>NW_020837964.1:23480937-23493871 GCF_003676395.1 Aethalodelphis obliquidens | reverse complement strand
ACACACACACACACACACACACACACACACACACACACACACACACAGTTACCAAATAAAGATGTCATTTTCAAACAGAGTAATATTTTTCTGCTCACAGTAAAGTTATTTCTTAGCTGCAAATTACGATGGTTATACCCCCATTAAAAGAAAAAAAAAACAGTTTAGTGGAGAAAGGGAAAAAAAAAACCTAGAAAAGATTATAGGGCAGTATATAATGAACAGAATACTATCAGAGTTTTTTAAAAATTTCACTTACATTTGAAATCCAGGGACCCTAAGGTCTTTCATGAAATAATATTCTCCCTTCTGCTCCATTTTTTCCCCTCTTAAAAGAATTTCTCACCTCTCTGTTTTTGGAAAAAAGAAAAGTACTTAGCTCCTACAAAGCAGAGTTTCAAAGAAAATCCATCAGCTCAATGTTTTTCCACTAAAGAACGTGGAAGAAAGTAGGAAGGGAAGTGTACTTCGACGTATTGGCAGGAAAGAAAAGAACCAGTTTGTGTTGGGTACCTGCTGTGTGTCTAGATTGATGCCAACTAGTGGGTCAGAGAGCAGGCTCTGAGGCTGAAAAGCCAGGCTTCAGATCTTGGTTACTTACTCAATGAGTGACTTTGAGAATGTTACTTAATACGTTGGTGCCTCAGTTTCCTCATCTGCAAAGCAGGGTGAATACCTATGTCATAAAGGTGTGACAGGCATGCAGAACAATTATTCCATGTCTGACACATATCAGCTATTTAACAGAGAGGGGTTGGCTGAGAGAGGTTCAAAAAGTCTCAGATAAACAACAACAACAACAAAACAAATACATGCTTGGGCTCTATCTCCAGATATTTTCATTTAATTTTGTCATTACTTTTAAATCTTCCTAAGTGATTTAAAACTGCAGCCACATTCAAGAAGCATTGCACTTAGCTTCGTTCTTACAATTGAGTGAGCAGCAGAATCACCAGAAATGCTTCCCGGCCCACCACACCATCATGTCCAAGGTGAGAGGGCTCCAGCGGTTCCCAGAGAGTCCTAGGGAGCCACAGAGCCTATGATAATCACAACTGAAGACGAACCTACAAGCTTCACAACAGTGTCAAGTGGCCAATCTTTCCTTTCACTGTTTCTCATCTTATCCAGCTGCCAAAAAAGGTGTTTTGTAGAAAGAATTCAATTAAGCAAATACATTTTGGGCTAACTTATCTCTGAGCACTGGAAGACCGTTTTGTATTGTTGCAGTCACATGATTCACAACGGTGATTGTGTTTGTATTACGGATGATACTCACAGAGGTGGGGCTATGGTGGCCATTATGACACTAAGGCATCCAGTAGAGAAAGAGCTCAGGTAGATGGCTTTCCACAATATGAAGCCTCCCCTGGGGGACTAGAGTCCTCCTGCAGATATGAAGTTTATTCTGCATGTAATCTCTGGAATAAATAAGCAGGTCCATCATAAAGGGCTCATGAGAAACTTTTTGTGCTTGATGGAAACACTTAGAAATGAAGATAATTAAGTTATACTGAGATATTTTTATTTATCTGACTTAACCAAAATTTCAGAAGTAATGTCTCCAAGCTTTGGAAAAACTAATCATGATTTTCCGTTGCTGGTAGTGACAAGCATATCATGTATATGCGGATATTCTATACAATAAATTTAGAGGGGTGATATACACTTAAGATTAAGGCTAGATATCCCTACAAAACTGAGTTTAACTTCTCTCTCTGCCACTCTATAGCACCATAAAACTCAACATGCCATTACACCTCACCAAACTCCTATTTTCTGATCTCTAAAATGGCAGTAATGATTAATAACTCTGCTGTTGTAAGGAATCAGAACGATAATATAAAACAAGCATTTTTAGCATGTATTATGCTGTACATAATACCTTATACCAGTTATTAAGGATTTATTATTATACTTTGTGGGTACAATATGCATTAGCTAGTTAATGTTTGTTCCATACACAAGAGAAGTATAATACAGACAGTGTTTGCTAAAGGGGTACTTCTGGAATGACATGGTTTTGTCTTTAGTTATTGAGTTCTTATGGAACAAAATAGCTTTTGTCTTAAGCACAGGGATGGGGAGTGTCATGCACTGATTTAGTCAATGAGAGACACAAAGTGAGCAAGGCAGAGGGGAATGGTACACAGACAGAGTTGTCAGAAATAGCTCCAACTCCAAGAGACTCATTCTTCTAATGTGATAATTGCTATTTATTTTATAGGCTTGCATGTGACATATCACCACTGAAACTGCTTCTAATTCTGCTTTTATTATTAACCTCACTTTTCAATTCCTTATCAACTTTGGACAAGGCTATTTTCCTCTTCACAGCATCAATAGAAAAGCTAGTTTAAGTTTGCTTTAAAAGAAATTAATCTCAAGGCTATTCCCACATTTTAAAAGGACCTTGTATGAGAATGTGAATAGCTGCTATGAGGCCTGGAATCAGACCTTCCCTAAGAGAGAAACAAAAGTGCAGGTTTAGTGTCATTCAATCAGAGAAACTAACAGGATGGCCATGAAATGCTTCTACAGAGCTGCTTGGTGAAGGAGAAATGCCCAGATCTGGCATTTCTTAGCTGGGTGAACTTGGATAAGTTCCTAAATCTCTCTGTATCTCAGTTTCTTCATCTGCAAAATGTAAACATCCATCCGTACATTGCGTTATGGCAGTTCCAGGTACCAATTTTCTGAAGCATGCACATAAAAGAAAGGATGGAAGAAACAGGAGAAGGAAGGAAGGGAGTGGGAGAGGGAGAGGAAGAGGCAAAGATAGAAAATGGCATATATAGTCTGATAAGGATGCATATTCGATAGAGACAACGAACAGAATCTTTCAAATCAGGACTTGGTAGCAATAGCCAGGATTTTTCATCACCACACCCTGACTTATACTCAGAGTTTCATGTTTTGGGCTCCCTAGGAGATGTCCCTTAAAGTTTTCCCAGAGACAGGCATCAAAGGAAGGAAAGTGGCCATACAATGTTCCAAGCATGAAATACTTAATTGTACTTAATCAACACAGTAACCTTATGAGTTCGATGCTTTCAATCTCCACTCTTACCAAGTGAACCCAAGGTGGATAGAGTTAATATGAAATGCCTGGGGTCAAAGGCTTGGTAGAAGGCAAATCCAGACTGAAACCAATTTGGCTTCAAAGTCTGGGTAGTGACTACCACAGGGTTCTGTGCTACCTCTGCGAAGTCTGGAATATTAAATAATTCAACAAACGCGACGACAGGTCATCTCAATATCTCATAATAATGTGTACCAGGCACAATTTTAGAACTTGTTTTAAAATGTTTTATGAAAGAAAATGCTCCTTAAGCTCAGACAAACTTCCTTTCAGACAGAACCACTTGGAGAAAGTTTCTAGATCAAGTGACATTCTAGGCAATTAAGGCCTCAAAGAGCCTAGGAAGGATGCATAAGTTTTCAAGAATAATTCATACTGTGGCAGAAATGCAAGTTGATTGAAGTTACAATGTCACTCAGAAAGTCTGCTAGTCTTTTTAAGAATGACATTAAGCAGTGACAGACAAGTGACAGGGACAGCCACTTCGACAGAAGTTGACAGAAGGACTGGGATGCCTTAAAAACAGGGGGAAAACATCCAGTGGGAAATAGGCATAATGAGAGATTGTTTTGTTCCCATTTTTTCCTTTCTACATTTTTAGATACAGATGTCAATACATTCCCTTTCCTAAAGTTTTTAAATACAAAAAACCTGCCTTTATATTTATCTTTTAAGATCTCAAATAGTAATGACTACTTTGCATTTAAACAAAAACACCTTAACTAAAACAGAGTTTATAAAGTGGAACATAGGGTGCCATCTACAGAAGAGTGCTGAGAATTTGGGCAAAATGGGAAGGGGACTGTATTTTTTTATATTGACAACGCGCTCAAAAAAAAGAGCTAAAAAATTTTTCTTAAAAGCTCCAAAGTCGAAAAATTTCTTATTGGTTTCTCATCATAAACCTAAATGAGTGTGGATTAGCTTGTGACCGGGAAATACTAGGCCCTTAGAGCTGGAAAGAATTTCTGCTGGTAAATTTTACGAGCATGGAATCAGGAGCACAGATGGGCAGAAAGGTTTACCATCTTCACTAACCTAGTAAATGTCAGACTTGGAATGAAACTCAAATCCCTATCTGTTCTCTTCCACATCACTGCCACTCATTAAAAGGGAACACCTTCCCTGCCCATAGAGATGCAAAGTTCCTCTGATTGGTGTCTGAGCTATATATATTATAGTATTATAAATATTGCACTATATATGTATATACCTATAGATATATATTTAAATTATATACTTATACAAAGTTTAACAATTTGTATGCAGTTTAAACCACTATTGTTAACTGCTATATAACTGCTAGTAGTTACAACTATAGTAGCCGTGACTACAAGTAGTTATACAGCAGTTATGACTACAGTAGTTTAAGCTATATATAATTCATTTGATTCTCTTGTGATACAGGAAATCTATTTCAATTCAATACAGCTGAAGTTTGCCAAGCTCTCACCATGCGGCAATCACTTTGCTGGGCTTCAGGACACAGTGATTAAGTCAAACTCCTGCTCTCACTGGAGTTCCTTCTCTAAGCAATATGTGTTCTTGCCTTATAATTACACCTTCTAGAACCTTAAACGTTACCATCAGTTTTTTTTTTAGTTTTTATTTATTTATTTATTTGGCTGCTCCAGGTCTTAGTTGCAGCATGTGGGATCTTTAGTTGCAGCAATGTGGGATCTTTAGTTGTGGCATGTGGGCTCTCAGTTGCGGCAGGCAGGATCTAGTTCCCTGACCAGGGATCGAACCCAGGCCCCTGCACTGGGAGTGCAGAGTCTTAACCACTAGACCATGAGGGAAGTCCCCATCAGTTGGTTTTAAAATGTACCACAACAAAAATAAAATTTTGAAAAACCAGCAAATGTTCCATAACAGGATTTCTGCTCTCTATATGGTAGTGAACTGCTGGGTCAAAAGGTGGTCAGACAAGATAAACAGTGTCTCGTTCACCTCTACATCCAATAATCTATTCTGAAGAGAGGTTTTATGAACCACAAACTCATAAACCATGAAGGAGGATTCATTTCCCTCCCTCTCTTATGAAGACCTGGTTGAGGAGTTGAGAGAAGCAAAAGAGAATTCTGCTCACCTTCAAAGATGTTCAAGACAATATCTGTATTCAAATATAAAATAAAACCCAAGCAACAAATAGGATTCTAAATATAGGGTCTTGATATTCAGTAGTGAGAATAGGAAGGAAGGAAGGGAGCTCATGGAAAGACTATTATACTTTTAGACCTTGGACATGTCTTTCCCTGATTAGTAAGGAACAAAAAGGCAGAGAGATTTTAGTGCCCATGGAAGATCTTCTTTCCTTGCTGCCCAAAACCATTTCCACTGACTGTATGAGAAAGATCCTTAGCCTTTAGTAAAACCACAGAAGAGTTGCACGCAAATGAGCTCAAATCTCTTTTTTTAGAATGATACAAATGAACTTATTCACAAAACATAAACAGACGCACAGACATAGAAAACAAACTTATGGTTACCAAAGGGGAAAGGTGGGAGGAGGGATAAATTAGGAGTTTGGGATTAATGTGTACACATTGTTCTACATAAAATAGATAATCAACAAGGATGTACTGTATAGCACAGGGAGCTCTATTCAATATTTTGTAATAACCTATATGGGAAAACTATCTGCAAAAGAATATATATGTGTGTATATATTTATATGTATACATATGAATATGTATAACTGAATCACTTTGCTGTATACCTGAAATTAACACAACATTGTAAATCAACTATACTTCAATAGAGATAAATAAATTAGTTAAAAAAATCTTTTTTAACTATGTTTCCCTATATACATATATATAATTTAAAATTTAAAATCTGAATATTACTCATGCCTACTTTGTGAGCTTGTGGTTATTAACAAAAATATAAAAATGTATTGAACATAATGCCTGACACACAGTAATCAATAACAGTTACTGTTATTCACTATTATTAATCTTTGCTCATATCCCAATATATAGCAATTCTTGCCCATCAAGTTTGCTATCTTGTGGGGAAAGCATTACTGATTTTTTTTCTCTCCTCAACACTTAACAGTGTCCTTACCAAACCATAGGATTTTAATAAGGATTTGTTTAATAATTAAACAATGCATTTTCAACAACGGGAACAATATTTAACCTAGTTTCACTCTCCCTAGTAAATTTTCAATTAGTTTGCATTACTATATTCAGAATGCTTACATATTGAGAGCATAATGCTAGTACACTGCCCCATGAGTAAATCATTGTCTCTTCAGCTTCCTCAATTTACTGGGGTAAATGAATGGAGTGTATAAATAATGTGATTTATTTGAGAAACCTCTGCTGAAAACTAAATTATAAATCACTGGGCTTCAGGGAGGATTCTCCCCTAGAGTCTTCGCAGTGAGCACAGCCCTGACGACACCTTGATTTCACACTGATAGCCTTCAGAATGTGAGAGAATAAGTTTCTCTTGTTTAAAGCCACCAAATCTGTGGTAACTTGTTTATGGCCGCGCTAGGAAACTAGTACACCAACATATGCACAGTTCTTTTCCTTTTTTTTCCTGACCACCTTCATCAAGGAAAAAATAAAACCACCCAGGAGTAAGATCAAAGTTAGGTACTTATGTAACTGAACTATATTAGGAAGCAAAGTATTGAGAGGGATGGCCTTGATTAAATGTGGAATAATCTGGGCAATAAATAAATAAATCACTGGGCTTTATTTTTATTTAAATAATTGGATTTTGAATGTTAAAACTTATTTGTGAAAACCATTCTCTCTTAAGGCCTGTTAAACATAATGACATTTTACTTAGAACTCACAGTTTCATTGTAAATAAAAACAAGATTATTCATTTTTACATATGATCAGGTTTCAGTGAACTATCTTTTACCAGATGAGCTAAAATTACATGGAATTCACTTTTGTTAATTGAAGCTTGTCACCCCAACATTGTCCTGAAGAAATTAGAAGCTCATTTTAGGTGCAAAGGACAATTTTTGCTAGGCAATTCTGCTGCATATTATTTACATTGGTGTAACACTGTATTTCTTCTGGTCTAACACACAGCACTCCAAAACAGAGCTTGCTGAGTGTGACCAACTTGAATTGTTTGCCTGGGACTTGCCCAGGTTTAGCACTGGAATTCTCACATCCAGAGAAACCCCTCAGTCCTGGGCGAACTGGGAGAGTCGGTAACCCTAACCGGAATGAAACAATTACTTAGACCAGTGATTCTCAGCTGGAGCAGTTTTGCCCCATTCCCACCTCCCCCAGTACACACACACACTCCCCCAGTGATTCAACCATGTCTAGACGTTTTTCGTTGCCATGACTTTGGGGGACGAGTAGTTGCTGCTGGCATCTATGAGGCAGAAGCCAGGAATTCTGCTAAACATCCTGCAATGCACAGCACAGGCACCCTGACAAACTGTCTGGTCCAAAATGGCAATAGCGTCTCTCTTGAGAAACCTTGGTGTAAACCCTTAAAACGCTTCTTTCATGCCCTAGAAGGTTTTGTGCTTCCTTGATCAAAGTTGATCTTCATCCATTTTTTCTCTTTTAAACATTTTTGTTTCAAGATGGGGATACAGGGCTTCCCTGGTGGCGCAGTGGTTGGGAGTCCGCCTGCTGATGCAGGGGACGTGGGTTCGTGCCCCGGTCCAGGAGGATCCCACGTGAGCCATGGCCCGTGAGCCATGGCCGCTGAGCCTGCGTGTCTGGAGCCTGTGCTCCGCGACGGGAGAGGCCACAGCGGTGAGAGGCCCGCGTACCGCAAAAAAAAAAACCCAAAACAAGATGGGGATACATGTTTGTAAAGAAAAAAAGTATCTTTAACTTTTTGGTATCACCGTAAGTGAAATTAGTCTTCACTGTTTTAGGAATGAAACATCTGTTTTTCACTGCAGCTTTTGTTCCACTAAACCAGCAGCCCCTATTTGCCCAATAAAACAACTTCAGGAAATTGTTACTTAGACGTATTACAATCAGGCTATCGCCCTCTGTAAATCACCTCCTTTCACTCTGATAAAGATTTCTTTAGTACTATATCTCCCTTATTCCAAAAACTTGGCTTTTCACTTTCCCCGCCAGAGGTCTACCTGGGCCTCATCACTCATTTAGAAGTTTACATCCCCACATTTGAAACTAATTTTTCTACATGCATTCTGATTTCACTCACTTCTGTGGCTCTGAATGTCCAGATCCAGGCTGAGTATGATAGATACTATGGTGCTTTGCCCAGATCCCTCTTTAGGGTTGAAGCAATACTGGCTTCAAAGAGCTCACAGCTGTTTCTCACCGGGCACTGTCTCAGCCACAGGTAATGTTTGGCTGATTTACAGGTGCAAAGGCCCAGCCACCTTTACGCAATGTGGGACAACTCTAAAGGGCCAGTCCAGTTTCAGAGCTCCCTGTGGGATCTTCTAAGGTCACAGATGTAACTTGGTTGTCAGCCAGCTTCTCTCTCTGCTCAATTCTGCCTCCCTCACTTTCTTACAGGTGTTATCTCCTGAGACCATTCCCCAACAAACCTTCTCTCCATCACAGAGCCTCTTTCCAGGGGACAGATTCTAAGTTGCTCAGGTGGCCAAACCCAGGCTTATGAATCTACCATTTCTCAGGTCTTTCTGGCTGAGTCCTCACTTTGTCTTGTCCATTGTCAAGAAAACTATGTTTCAGCTGAAATCTTTGTATCATGTATTCATGATAAAAAGAGTAAGACAAACTGCCTGAAAGTCTTTAATAAAATTGGGTCTGTCTTACTATGAAATTCTCTACATCACTGAATACTAAAAGTTTAGGGTTATCAGTCACAAAGAATTGCGTTTCTATTCATCCAAAACAGCAACCACAACAAAACCTGGAATGTAATGTCACATCCACCTCTGTTAGCACATCTGTCAAGCTAGATTGCCATGCAGTTTTTTAAAAGGTAATAGGAAGCATCAGCAATATAAAAAAATGCTTAGTGCTATCCAGACGTGGCTCCTCCCGTCTAATTAAATGCCACTTCTTTTCCCAAGTTACAAATGAACAAGGAATAGTATTCTGGTTGACAGAAGTCCTGTAATATTAGCAGTAAGTAGGTTTTATTCACAATGACTCATTAAAAATGTATTTAATATTTTTGTAAGTGGTTAGTCCTTAAAGTTTTTACAGTGCCCCATCCCCCAGATCCTGCCTCCACCTTTTCCCACTTCTTTTTAATCACTCATCCAAGCACCTACCACCCTCTGTCATGAATCACAGGATCCCTCCTGCCTTTCGATCTTCTGATTCTTGGAGGACAAACCTGATTCTTGGAGGACAAACCAGGCATATACGAATAGTTCTGTCCTTCCATCAATCATCTAAAAGACTTGATGACTAGGCAGGAGAACTAAGTTCTTGATTTTTTTTTCCTATCTTATTTTAAAGTGTCAAAAGTGGAATTAATGGGCCACAGAAAGATGCTATTAAAAGAAAAAAGCAGATATAGGAAATGAAGTTCACGATCCAGAGACCAGGGATTTGCTCTTGATACACCTGGTAAAGGTATATTGGCTAAACTGACCTAGATGCATGTGAAAAAACAGACTTCTGCAAGCCAATATCATTAATTACACATGAATATCATATGCCTATTTCCTCTCCTGAAAAGTGGTTTTCCTCAATGGTCACAGCAGAAGGACCTCCAGTTCAACTAGAGCGGCTCTGTTTTAATCTCCTGTTCAAGTCATGGACAAGTCTTACGTGTATATGATCTAATTCATTAAAGAACCCCTTCAAATGTGCTCTGAACTGGGCACTATAATCCATACTGACCCCTGTATTAAAATTATACCCATGGGATTTTAACATATGGACGTGACTAGTCAACACAGAGACGTCAATGCCATTGAAAGGAAAAATTAAAACTGACCAGTTTTGATCAGGCAGAAGCAGGAGCAAGGGAAAAGCCAAGTCAGAAAGTTTTATTGGGGTTTTTGTAGGAAAGGCAAGGCAGGGCAGGGCAGGGCAGGGTAAACAGCTTAGCATTGGCTAGTCTGAATAATTCCAGTGGGCTTTAGGGCATAGGGGCTGTCCCTAGTTGCCTGGTACCTGGCCCTGTGTTGATTTAGAGTAGGGGAAGTATTGGTTTGGTGTGTTGGATGGATCAACGAGAGTAGGGATGCAACAGGAGAAAGAAGTAGGAAGATCAAGAGAAAGTTGAGCACAATAGTCCAGGTGAAAGATGATGGTGGCATGAATTAGGTTGTTGTGAATGAGTACAGTAAGCAGTGGGTGTGTAGAGAATACTTTTGGAAATTGGAACTTGTAGGTCTTACATCCAAGAATTCACTGAATTCTAAAATAGTGGGTAGGGTTCCAAAGAAGAAGAAGATAAAAGATAGAGAGTAAAGCGAAGTGTAGCTTTTTCTCACACTCAATTCTCCGCTCAATTCTTGGCAGGAGATGCAGGATTCTATCAATGTCACAGTTCTATCAATGCTGAAGAGTCACTGACAGTGACAAGCACCACAGTTGATGGAGAGAAAACACAATGCTGAAGAGCAGCTGCAGAGTGGGTGAATCTGGGAGATCATAAGATGAAGCCTCCTCTTCCTTAACAGATACTAAAGTGAGGTGACTTTAAAAATGTGGGAGTGATATGGAGACTGACTCCTAAGAGTATAGCTGTGTAAGCTGTCCAGGAAAACAAAACAGACTCCAGTCATCAGCAGTGGCTCATACTCTACCTTGTTCACTTGTGTTCTCTTATGTCTTTGTATCATGTCTGATAACACTGATGAGAATATTTCAGCACCAGGTAGAAATGAAGAGCCCTCCTACGATACAAGAGCCCGTATAAGAGCTCATTAGGGGAGTTCCCTGGTGGCGCAGTGGTTAAGAATCTGCCTGCCAGTGCAGGGGATGCAGATTTGATCCCTGGTCTGGGAAGATCCCACATGCCACGGAGCAACTAAGCCTGCGAGCCACAACTACTGAGCGCATGTGCCACAACTACTGAAGCCCACGTGCCTAGAGCCCGTGCTCCGCAACAAGAGAAGCCACTGCCATGAGAAGCCCGCGCACCGCAACAGAGTAGCCCCCACTCGCCGCGACTAGAGAAAGCCCACACGCAGCAGCGAAGACCCAATGCAGCCAAAAATAAATTAATTATTTTTTTAAAAAAAAGAGCTCATTAGAACCCTGACAAACTTACTGACTCAATTGCCCATTTCTTGCAAACTGGAGAGAGACATGGCAAGAAAGACCAAGGCACATCGTGACATTTAGAGCTAAGATAATATCATCGTGAAAAACAGACTTTGTGTCGTAAGAATCAAGGGATATAATTGGCTTTTTTTTCCCCTCTGTAGCTTGATCTTCAACTTTGTATTATATGACAAGGTACATTTTTATGAACAAGTTGAGTGTCTGTGATCAGCCTTCCTATGAAATTAGTTTTGTCCCAAATGCCTGTTATTCCAGTTGTTAAATTACTTCACGTCATGCTCCAAGGCTTATATAGTATACAACAATCAAACGGGAACAACACTTTGCATAGCATTAAATACCAAATATTCTCTGACACTCCAGTAACTGAACGACAGCCAAAAAAATATGTGTTTGCTAAGCTTCCTTGCTGTCCTGATTGCCAAGCGAGCCCAGCTTGGGAGATACTGGCTTGCCAAGTGTCAGTACCATGTTAATATCGTTATTATTCTAAGTGAAGTCTATAATGCCATTTCCTCTAAAGGTATTATTGATAGTGAGGATTACCATTACAATTTGTATAATTATTGCAGCACCAATAACTGAGTCCCCTTCATCAAATATTTATGTAACTATGCTGGCTCTTTCAGCAATTTGGATTTTAAAGGTGTTTGATGGACTGTTTCATAGAATCTTTGCTATTCATCTGAATATTTAATTCATATGTGAGCTTCCTAGGCACTCAAGAGTAAGGAAAACTAGGGCACTCAATATGATTTTGCTCACAGGTCGATGAGGATGAACCAGGGGGTGTTTACCTGGATGAGAAAGCTTCCTGCTCCTTTGATCAGCTAATTTTCCTGCTTTCTAAAGTCAAGTGGAATAGCTCCTCCCTTGCTTTGCATCCAGGTACATATCAAAATTAAAAAATATAAATTTTGTAAAGTGAAAGATATAAAGGAGACATTGCAAAACTACATGGCTGTATGGATGGTCCCGACAGAAGTCTCTTTCTTTCTCTGATCTCTGTCACAAAGGACATACAAAAATCCACTTGGGACTCTGGAGCTCAATCTCTTGGCCATCTTGGACCTTGGAGACTGAACGCTGACTTGTGCTTTTACATCATAAAGAGCTTCTTGGTCTATCACAGATTTGATGCTCTGGGGATTCTGGAAAGATTGAGAGGGGAGGTGAAGACTAATCAGAAGAGGGTATATGTGGGGTAGGGAGCATATGATGTCATGGGCGTTTGAGTTGGGGTACAATAGAAATGAGAGAGGAGGAGCTAAAATAGTAAAAAAAATTCCAATTTTACCAGGTTCTGTAGAAGAACCATATTAATACCACATAGCATAAAGTGGGGGCCTGATGGAGATCTCTCTTTAGGAGAGTAATACTTTAAAACCTACAACTATTTACTTAAGAAAGGGCAATAGGGTATGTGCATTCTTAACATTAAATTAAAGCAGTGTCTGGTGTGGTATTAAAAAGTCCCCCACCACAATTGTACCATGAAGGTGATGGGCGATTAGCCTTTGTAAGCAAATCAGGGCCTGGGCTAACCCTGCTTTCTGTCTGATTTATAAAGACTGTGATACAGTCCATGCCACTTAATCTGGACCCAGGTAATAAGCACATCTTAATTAAGATACCCCGCTGGGAACCAATTTAATGCAAT
>NW_020837964.1:23331288-23480837 GCF_003676395.1 Aethalodelphis obliquidens | reverse complement strand
ATATATATATATATATATATATATATATATATATATATATAAAACAGGATTTCAATTCTGCTTTAGCGTCTTTGTGCAAGATAATGGGGGTGGCTGGAGAAGCTTTATGTCACTAATTTCACAAACTGAATACAATCTCAGTATCTCAGCATGAGTATTTTGAAAGCTCAGAGGAGAAAAAAAATGAAATAACATCAACTAATTTAGAATGGCGTAAAGGGAACAGTTTTTAAATGCCTTTTCATCAGCGTCTCATTTTTAGAAGCTACATTTAAGTGCACTGATGATAACATTAATTGATCTCTTCTCTCTTTGTGTAGGGGCTTCGTAGACTGTTCAATATTTCTTGGATTAAAAAAAAGTGTTTTCCCCCAAATTCCTTCTTTGATAATTTGAAAGAGAAAGAAGTAAACAAAGTAAACAAAGAAAGCCCTAATATCCTGAATTTGAAGAAAAATAAAGTAGATTATAAAGAAGCCCTTTAATAAAATTAGAGTGCTGGGTATATATTCTTAATGCTTTATGTTTTGATTTTTATGACAACAGAATAGTTCAGTTTGATCAAGACTCAGACAACCATCTGCTTATTCATCCATCCATCTGTCCATTTATCCACCCATCCATTTATCTATTATCCATTAATTTGTTTATTCAGTCATTTATTTCACAATCTTTATTGAGCATCTATAAAATTCCAAACCTTTAATGAATGCTTGATATTGGCACGTGAATAAGTTAATGTCTGAGGATGCTACCCTCTCTACAGGTTATAAACACAAAGCAAACTAGACTAGCAATGGCTACTGATGTAAAGAACTTCAGAATGGGGTGGAGGTACTGGAGGAGTTGGCATATGATCCAAGAAGTGGATCTGATGATTCATTATGTAAAAGAACAGGACCCTACGGGGCCTTCCTGGGACAGACCCTTCCCACCCCCCCCACCCCCGCTACCACCATGTCCTCTATCTGCCTCTTGTTTGTAGAAAAACTATAGTTTTTCAGGCCTCCCCTGAGACACAAAAGTCTGGCTCAAGAATTAATGACTGAAAGAATGTGAACATGTAATGACAGAAACAGAAGTTGGGCCAGGAGAACTGATAACAACTTAAAGAATAAATCAGTCATATGCAGTCACAGAATCTTTAGTTCCTCCCTGAATTACATAGATAACAGTATCTGATGCTCATTTCCTGAGTTGTTTTACAGATGTTAAAACCCCCACTACATGGAAGAAGTTAATTATTTGATGATCATGAGCACATAGCCCTCACACCAGCTGGAGCCTCAGGATTGAAAATGTGAGCTCCTATGACACCACCCTGTTACCTCACAGTCAACCAGTCAGAGAACTGTGCACAAGCTGGTCACATAGCCTGAGACTTCCCTCTCTCAATTGCCTTAAAAAAATGCCTCCCTAAAACCCACTGAGGAGTTTGGTTTGGTGCCTACAATAAATGCTGCACTTTCCTTCACTACAACCCAGTATAGGTATATTGACTTTACTCCACATGAGCAAGTGGACCCAAATTCGATTCAGTAACAATTTTAGTAAATGTTTGTGAGGTGGCTTGAATCAGTGAGAAGTGACTGGAAAGTTATTGCAAATTAGAATTTTATATAAAATCTTTTTGAAGTTCTATCCCCCAAAGTCAGTTTTAGTTCAGAATGTTATGTTTCCCAAGTTATAGAAAAGATATATATAGAGTTATATATAAAAGATATATTTGCTTATATCTCTACCTCTTGCCACACACACCTTAAGCTTTCTGCACTGCTTATTGCTCTTACTATTCTCCCCCCATTTATATCCTAAGCATTTTTCAGGTTATCCTCTTTTTTGGGAGGATAGGGTAGAGAGTGATGGCAGGTATCTTTTACATAACTCACCGAACTGTGATCCTCACATGAGTGAAGGCCTGGTGTACAAACTGAGAAAGCTAACTCCCCGGGGGTTTACATATTGATGAACTTTAAGGAATAAAAGACAGGGGCCTTGAATATGTAACCTCTATTCGTTTCATTTTGTTTGGCAGAGATTGCAAGAAAGCTCACAGCAGTGAACTGTAACAAATGGAACCTTGATTTCAATTACATCACAATCTTGGGACTCATGGTAGGTGAGTTAAATGGCTATGCTTAATTTAATTAACTATTTTATAATCAATTGCATTTATGTGGCTAACATTTAACAGAATACCTACCAATTACTATATTGTATCTTTAAAAGAATTCTAGGGGCTTCCCTGGTGGCGCAGTGGTTAAGAATCTGCCTGCCAATGCAGGGGACATGGGTTCGAGCCCTGGTCCAGAAAGATCCCACATGCCGTGGAGCAACTAAGGTCGTGTGCCACAACTACTGAGCCTGTGCTCTAGAGCCCGTGAGCCACAGCTACTGAGCCCGCGTGCCACAACTACTGAAGCCCGCGCGCCTAGAGCCTGTGCTCCACAACAAGAGAAGCCACCACTCACCGCAACCAGAGAAAGCCCGTGTGGAGCGACAAAGACCCAATGCAGCCAAAATAAATAAATAAGTAAGTAAGTAAATAAATAAATTAAAAAAAACAGA
This sequence comes from Aethalodelphis obliquidens, assembly GCF_003676395.1. Classification (NCBI taxonomy): domain Eukaryota; kingdom Metazoa; phylum Chordata; class Mammalia; order Artiodactyla; family Delphinidae; genus Aethalodelphis; species Aethalodelphis obliquidens. Next base: position 23,478,269 of record NW_020837964.1, on the reverse strand, counting down.
ATTCTATACTTTAAAGCGAGCCAGTGTATTTTGATACCTTACCTCAACCTTTTAAACTCCGTAAGTTTCCTTAGGCCAGTTAGCAAACAGCTATTCAATAAGTATAACTAATGTGTGTGCTTACTTCTGCTAATGCAGATTGTATGTCATAAACCAAACAATTGCTGAGAAGTCAGATTTTACAAAGAAATGTAGAGGAAAGGTATTAAATTGTCAGAATGGAATTTCAAAGCTGTTTCACTACCTTAGGGAGCCAAAAATTCTGAATAATAATCATACATATTTATTATAGTATTTAAAACTTTGTAAATCATTTAATGTGCATTTTATCTGTTCGTCCCAATGATTTATTTCTGAGGGCCATATCATTACTTTCCTTTTACATATTAATAACTTCATATTCTGAAAAGTTGGCATTAAGCAAATAACTGAAACAGTTCAAACGTGAACATGTGGGTTTCTGAACTTGGCCCTTTTACCCCCCCAAGTTCATGAGACTTCAAGGGTGTCAAGTGACAAAGAACATCTTATACATTTGTAAAATTTTAACAAATGGCATTTTAGTGTCTTCATCTATAGACCTTCTCTAAAACCTGTCCAAGTGACAGATAATAAAAACTAAAACACAACCAATGTTAACACCACTAAACCACTTTCGAATATTCAGCATATCATTTAGAGTGTTATGCTGTATGTTGATCATTACAGCTCTCCTGTGGAATAGCTGTTGTTATTATTTCCATTTAACTAACTAAATGTTGAAGAGGTTAAGTGACTTGCCCTGGATGATTTAGCCTTAGACCTGGTATCCAGTCCTAGTCAGTGAGACTCTTAGGCACATGAACACCTAAGACTCTTAGGCACATGGACACCCCTTGCTGGTGTCCATAAAGCATTAGTGTTTATTGCCTCAAATATGCCGTCTCAGAATTCTAAATTTTATCCTAAATCTGAAAGTCATGTACCTTTGCCTCTGGTTATTGCCTTGGAGATCGCTGTTCTATCATTTTCTGCACAGAAGCATGAAGGCTTGTCTTGCAAGCCTGAAAACTCTCAGCAAACCTCAGTGCATCATTATCCTTGAACTGTTTAGTTTGCTGAATTGTTCTAAACTGTTTATCTGTCTTTGTAAGTGGCTGCGGGTAGCCTGGGACAAGAACCACAACAATAAGATGTCTTTTCTAATTAGCGCAAAGATAAAATGGGTTAATTGGAAAGAAAAAGGAGTCTCCAGAAGCAGCTGAAACTTACAGAAACAAGAAGTCAATAATTCTCTTTCTTCTCTGTTTTTCTCTCCCTTCCTCTCTGTTGCTTCTAACCTCCAAAGTTTCTGATCTCTCCTCTTTTCTGCTTTCTACGACTCTGGCTCCCTCTGCTTGAATAAGAAGAACCTGGCTGCTCCATTCCAGACTTCACTCCTTCAAAAGACCACCATCATCTGATTGATTCAGGAGCATTTCTCTTTTAATTCAAATTATTAAGAGTATGTATCTATTTCTGGGTTTCAAAATTCTATTCCACTGATATCTTTGTCTATCCTTCCACCAATTCCTCCACCAATTCCATAGTCTACTAATGTAGCTGTACAACTATCCTTGGAATTGGGTAGACTGATTTCCTCCTAGTTTATTCTTCCTTTTCAAAATTGTTTTAGCTATTCTAAATCCTTTCACTTTCTATATAAGTTTTAGAATAATCTTGTCCATATCCACAAAAAATTGCTGGGATTTTGATATGAACTGTGTTAAACCTGTATATCAGTTTAGGAAGAACTGACATCTTCACTGTGTGTGTTTTCCCTTCATTGAACACAGTATGTCTCTTCACTTATTTAGATTTTCTTTGATTTCTTTCTACAACATTGTGTAGTTTTCAGCAGAAAAAATGGTGACATATATTAACATAGCAACATGTTTCCTAAGGATCATTGTTCTATTCCCGAAATAGAACTCACTTTGTCAGAAAAAAAATTATTAAGAGATATATATGTTTTATCTTAGCCCTGCCTATGTATTAGTCTCCTTGGTCCTAATAGCTATGACTAATGTAGTCAAAGAAGATCATGTGATCTTTAGGGCATCTTAGGATTACTTCTACAGTAGATATAATACATTGCTGACCATTTCAAAGCAGAATGAGTGAAGTCAGCCCTCCACCCCCCAAAATATTTTTTTACAAGCTGTCTCAGTTTATTAGATTTCAAGAAATTTTGGTGAAAAGAGGGAGCTAGATCTCAGAATCTGAGACACGTGTTAATTTTCCAGAAGAGCAAATGAGATCATTGTCTCTGATGATACGTTTATGCTCCAGAGATCTTGGTTTTCTATTCTGAAGATCACAGACTATTACAACATTCTGGGGAACAATAAAGTTGTATAGATTTTCTGGGAACTTATGCTCATTGAGTCAATCCTGCAATTTCAAAATATTCTACAAAAGTAGCTTTAATAGCCAGTCTAAGTGAGAAAAATGGAGCTGTTTATACCAAATATTAGTCAACTTATCAGTGAAAGCTAGTCCATAGCAGGCATAAACAATGGAAGATATAGCTGCTGCCACACTATTTCAAACCTTAAACAGCTAGAAGATTTGCTTGTATGTGTGTCACTTGGCAAAGCTTGGTTAAACAGACAAAAATAACTGCCAAAGTCTCTGGACTTCTGGAGAAGAGTCTCCAGTCTCTTCACCCACTGCTAACCATCTTTCATGAATGACTATTTCCTCCACCAAGTGTTTACTTGGTAACCAAAGTTTTATCCAATCTTGTCTATTCTGTTGATGATGACTAGTGGGCTTGCTCAAGAGGCCCATTCCTGGGAGGAGGGGACAGTGTAGCCGTCCTTGAGTTGAAAGGAGTCACAGGGAAGTACTGATGGAAATGAGTACAGTTAACAGATGCATATCAGCACTGTTGACTCAAGATAATTGAAGAGAGGCCTTCGGCTCCCGGGCTGAGGTAGGGAAAAGAGAAAAGGCACCTTTACTGTTCACCAAAGAGAAAGGCCAGGGCAGGATACACTGGACCCACTATATCGAATTGGCTCCCTATGCCAGATTCGTGGACATAGCCTGACTGGACACACTAACTGTCAGTGCACTGATACAGAAAATTCCATGCACGTACAGAATAATCTAAAATTCTGGTTTGGGGAGGTTGAGATTCCTCAGTACATTGAAGAGATGTGTATGTTGGAATTTCACTACATGTGGATATAACTAGCAGAGGAATAAATAAGTTTTAAAAAATTTTCTATATTTAACTAAATAAAGGTAGATAGATTACTTTCCACCTTACAATGATATACAACTAGTTTGTTCAGCTTTTTAAATTATAAATTAAAAAACTGAAGATCAAAGAATTTGCGTGGCTTGTTTAAAATCCCAGGATTCATTTGGATGGTTCAAAACTGTAACTATGTTTCATTGATTTTTCTTCCCAGTGCTTTTCCCTTTGGCACATCACCCAAAAATTAAAAAAGAAAATGCAAACAGAGAAACAACAAACTTACAATTTGGAAAAAAATATAACAGGGAGTTCACAGACAATAATCTAAACATGTTCAGTAGATGGTCTATTGAAAAATTTAATCTTTTGAGGCTCCAAAGAGTTTATATAATTTTTTATTACATTTCCCATTGTGTCCATGTTCAGTTGTCTCAAAATTGAACACAGAAAGAATTTTCATTTTTGTGACTCTTTTTCTATTCCCTCTGTAACAATAAGACTCTGATATTCTCAGGTTTTTAAAAAACGGTTGGAATGGGCTATATCACTTTTTCTTACAGACAACATGAGACTTAAAATTTCTTTATCATATTACTAGTTTGGGAAAGAGGAAAAATGAGCCTCTGTAACGACTGAGCCAATCATCAAAACTTTAGCCAGAACTGACCAGGGTGGCGTATTGGGAGGGAGAGAGTTTGAAGTTTGAAGGTAAGAGATGACAGGTATTATGAGGGGTACTATCCAAAATCTGCTTGAATAAAGAGTGCCTTTATTTTTCCTTTTTGGTTTTTTCTTAGAATCAATTCATATTGCTTTTTGATTCCGGAGATACTGGAATATTCATGTACTGAAAAGTAATTCAAAGTTTCTGCTTCTAAGAAACTTATGGATTATAAAGAATTGAATGAAAAGGGAAGAAGACTGTCCTAAGGGGCACAGAAATCCTCCTTGTCTGGCCCCAAGATATTTTTCTCTCTTAATTATCTATAAGACACACCTCGGAATCTACTATTCCCATAGATATCCTTATTTCTCTTAAATGAAATTTTATCCAGATGTATATTGAAACTTCTTGATGTATATCAAACTTCCAGATGTATATCAAAACTTTCTCCTACATCGCCCTCTTTATAATTTCCCTCACGTAGAAATTGCTCCTACTCCGAGCTTCTGAAACTCTGCAATTCTTTTGTATATTCTCTTTGTTCTGGAAAGTTTTCCTGACCCTACTGCATCCCCTCTTGGAAAGCTTGTCATGAAGAGGCTTTATCTCTTCTTCTAATCTTTATTTTCTCTGCATACACATATATAGTCTAATCTTTCATTTGTAGAGCTTTAATTTTCAGAACACTTGCCATTGGTGTGTGTTGGAACCCTGAACTCCCCTTCTTACACCAGATTTTGGCTTTTGCTCATCAGCTGATGAACTATTTCATTTTCCCACACAGTGTGTCTACCTGCTGTCACCATCGACATCAGTAGCATGCCAGTTTGTGCAACTACTTGAAAATTTCTTGAATTTGCCTGATTTATAAAACAGTGGGCAACAGGGAAAAGTACCTATAGTAGTGATAAAGTAGAGTGTCAAAAAGTGTAATGAAATTAAAAGCAAGACAGACAATATTAAAATGCACATCAAAAGCAATACATGTCGATAGTTAGCTGGACACTCATAAGCCAGTTATCCATATGTTTGATTTTGAAACAAAAGAGCAAAATTAAGGAAACTATAAGAAAAGTTCATATTATGTTGTTGAAAATTGCATCTGAAATAAAAGGTAAAATCAGTGATATAATATCACGTTTTAGTTCTCTGAAAATAGAATTACCATAATAATTTGTAATTCTAATATTTACAATTTGCAGTTTTGAATTTTGGCTGCATTTTTAGAAAAGTATTATTTATGAGGTTGGCAAATTCCTGCATTACTTAGCTGGATTGATGAACATGACCATGGCTCCTCCTTGCCAGGATTTCTCACATTGCTAGTCTTTGGGATATATAAGAAAAATATTACTCTTCTCTCTTTTTTGTGCGCATGAAAATGAAGGACCTGAGGTTAAGGTTTCTCCTCTAAGATCACATAAAGAAAACAGGGTAGCACCTGAATTAAAATTCAAGTTTTGCCTTTAGATCTAAGGGCTGCTTCTCATTTCTTTATTCTATCTTATATGAATATAGTCAGTATAACCCACTAAATATGTGGACACCTTTCCATAAGATGCCAATCAAAGACATATTAATCTGGCATGAAAAATAGTTATAAGACAATTAAATGACATACAGTAATCTCTGATTCTAAAAAGTTAGAGAAAATTTGCTTTACCCATCTCCCCACAATATTTCCCTCACACTGAAACCTTTCCTTTCTCTTTTGCAGAACATCCATAATGTGATTAAATCCAACTCACAGAGTCCTTGTCTCTCTTCCTTCACTTTCTGGTTCAGCATTTTACTATGTGGATGACTTGAGCTGCTATGTTTATTTCGACTCTCTTGCTTCCATGTACATCAATATTCAAATCCCACACAGTCAAAAAGGACAAGGTAGTTGATATATGATGGAAAGATAATTTTTCCTTCGACACGAGAGAGGGAAATATAAAGCACTTACAAGTCTTCTTTAAAACTGTTCTGCAAATACTTGTGATTTCACTGCGGAGCCATGAACATGGACAATGTGAATACCCTTATGGTATTTTCCATAGCGAGAAATGATCACTTTAGAATATATTAGTAAAACAATCAGGGCAATGAATGTTTGTCCTAAAGTGATCATTTCACCTAGGGCAGTTCTTTAGACTGTTGAGATCTAACACCTAAAAGACACTGAAACTAACTGAATGCAGGGGTTAGAAAACACAGTGCTTTTTAAAACATCTACCCAGGGAAAAGCAACTGAAGGCAGCAGTATTTTATCTCCTCACATGACTAAGTTGAATCCCAGCCACTTTCGGCAGGTTTAACAGGCATTTAACCTCATTAAACATTATAGCCCTCTTCTTAAAAATGTGGATACTAAACCAATCTCACAGCATGAGTTAGGAGAATAAATGGTTATAGAAGCACTGTATCTGGCATAGAGTGGGTCCTCAATAGCTCATATCCTTTACCTTTATCTTCAAATCCTAATGAAGTTTGTGTTTTCTACTCTCAAAGCTTCAGCAAAAGTTTTTTAGATGAAAAAAAAAAGTAATATATATTTTAAATAGCTAATGTGTCAACCAGTAATATAATGCCAATATACGGTGAATATAATGCCAGTGCACAGACTAATGCCTAATAAACTTTAGAAAATTGTTGTGTAAGAAGTTCTTGGTGGCAGGAAGAATAGTATCAAGTGAATTAACATGGATAGGAACAAGGAACAGAACTACAGTAGTGAACAGAAGGATATGAGGAGTAGACCAGTAATTTTCTCAATAAGAGAGGTCATGGTGAGAAGGGAAAGTCATTCACCAGTAAGGTCCGGGTGCCAAAAGAAGGCAAAAATGTGTTCCCTGGATATTCGTTGTTGCTGTTGTTTGTTTGGTAGCTGATTCCCCTGAGCAACCAATATGGTAGACAAACTTATAGATTTAGATGTAGCTCTTCAACCTACTAAGTAGAAGACAGGACTTGGATAAAAAGTGCTTTATTAGTTAGCTCCAGAAATACGTGGGTTGCTAAACTACTATGCTGAGGCTTCAGTCACTGTTAATTTGGAAATAAAATGGGTTAAAAGCTTTCAGTTTTCATTCTGGGGAAGTATCCCCATAATTTGACGTAACTAAGTGTCAGACATAAGCAAAATGTCCTCATTATTCTTCTTCTCCCTGCCTTCCAATGATGCTGCACCTACAGTGGAGCCTCCTTTCACCCAGTCACCTGAACTAGAAATGTGAAGTCTCCTCAATCCCTTCTCTTCCTCATCCACCCACTTCCAATCAAGTTGTCCTTCATCTCACCTGACATTTCCATCCAATTACTACTGCCTTAGTCCGTAATTTCTTGCCTGGACATTTTCAATAGCCTTTGTCTCAGAATGGCCATTTTCAGGTTCTCTCCCTCTAGTCCCTCCATCCCTCTGAAGAGCCATCTTTCTGAAACTTAAATCAGCCATACAACTCTTTGGCTTGAACGTCTTCCATGGAGTCCAATGACAATTTACACTCTAAAAGCTTTAGCTATGTCACATGACTATCTTTGCAGAATCATATAAGGCCACTTACTCATTTTGCAGCTTATTTCCAGCCATGCGGAACGGTCTGTCTTCTTCCAGCCGTGATTTCTCAGGCCCCTCTATGGTCCCTCTATCTGTGCACGTGCTGTATTCTTGTCCTGGAATTCCCCATGTTCAAGTCTGCTTGGAAAACATGTATTTTTTTTGTTTTAAATCAGCTTGTTTAACACATTGCTCTTTTGTGAATCCCTGAATATCATCCCCTGCCAAACACCACTAACCCCCACCGCCCACCTGAATAAAAGATAATCCCATCCTTCTTTGAGCCGTACAGCATAGGGATGAGGTCCCCTGACTCTGTAGTCGGACAGTTCAGTTCCTAACGGAGTCTCCACCCCTCCACATTATTTCAGGCAGACAAGTCAAACTCTCTCATCCCAGGTAACCCTCAGGAAGATGAGAATGATGATAGTACGCCTACCACATTAGGCTATTGTGAGCATCCAATGAGATTATATTTGTAAATATTTAATTCAGTGTGTGGCAGAGATGATGTGCTTAATAAATGATTGCTCTTTTTTTATTATGATTACCAAACACCATAGATCACTGTGATTAGTGGTTAAAACAGGAGGACTTGTTTACATGCTATTTCTTTTATAAGACTTCAAGTTCCTTGAGGGAAAGAACCACAGTTTCTTCACTTCTTCATTCCTGTACCTGTGGTCTCAGCACTGGTATAGGACATGCTCTTTGAATATATGAATAATTTTTTTTCTAAAATAAGACCTTTTTTTTTCTTATGATAGTCTCATTTATTGACATTCACATCCCTTGTGAGAAGGGATTTTAGGCAGTGGTATTTTAGAAAAACACAACTGTGCTGTACTTCAAAAAGACATTTCCTGGATGCCACGTTTAAGTGAGAATACATCAGGAAACAGTTTCTACACAGCAGGTTGTTAGATTAAACAGGGACGCCCTTGGTTTGAAGGCCCAGACAGAAGCCAGTTTATTGCCTGCTAATCTCTGTAAAGTATACTATCCTGACCATTACCCATAGGTATCTTCAAATAGAATAAAACCCAATTACCTTGACAATATCAACTAGTAAAAGGAGAATGACTAGTAACTAAAGTGTTTTTTTTTTTTTAAATCAAAAGCTTTGGGAAAAGACCCCTTGCTATCTAAGAGTGAATCAATATAACCCAACAGGGTTTCAGAGGAAATAAAACTTTGAAATGAACAGCACTGGATAACCTAATTCATATTACAAATACCTCTTTGGTGTTTTCTTTATGAGACTTACAAAAATTAGATTACTGCATGCAAGAACCATAGAAATATTCATACATTTTGACCCAGTAAGCTCATATAGAAATTATTAGTATAATCAAACAAACTAGGGTGGTATTTATCTCATAGCTTTGGCGGGATTATTAAGTGAGAAGATACAAGTCATTTCATTTGAAAGCACCTACTGCACTATCTAGCACATGTTTAGTTAGAGTCTAAGTGTGTTTCCATGTTTTCTTTTGTATTCCCTCCCTAAAGAGCAGCTTATTGTCTATCTGAGATCATTTTATTGGCCATCTATAGATGCTCAATATTTCCCCTGAATTGAAATAATTATATATATATGTGATTATACAATGTATATGATTATAAATATATATGATTATATAATACATATGATTACAATATATATAATTGTATATTATATATTATTACATATTAAATATATATGATTATATATTACCACCCCCCCACACACACATCTTTCCTATAGTTTCTTCCCTCAAAGAACTTTCAGTCTTACAAATAACATGTTAAAAAGTCATTATCTTATAATAGTAACCATTTATTAAGCACACATACATAAGTTATGTATATATATAACATATATGTAATTTACACATATCATAACTAGTTATATTTATATCTTATATATCATTTACTTCATATAACTTACATATACATCGTGTATATATATAATTACTAATCATATACATATATGTATATATAGTATTCCTTATAGGTATACAATTTACACAGCTTTACTAATAATTTACATATAACATTATACACACACTGGCAGTTAAGTCCATTGAGAGAATATATATATTCTCCAAAGCTGTAAAATGTTTCAACAGATAAAGTAATCACGTTTTTTTTTCTCTTCCAATGTGCTTGTTTTAGGGTTCAGTGTTGTAATTATTTTTTGAATGAATCTTTCCCTATTAAAAACTATCCCTGTTTAACAAGCAAAGATCCAACACAGTACACATTTCATTATCATTGTCAAACATTAAATTATTTTAAATCCCAGCTAATCTTTCATGACCTTGCCTACCACATTGTTACCAGTAACAAAGTACACAGATAGAGAACATTCCTTCTGAAATATAGGTAACACATTTTAATAAATAGCAGGGGCAAGACACTGCCTTTTCAGATGTGGCCAACTAAAGGCTTGCTGAAGGCTGCCCACAGAAGCACTGGAGGTGACTCCCCAGCGGTAAAGACTCAGCTACTGGGAATTTAGTTAGCTGCACATTGTCCAAACAGAACTGCATTTTACAGTCATTCCTATTACAGCAATTGGAACACTAGTGTTACTTAATGAGTGAACTGAGAGATGGAAATGTGTCAATCAAAAGATTTTGAAATGTTTTAAAATTCTTCACTGTTTTAAAGGGGAAAGCTGCTAAGCACTAAATCATGGAGCTTTCTAATTTAATTCACCAATGTCCCTATAAGATAAGAATCCTCATCCCCTTTTGTAGACTAAGAAAATGAAAGCACATCATGGACTAAACCAAAAAAACACTCCCTTTGTCTTGATTTCAAAATCTGTGTTTGGGGAATTCCCTGGTGGTCCAGTGGTAAAGAATCTGCCTTCCAATGCAGGGGACGTGGGTTCGATCCCTGGTCAGGGAACTAAGATCCCCCATACGACGGGTCAAATAAGCCCGCGTACCACAACTACTGAGCTTGTGCACCTCAACTAGAGAGCCTGCACGCCACAAACTACAGAGCCCATGTGCTCTGGAGCCCGTGCACCACAACTAGAGAGAGAGAAAAGAAAAAACCCTGCACGCCACAACTAGAGAGAAGTCCACGCATTGCAGCGAAAAGCCCGCAGGCTGCAACGGAAGATCCCGCATGTCGCAACCAAGACCCAACGCAGCCAAAATAAATAAATAAACAATACATAAATCTTAAACAAAAAAAACCCAAAAAACCTGTGTTTGAAATGGGCATACGGGAGAGGTTACTCACATTTACTGAAACTTATGATTTAGAAGATATCATGGTACTTTTCTTCTCTTTTAAAAATAACGTCACTAAGTATTATCATCCCCATTTCATAGCTGAAAACTCTGAGGGCCGAGATGACTAAGGTAAATTTTCCAGGGTCACGTGGCAAATAAAATGTGTAGCCTAGAGCTGCAGCCTTCCTTATTTATTGACACACTTTTTAAACAACGACATACCTGAACTCGGACGTCTAAAATAAAAGCTTCACTCAAAATTGTGATATGAATTAACAACTCTCATCATCGCAATAATGTAAACCTACACACATGCCCTCAAAATTTGAAGTCCCTTTGTCCAGTCTTTACAGGATGACTGAATGAGGCAAATGTACCCAAACATCAGACTTGCTATTGATGAATCAGCAATGCTATCAGCTATTATTTATGGAGATTTTACTATGGGTCAGGCACTGCATGAAACATTTTATATGTAGTATTTCATTTAATTTCCAAAAGAATCCTGTGAGGCAATGTGGTAGACAGAACCTAAAGAGACCCTATTCTTCACCCTGAAAAAACACATTCTTAAACACTAATCTTGCTACTGCTGTTGAGAGACTTTGTTAGTAGAATTAAGGTTACTAATTGTAAATAGAATTAAGATCACTAGTCAGCTGACTTTAAAACAGGGAGATTATCTTTTTGATTATGTGGGTGAGGCCAATGTAACCACATAAATCCTTAAAAGGAGAAGAGGAAGGCAGGAGGAATGCAACAAAAAAGGAGATAAGAGAGATTCAAGGTGTGAGAAGGGTTTGACTTCTTACTGGCCTTGAAGATGAAGGAGAGCAGAAACCAAACTCTTCATCACTACAGTGAACTGCCCTCCTAGCTAACTATTTTGAAGATTTCTTATATAAATCATCTGATTTAAAAAACGTGTTAGCAGCTTCCAAATATAACATATTTTAAGATTTCCAAATATAAAAGTTTTAAGTTATTATTATAAATGAAGAGTTTCTGTAACAATGGCAATGCAAGATTCTATTTGGAACATTAATTCCATTTGAATACAAATATTTTGATGTAAAAAAACAATTAAAAGAAAATTTTTGCAGGGTCATGTTTACTCCCTAAATCACAGACACAAGTAGTTAATATTTTCTTTATAGTTAATAAAATTTTCTCCACAGGTTGGTACACATGAATTTTCATTTTGAGAGATACAAAGGGAGAGATATTGGTGCAAACTGGAAATGGAATGAAACAGGATATTTATCCTGGTTTAAAATATTTCATCGTTCATCATGTGTCATTTTGAACCAACTCATGAAGGGTAAAGATGTCAGAATTTTTTATTTCACAAAAAGCATGCAGTGTTTGCTATACTAGAAATTGTTAGTTGTCTAAATTTTAAACACTCTGTTTCATTCCATTTCTAATCTATGCCCATGTCTTCCCCACAGCATATCTTAAGATAAGAATCTATATGCAGCATTTTTTTTTTTGTTAATAAGAATTTTAATGCTAACTGGATGGGGCAAGGATTCACCACCTACTAAAAAGTTAAAATACATTCTCTGTTTCCTGCATGCCAATCTGATGAATAAGACAATAAGATCTATTTGTAATTGTGGGTAAGAGATGACAGTCAATAAATTAAAAGAAAACATATTTGATCATTAAACGAACATTAATTCAAAAGCAAATTAAATGTTTATTTGGGGGGAAAAAGAGCTCAGATTTTATTCTTACTTTTTGGCAATGTCCCCTGTGCCCATCCAACCTAAAGGAACTACTATAGGTTCCCTAAAATAACATAGATAAATGCAGTCTTTTTAGTATATTTTAATAATTTATGTATTTAATACATATGTATAATATGTTTTAAAAATAATTCTGGCTCATCTATTGTATCAGCTGGGAATATACTTATCGAATGAATGATCTATTACCCATTCTTCCTTCCCTCTCTATATCAGAATTACACGTTCTCTTTCTTTGTCACAGAATTTTCAGTATCATCCATCAGAGTGGGATGAATTTACTTTACCATCCTACTGGTAATAGATCGTCCATATGACTTACTATGGAGGATGAAATGTGGGAGGAACTGACCCTGTGCCATTTCCCAGCTCCCACTTCAAACCCAAGAGACACTAGTCTTCTGCTCGTTCTTTTGCCCTTCTGCCCACGTTAGAAGTGCTTCCCCTATGTAGCTGCTGCCCCTCAGCATGGGTCTCAGAATGCATACTTGGATGAGATCTGAAGAACGCACAGTGAAGAGCCAAGTCTAACCAGTTCCGCAGCTTGAAGCCAAGTCACCCAGACAGGTCCAGCCAGGATCAGAGCACCCAAAGCCAACCTGAAGATATATAGGTATGTTCAGCTGAGGTCATCAGAACTGACCCAGCTTAACCACATACACATGAAGTAATAAATGCTTACTGTTGTATGCCATGGGTTGTATGTTATGCAGCAGAGTTGCAGAAATAGCTAACAGATACACTTTCCCATTTGTATATTTGAGTAAACTGTCTCTTAACCTCCAAAATTGCATCTAAATTTCCACCTGCTTTCTTTGCGAGGCACTGATCTCTTTATTTACTTCTTTACTTCTTCTTCACCTCAAGCACATTTTCTTTTCTTTTTTTTTATTTTTAGTTTACCCATATGTCCACAATAATATTAATTTCATTTTACTGAAATGTCCTGCCTGTGAATTTGTCTCTCTCAGTAGATGATAAGCTACTGGAAGGCAAGAATTGTGTCTTAATAAATTTTGGGGGGCTATTATCCATCAGAGTGCTTCACCTGTAGCTGGTAGTAAATGTACTTTTCTGAATGATGGAATGAATAGATAGCTCAATGTATTTTCCATTCATTTGATGTAATTTTTCCGTCTGGGTATTCAACATGCTATATATTGCTCTGTCAAAATTCTCGGTTAGAAGGAAAATGAGAATATCAAACCTTCTCCAAAAAAGTAGTAGTGCCGGGCTTCCCTGGTGGCGCAGTGTTTGAGAGTCTGCCTGCCAATGCAGGGGACACGGGTTCGTGTCCCGGTCCGGGAGGATCCCACATGCCGCGGAGCGGGTGGGCCCGTGAGCCATGGCCGCTGGGCCGGCGCGTCCGGAGCCTGTGCTCCGCAGCGGGAGAGGCCACAACAGTGAGAGGCCCATGTACCGCAAAAAAAAAAAAAAAAAAAAAAAGCAGTAGTGTCAGTTTCTTATCATTATTTGAAAGCATCTGTCATAGTATCCTCTTAGTTAAATTCTAGAAGAAATCTCCCTTTTTTTCCCCCAAACATAATGGAGTGAGCTGAAAATCCTTCTTACTTAATAACTTGTAACTTACTGATGTTTCAAAAATGATATATTCTGAGATTTCACTCATTCTGCATTTTTAGCATTAGAAGTTTGAATCTCAGTGTAGGGTTGGAAAAATTGATGATCAGGCCACTGCTTGCTATATGTGCTAGGAATATAAAGGAACCAATTGGAGGAATTGTGAAGGACAGTTGGTAGAGCTGTGGCTTTCTCTTAACACAGCACCTGACCAAACCTTCAGGTTGAACTTGAGCCAGGGTACATGCAAATATCATGTCAAATACTTGATAGAGATTTGTGGAAAACCCAAAACGTATTTGATTTCTAGGGTTCTTTTTTCAAATAATTTTCAGTTTTATTAAACTATGATCAGAGTGATATTTGTAGTAGTTATGGAAGTTACTGATTGAGTTTTATTTTTAAATATGTTAAACCTTTATAAATGTTCCATGTGTGCTTGATAAGAAGTCTAATTTTTTTTGCCCCTGTGAGATAGTTTATCTTTTTGCTGGAAATCCTAAGGATAGTTCTTAAATCTTTACAAATTAAAAATTTTTATTAGTGTATATCATGGAGTTGATCATTGCAGGTCATTTTTCCAGGTACCTGGTGGGCCCTTTAAATATGTTGATACAAGCTTTCTTCTATTTCTGGAAATTGTTCTTGTACAACAGTTTTAATATGAATTTTGTTCCATCATCTTAGCTTCCACAGGGACTCCAATTGTACAGATGTTATTTTTTCTTTGACTATCTTCAATTTCAACCATTTTTTCTTGCACATTTTTACTTATTTAACTAATTTTCATTGTGTGGTTGTTTCCTTGTTTTCTTCAATGCCTTTTTAATATTCTCATTTAAATATCTTTTTCCTTGAGCACTTTGGAATTTAGTCATAATTTCTAATATGACTTTTCTTTTTCTTCTATTTCTTTCCAGAGATCATCCATTCTTATTTCATTTCCTCCTTTTCTTTCCCATTTCTATTTTTACTTTTAAAATTTCTGATTCAATTTGTTTTCTCATACCCCTAAATGCTTGCACATACTTAATTCAGTTTTGAATGTTGTGTTATATAGGTTTTTGTTGCTTGAGACACACATACACACACACACACACACACACACACACACGCAAATACACACACAGCAGTTGAAGAATGTTCATTCCTCGGATATTCTGTGGTCAGATCTGTTAGTTTGTAATGCCTTATAAGATTCCTAGTTCAAGAGTGCCCTCTTCTGTCAGAGTAGAAAATTATGTTTCTTTTCCTTTTTTTTAATTTAATTTTTTATTTGTTTGTTTGTTTTAGGGGCTGGGATAGTTGAGTGATCTTTGATACCTTCTACTTTATTTTATCTTCCAGAATCCTTGCTTCCCCCCCACCCCTTACTATGTACTTTCAAACGTGTCTCTCCTTTTCTTTTCACCACCTTCCCCCTACAAAGATGTTTAACCTTTTCCTTGCTTTGATTTACCTGCATGTTTTAAGCATTTTCAAACAGAGGGTAGTCTATCTCTTTGACATGGTTTTAGAAAAATTGAAAAAACCTAAGGATAAATCCTCTAATTTCTGTTCAATAGAGTTTTCTCCAAACTGTACTTGCATTTCCAAATTCTTGTGGCAGAAAGCACAGGGAAAGCTGGCTGGAATTTGGTGTTTCTTTTTCAACTTATAGGCGACTTAGTTCTAGTTGTTCATAATCTTCATGTTATGCTGGCAGTTTGAGTTTCTGTCATTTTATTTATTTTTGTTGATCCCTGTTGTTCATTTTGTTGGAGAAGTTGGGGGTATCAAATTTACATACCTGACACAGCCTGAACTACCCAAAATTATCTGCCTAATAATTTTTAGTGGGTATTGGGTATTGTGAACATCACATTGGTGAGAATCTGGGATTTGTTGTCTTCTTTTACAAATGTCAAATTTTGTCTTGTTTGGCAATTAAATTACTTGTGGATCAGTTTGACACTTCCCAGGCTTGCTTCTTTTTAAACTTTGTTACTGTTGGTCAACAGTAGTTATTATTCTAGAGACATTTTTTCGTTACTACTAAGGTGTGATCCATCTGTTGCCTCCAGGATGTTCTGGGTGTTCAGTGGAGCAATCTCCACTCTATTTGGTCAGAACTAAGACTGCTGCAAGTAAACTCTGATAATTGTTTATCTTACAGCTTCCTGGTAGGGTACCTTTGCTTGGGTTTATGGAATTATACACATGCAGCTCTGTACTCAATAACAGACCCATGGGACCTCTTGCAGATTTCTGGAGCTTTTTCTCTGTGTAGCTTCATCACTTCCAGTACCTTGGACTCCTTTAACCCTGTAATATCTGCTTTGTAATCTCAAGAATATTTTCTTGACTCAAAATGGCAGTGTGGGAAGACACCGAGTTAGCGTCTCCCCACGACTAGGGTGCCTGCCAGCCACTGGTGGGGGACCCTGACGCCGAAGGAGATGGGAGGAACCCCCAAGTGAACCAGTAGGACATGGGAGGACAGAGGCGGGAGAAGTGGAGGTCAGACAGGATAGGCGTCCCTGAGGCCGGGAAGATCAGGAGAGGTAGCGGGGAGGGGTGCTCCGAGAGGAGTGGGAGTGGAGGGCGATCACCAGGCCCACTCGGCCTGGGGAGCCTGCTGAGCTCCCAGGCCAGTAACCCCCTCCAAAGCCCCCTGCAGGATGCATGGGTCCTGGGGGCATAGGCGGGAGGCTGGGGAGATCAGGAGAGGTACATGGGAGGAGCCATCTGGGAGGAGTGGGAGAGGAACAGAGGGCGACTGCCCCGCCCACTCATGCCCTGGGAGCCTCCTGAGATCCCAGGCCCCCCCCAGGCCGTGTGGGTCCTTGGGGCCATAGGAGGGAGGCTGGGGAGATCAGGAGAGGCAGGCAGGAGGGGCCCTCCCAGAGCAGAGGAGCAGGAAAGGAGAGGAGGGCATTTGCCTGGCCCACTTGAGCCCAGGAAGCCTGCTGGGCTCCCAGGTGAGGTACCCCACCCTCGGAGACCAGGGGTGGGGGGCACGCCTTGGCCCCTTCTGTTCCTTGAGCCTAAGCCCCACCCCCCATAGCCCACAAGGCCTTTTCCAGCCCTGTGGGTCCTAAGCATACACCCTGCCCACAGCCCAAACCTTGCCCTTGCTTAGGCCCTGCCCTCCACAGCCAAGGCTTCCCCCGCCCCCCCTTTTTTTTCTCTTTTCCCTTCTCCTCTTTTTTTTTACTATTGTTGTACCTTCCAGTTGTTGATTCATCTATATTTTTATTTTTATATTCTTTCTAACATATCTGTTAGTTTCCTAGTCTAATTTTATTTTTTACTTTGTTACTGTTCTTCTTTTTTTTTTTTTTTGCCACCCCACATGGCTTGTGGGATCTTGATTCACGAGCTGGGGGTCAGGCTGAAGCTCCTGTGGTGGAAGCTCTGTGTCGGAACCACTGCATTAACCTCAGACCCCAGGAAATATTCATTGGAGTGAGGTCTAACAGAGGTACTCATATCAGCACCAAGACCCAGCTCTACCCAACAGCCTACAAACTCCAGTGTTGTCAGGACAAACAACCAGTAAGACAGGAACAAAATCCCACTAATTAAAAAAAAAAAAAAATGAAGGAGCAAGGTAAAAACCTACAAGACAAAATAAATAAAGAGGTAACAGGCAATCTACCTGAAAAAGAATTCAGAGTAATGATAGTAAAGATGATCCAGGATCTCAGAAATAGAATGGAGACACAGATTGAGAAAATACAAGAAATGGTTAATAAAGATCTAGAAGAACTAAAGAACAAAGAAACAGAGATGAACAACATAATAACTGAAATGAAAAATACACCAGAAGGAATCAATAACAGAATAACAGAGGCAGAAGAAGGAATGAGTGAGCTGGAACACAGAATGGTGGAAATAACTGCCGAGGAGCAGAATAAAGAAAAAAGAATGAAAAGAATTGAGGACAGTCTCAGAGACCTCGGGGACAACATTAAATGCACCAACATTCGAATTATAGGGGTCTCAGAAGAAGAAGAGAAAAAGAATGGGTCTGAGAAAATATTTGAAGAGATTATAGCTGAAAACTTCCCTAACATGGGAAAGGAAATAGTCACCCAAATCCAGGAAGCACAGAAAGTCCCATACAGGATAAACCCTAGGAAAAACACACCAAGACACATATTAATCAAACTAACAAAAATTAAATTCAAAGAAAAAATATTAAAAGTAGCAAGGGAAAAACAAAAAATAACATGCAAAGGAATCCCCGTAAGGTTATCAGCTGATTTTTCAGCAGAAACTCTGCAAGCCAGAAGGGATGGCAGGATATACTTAAAGTGATGAAAGAGAAAAACTTACAAACAAGATTACTCTAGCCAGCAAGGATCTCATTCAGATTTGATTGAGAAATCAAAAGCTTTTCAGATAAGCAAAAGCTAAGAGAATTCAGCACCACCAAACCAGCTTTACAACAAATGCTAAAGAAACTTCCCTAGGTGGGAAACACAAGAGAAGAAAAAGACCCACAAAAACAAAGCCAAAACAATTAAGAAAATGTTAATAGGAACATACATATCGATAATAACCTTGAATGCAAATTAATTAAATGCCCCAACCAAAACACACAGACTGGCTGGATTCAAAAACAAGACCCATATATATGCTGTTTACAAGAGACCCACTTCAGACCTAGGGACACATACAGACTGAAGGTGAAGGGATGGAAAAAGATATTCCATGCATATGGAAATCAAAAGAAAGCTGCAGTAGGAATACTCGTAGCAGATAAAATAGACTTTAAAATAAAGACTGTTATAAGAGATAAGGAGGGACACTACATAATGATCAAAGGATCAATCCAAGAAGAAGATATAACAATTATAAATGTTTATGCACCCAACAGAGGAGAACCTCAATACATAAGGCAAATGCTGACAACTATGAAAGGAGAAATCAACAGTAGCACAATAATATTGGGGGACTTTAACACAACACTTACACCAATGGACAGGTGATCCAAATAGAAAAGTAAATAAGGAAACACAAGCTTTAAATGACACAATAGACCAGAGAGATTTAATTGATATTTCTAGAACATTCCACCCAAAAGTGGCAGAATACACTTTCTTCTCAAGTGCACAGGGAACATTCTCCAGGACAGATCACATCTTGGGCCACAAGTCAAGCCTTGGAAAATTTAAGGAAATTGAAATCATACCAAGCATCTTTTCTGACCACAACATTGTGAGATTGGAAATCAATTACAGGAAAAAAACTGTAAAAAACAAATACATGGAGGATAAACAGTGTCCTACTAAATAACCAAGAGATCACTGAAGAAATCAAACAAGAAATACAAAAATACACAGAGGGGCTCCCCTGGTGGCACAATGGTTAAGAATCCACCTGCCAATGCAGGGGACACGGCTTCAAGCACTGGTCCAGGAAGATCCAACATGCCATGGAGCAACTAAGCCCATGTGCTACAACTACTGAGCCGGTGCTCTAGAGCCCGCGAGCCACAACTACTGAAGGCTGTGTGCCTAGGGTCTGTGTTCTGCAACAAGAGAAGCCACCACAATGAGAAGCCTGCACACCACAACGAAGAGTAGACCCTGCTCTCCGCAACTAGAGAAAGCCCATGTGCAGCAACAAAGACCTAAAACAGCCAAAAAATAAATAAATAAAATTAATTTGTATTAAAAAAATACATAGAAACAAATGACAATGTAAACACGATGACCCAAAACCTATGGTATGCAGCAAAAGCAGCAATTCAATCTCACCTCAAGAAACAAAAATATCAAATAAATAACCTAACCATACGTTTAAAACAACTAGAGAAAGAAGAACAAAGAAAACCCAAAGTCAATAGAAGGAAAGAAATCATAAAAATCAGACCAGAAATAAATGAAATAGAAATGAAGAAAACAATAGCAAAGATCAATAAAACTAAAAGCTGGTTCTTTGAGAAGAAAACAAATTTGAAAAACCCTTAGCCAGACACATCAAGATAAAAAGGGAGAGGACACAAATCAATAAAATTAGAAATGAAAAAGGAGAAATCACAACTGACACCGCAGAAATACAAAGGATTATAAGAGACTACTACAAACAACTATATGCCAATAAAATGTACAACCATGAAAAAGTGGACAAATTTATGACAAAGGAGGCAAGAACATAAAATGGAGAAAAGACAGCCTCTTCAATAAATGGTGCTGGGAAAACTGGACAGCTACATGTAAAAGTATGAAATTAGAACACTCCCTAACACCATACACAAAAATAAACTCCAGATGGATTAAAGACCCAAATGTAAGACCAGATACTTACTATAAAGCTCTTAGAGGAAAACACAGGAAAAACACTCTTTGACATAAACCACAGCAAGATCTTTTTTGATCCACCTCCTAGAGTAACGGAAATAAAAACAAAAATAAACAAATGGGACTTAAACTTAAAAGCTTTTGCACAGCAAAGGAAACCATAAACAAGATGAAAAGACAACACGCAGAATGGGAGAAAATATTTGCAAATGAAACAACAGACAAAGGATTAATCTCCAAAATATACAAACAGCTCATGGAGCTCAATATCACAAAAACAAACAATCCAGTTAAAAAATGGGCCAAAGACCTAAATAGACATTTCACCAAGGAAGACATACAGATAGCCAAGAGGCATGTGAAAAGATGCTCAGGATCACTAATTATTAGATAAATGCAAATTAAAACTGCAATGAGGTATCATCTCACACCAGTCAGAATGGCCATCATCAAAAAATCTAGAAACAATAAACGCTAGAAAGAGTGTGGTGAAAAGGGAAGCCTCCTGCACTGCTGGTGGGAATGTAAATTGATACAGCCACTATGGAGAACAGTATGGAGGTTCCTTAAAAAACTAAAAATAGAACTACCATATGACCCAGCAATCCCACTACTGGGCATATACCCTGAGAAAACCATAATTCAAAAAGACACATTCACCCCAATGTTCATTGCAGCACTATTTACAATAGCCCAGAAATGGAACCAGCCTAAATGTCCATCAACAGATGAATGGATAAGGAAGATGTGGCACATGTATACAATGGAATATTACTCAGCCATAAAAAGAAACGAAACTGAGTTATTGGTAGTGAGGTGGATGGACCTAGAGTCTGTCATAGAGAGTGAAGTAAGTCAGAAAGAGAAAAACAAATACTGTATTCTAACGCATATATATGGAATCTAAAAAAAAAAATAGTACTGATGAACCTAGTTGCAGGGTAGGAATAAAGATGTAGACATAGAGAATGGACTTGAGGACACGGTGTGGGAGGGGGAAGCTGGGGCAAAGTGAGAGTAGCATTGACACATATACAGTACCGAATGTAAAACAGGCAGCTAGTGGGAAGCAGCCGCATTGCACAGGGAGATAAGCTCAGTGCTTTGTGATGACCTAGAGGGGTGGGTTAGGGAGGATGGGAGGGAGGCTCAAGAAGGAGGGGATATGCGGACATATGTGTGCATATATGGCTGATTCACTTTGGTGCACAACAGAAACTAACAGAGTATTGTGAAGCAATTATACTCCAATAAAGATCTATTAAAAAAAAAATACTGCCTTTCTGGGGTTCCTTCTCCTGTACTGGGTTTTGAAATTTCCCCCAGGCTGAAAGCTAGGGTAATTATAAGGTTCACCTCATTTATTTCCTTTCTCTCAGGTATCATAATCCCTATGCAGCCTGCTATACAATGTCTAACTGAGTTGTTTACTCACAACACTTCTGACACAAATGTATGTTTTTGTTTCCCACCCCCCCCTCCAACACCAACCAATTCTCCAAGTCTCTGGACAACAACTGGATGCTATACAATTCAGTTCAGTTGTGACACTAACTGGTATTAGCACAGTTCCCTAAGGTTGAGGGCTCAGTCGCACAAGACTGCCCCCACTTCAGACATCACTTGCAAGTCTCAAGTTGCCACCTGTACTTTTGACCAACCAGCTATAAATCCAGAGATACCATGACTCTCTCCTCAGGTATGAAAATTTGCTTAAGTGGCTCATAGAACTCCAGAAAGTCCTTTACTTACTATTACCAGTTTATTGTAAAGGATACAATCAGGAGCAGACAAATGGAAGTGAACAGGGCAAGATATGGGAGGAGGCACATGGAACCTCCATGTCCTTTCCGGGTATGCCATCCTTCCAGCACTTTCATGTGTTCGGTAACCCAGAAGCTCTCTAAACCTTGTTATTCAGTGGGTTTTATGGAAGTTTCATTAAGCAATCATGATTGACTAAATCTTTGGTAATTGGTGATTAACTCAATCTCTAGCCCTACCTCCAGGGGATAGGGCTGAAAGTTCCAACCCTCTAATCCTGACTTGGTTTTTGTGGCAACCAGCACCCCCTGCTGAAGCAATCTAGGGGCCTATCAAAAGTGACCTAATAGGAAGATCTAAACAGACATTTCTCCAAAGAAGAAATACAGATGGCCAAAAAGCACATGAAAAGACACTCAAAATCACTAATTATTAGAGAAATGCAAATCAAAACTACAATGAGGTATCACCTCACACAGGGCAGAATGGCCATCATCAAAAAATCTACAAACAATAAATGCTGGAGAGGGTGTGGAGAAAAGGGAACTCTCTTGCACTGCTTGTGGGAACGTAAATTGATACAGCCACTATGGAGAACAGTATGGAGGTTCCTTAAAAAACTAAAAATAGAACTACCATATGACCCAGCAATCCCACTACTGGGCATATACCCAGAGAAAACCATAATTCAAAAAGACACATGCACCCTAATGTTCACTGCAGCACTATTTACAAAGGCCAGGACATGGAAGCAACCTAAATGTCCATCAACAGAGGAGTGGATAAAGATGTAGTACATATATACAATGGAATATTACTCAGCCATAAAAAAGAACGGAATAATGCCATTTGCAGCAACATGAATAGACCTAGAGATCGTCATACTAAGTGAAATAAGTCAGAGAAAAACAAATACCATATGATATTTCTCATATGTGGGTTCTAAAAAATGGTACAAATGAACTTATTTACAAAACAGAAATAGAGTCACAGATGTAGAAAACAAACTCATGTTTACCAGGGGGTGGGGGATAGGAATTGACATATATACCCTACTGTGCTTAAAATAGATAACTAATACGGACCTACTGTATAGCACAGAGAATTCTACTCAATACTTTGTAATGGCCTATATGGGAAAAGAATCTAAAAAAAGAGTGGATAAATGTATATGTATAACCGATTCACTTTGCTGTACACCTGAAACTAATACAACATTGTAAATCAACTATACTCCAATAAAATTTTTTTTAAAAAAAGAATACATGACTTGCATTGGGGGTAAATTTTGCCTTATGAAGTTTTAATTTTAGTTATATATATGTATATGCTTGTATATGTGTTTTTGTATATGTAAGTAAACTGTGTTCCACTGGGGGAAAAAAAAAAACCCAAAACATGGCCTCATTAGAACAAATGATGCTTCTATCACTCCAGAGATTCCAAAGGTTTGAGGAGCTGTGTGCCAGGAACCAAGGACAAAGACCAACTGTATATCATAGTGACACGAGTTGTTTTATATGTTTTGTCTAGTTTCCTAGTTATTTACATTGAAGACCTGAATCAGTTACTCCATTACAGTGGAAGTGGAAGATTTGGGTTGTATTAATGTTTCAAACCTTTATAGGTGATACTAACGTGAAACTAGTTTTAAGAACCACCACTTTGGTTTCATAAGGAGTGATGAGATGAAAGAACATAATGATTATCTTGATAATTAAGAATGCTATAAATAGCTAATAGTCATTGAGTGTTTATTGTACTCTAGCTGTGTTAAGCACTTTGAAATAGGAATTAATCAATATCAGGTTTTCAGGTCCCCTTTAGTGAAACCCAATTCAATTCAGTTCAGGAAAAAGAAAGCTGGTAAGTGTTTTGAGAAGTAGGTAGGGCTTCCTCAGGGACCAAGACTAGGGAATCAAAGTGGATGCCAGGACACATATTCTCTCTTCTCCCTTCTCTCTTCTTTCTTCTCTCTCTGTCTCTCTGTGTCCCTGTCTCTCTGTCACACACACACACACACACACACACACACACACACACACACCCTGTGTATCTGTTAGCCTGCTTTTGCTTGCAAGGAAGAGGGCCCTTGAATCAACTCACTAAACAATAATGACATGTGTTACCACCGTAACAGGAAGTCCAGTCTTTCCAGTGGAAAACAAAATTCTCCAGAATGTTTGATTTAGGGAGTCACCTATGTTATCAAAAATCTTAGTTTTTTTTTTTCCTGTCTGCCCCAACAACTTCAATTTGTTTCATATTCAGTACAGTTTGTTGATAACTACAAATGTTTCATGAAGAACACAGAAACACAGCAACATTCAGAAGATGAAAAAGGTTGCCTCTTCCTAATGAGGAAAAACTTCCCAGTAGAACACTTTTCATAATTCTTTGGTCAGAATTGGGACATATGCCCACTGTAGAATCAATTACCGGCCTGAGTTGGGGGTGAGTAGTTGCCCAGCCTCTTCAAGTGGCCCTCAACCAAGGGAAAACCTTTGAAGAAAAGTGCAGGTAAGTGCTAGGAGCAATCAACACCTATAGCAGGGGGACAGGTTCACTGTCAGGGACGAGGGGACTGGATAGAACATGTACCACATACTACCTATTATAACCCTCCTTGCACATATACAAATGGTGCATTTAAGCTTCAATGTATTTAACTAATCTGCTCAAAATAACACAGGTGGGAGCTGGAGAAGGTCAAATTGGAGGTCACAAAATCTGATTCCAAAATTGAGGCTTTTAATCAATATTCAATAAAATGGCTTTAAAGAGAAAATGTTTATGAACCTATACTAATATCAGTGATAATTCACCTTGACTCAGGTCCCAGATGCCTTTAATGAACAATGATTATTTGCATTTTCTTTCTAGTCATAGAGTTCCCAGAAACCTGGAAAGGCATATCTTGTGCTTCTCTCATATTTGCAAGCCCACTGGGTAACTTAAAGCGGTCTGTGCAGGATCATTTTGCCTGTTCCTGTGATAATTTGAGAAGAAAGGCATTCCTGAAGTGCAGAGAGTTGGTTCTCTCTCTGCACCTTAGAGGCAAGTCCAGAGGGCAGAATTAAGTAACAGCAAAAGGAAAAAAGGTCACATGTATCAGAGCAATGAGAAATCTTTATGGCTAAGTCAGCTCTCTACTGTTCCGCTGCTCTTTGATGTTGGTAACTGTTTCCCAAGTGGGAGAAGCAGAGGGAAAAGGACAGGGGAATAAAGGGGTGACTTCAATTTCCAGGTCTAAATAAAGAAGGGAACAGCATATCCATCCAATACCTAATATGGGTGTCTCTTCCTAGGAGCTGGACGTGTGTTTATTAAAGAAGGCACATGCTGCTGAGTTACAGCCATCAAAATAAACTAGAAGGAACATAGGAGAGGAAGCTCACTTGCTGAACATTTTGTAAGCACTCACAGAAAGCCAACTAGCAACAAGAACCCATGCAGAAATGAAGGGAGTTTCCCAGGTTTTATTTGTGGAATTGCTTTCTTAATAGATGCTGTGGTGCTTGGTCTAGTTCCCCTGTGAAGAGCCAAAGCGCTCATTCTCCCAGATGCTAAGAATCGGAGTGTGGGCTGCTGATGGCTTACAGCTCAGTCCTTCACCAGAAATCAACCTTGACCATGCTTCCTCTCAGGGGACAACTTGAAATCCAAAGAGTGATCTGTGTAGGAGTACAAATCCCCAGCCCCCATGCCTCAATGTGAGACAACTCTTGAGGGCCAGCCCAGCTCCAGAGCTCTTTTTAGGACCAACTGAGGGCTGTGTTGTGATTCCATCATAGTTCACGTCCCTGCTTTCCCTCTTCCTGTTGCCTTCACCCCTTTACTGCTGTTCATCCCCAAACCAACCTGCCAATAAATTCACTGCATGTAAATCTCCTCGAAGTTTGTTTCCTCTGCAACTCAACCTAAGAAACTTTATCCATATTGAAACTCACCTCTTAGAGTAATCCTTTGCCTGGGACTGAGGGTTTTCACTAGATGTGGGGCATTCAGTGGCTAAATAGAAATAGTTCCAGGCCAACCAGGCTTGTCGTTCACTTAATGACATACTTGTTTCAGTCTCTGAACTCCAGCCAAAGGCGGGGCAAGGATTTCATGGACATTCTACCACCATGTACATTGAAGCCTTTATCTTTCGATGATCTATGCAAATATCTTTGTGTTATTTTTCCCTGCCTCTGGTGACCAGTCTCCACATCCTGTTCCACTGGAAAACCTCCTTATATACAACTGACAGAATCACCTTCCTTGATTTTAAACTCTAGTAAGGTAACGGACTCCTCCTATCTACTCTAGAATCTTGCCATGGTTCTTCAGTTCTCCCACTTTGTCCTCTAAGTTTCTTCCAGTGAGATCTTTCTAAAGTGGAATTATGGTCATGTCACTCTGATGCCTTCTACTGTGCAGTAGATATGATGCCTTCTACTGTGCAGTTCCACTTTATTGTTAGTGTAGAGTCTAAACCCCAACTCTAGATGTCCGTTCAGGAAATGACCCTCAGCTCTCCAGCTCATACATTTCTGCTCCCAACTATACGTAACTATCAAGTTATAGCGCTGGTGATAAGACTGGCTCTCTCTTTTTTCCCCTAGAATTACCTGATTTGATCTTAATAGCTCCAGGAGGTATGGAGACAATCCTCATTTTACTGATGAGGAAGCTGAAGCTCAAAATGGTTATGGCATGTGCTCAAAGCTACGCAGCTGGTTGACTTGCCAAATTAGAACTGAAAGCCACTCCAAGTCTAGTCTCTTTTCCTCTACTGTCCTAATTAACTAGAGAAATTCTCCTGGTCCCTGAGATGACCAGGAAAGGAGGAAAAGGCCCAGTGGCTTATAAAATGTCTTTATATGAAGTTAAAACAGGTGTCTCTGACAAGACTCATATGATATTTAGAGAAATTTTCTTATTATGTTTATTATAAAGTGCTTTTGTTTAGAAAAAGGCGCTGTTATCTGCCTTGAGATCATTATTATATATGTACAAATCTACCATCCCCGTGCTGTGGGCTGTGTTCTTTTATTTATTTATTTATTTTTATCATTTTAAAGTTTTTATTGGAGTAAAATATACGTATAAGAAAGTATAATACATTGTGAGTGTACAGCTTGATGCATTTTCACAGAAATGACACACCCTTATAACCAGCATCCAGGTCACGCAACAGAACAACACTACCAACACTTCAGAGCCCCCTCTATGACCTTTATGATACTGTCCCATGGGTGACACTACTCTGACTTCTGGCAGTATAAATTAGTTATGTCTTCTTTTGTGCCTTATAGGAATGACATGTTTATTGACCATCTGAATATCTTCTTTTGTGAAATGCCTGCTTAAGACTTTTAAGGATGGCTCTCTCTTGGTCAGAAGCTTGCACGTATTTTATCTCTGTTAGAAAACCCCTTCCTCTCTCCTCTGCCTGATAGTCTCCAGTTGACATATTTTCCCACTCTGTTTAGTTGTGTCTTCTACTGATTTGGGGTTTGATATCCCTCCTTGTGGTCCCACAGCCTCCCACCTGTACCTGCATACTTGTGTCTCCAGTCTCTCCATTTTCAGTATGCTCCTTCTCTTCCTTCTATGAGGAAGACAGAAAGGGCTATTCACAATGGGAATCTGATCATCTCTCACCTCTTGTCTCAATCTATACAACTGCATTAACAAAAAATCAGTAGCTCCCTCACTGATCTTAGAATGAAGATCACTGTATTTAATGTGATCTATATGACACTCTACCTCTCCAGTGCTTGCTTCCCTTCTGTGGTTCAGCTACTCTAGCCTCCTTTTAGGCCCTCATATCATGCTACCCCTGTCACTGTGCTTTCACGCTGTTACACATGCTTATCTTTCTAGATAGAATACTCTTCTTCTTTCCCCTGCCCTTCATCACAGCCTAATCAACAGATAACACATTTATTTACATCCTCCAGATTATAGCCTAATCATCTCTTGCATATGGGTTTTGTTTTTTTTTTTTTTGGCCTCCTACTTAAACCTAATCTTAGATTCTACACTTTCATAGAAACCTGCATTTCTTCTTCATGGTTCTTATTGTAGATGTATATGTCTTATCAGGTTTTTCCCCCAATAGACTCTGAGATGGACACACTGGTATATAAAAGCTTTGGGGGCAAGATGCTTTGGGTCAAAACCTGTGGGTGAATGAAACAGGTAAGTGTGAACAATGGGAAACACTGAATTATAAACATACAATGCAAGGGTATCACTGGAGGTAGGATGAGGCTTCGTAAGTGTCCTCTTTTGAGACATGTATACCTCCTCTTTGACCAGTGACTCTAAGTGGCATGTCTTAGAAATAGGTTATGTGTTTGGATAAGCTAGCTCTCTTTTTTTGAGGGAAATTCCTGGAGAATGATTCACCTAGGAGACACACCTGGGTGGCACACCTTGCACTGTTAGATCTACTTTCGTCATATGATAAATTTGAAAACAGCTCCTCCAGGATTCTGGTTGGTTTATTTTCCTGCTGTGGCTAATCCTGAGGCCACAATGGATATTCATGATCTCCTTCCTCTACTACACATTTGAGATTCCACCCTGCCTTGTTTAGCAACTCTGCTGGTTTTAGGTAGCTTACATAGTCAAGTGACCCAAATCCTTTTATCAAGGGGGTATTACTGATAGTCATCATGCCCTTCTCAGGCCACAGTTGTTTTGCTTGTCAATTTCCTATTAAATTTGGGCAAGGGGGTACCAAGAGATGTGACTTTGGATCTCCTGGATATCAAACATATTCTTTGGTACCTAAACATATTCTTTGACAGCCCTATCTCCTCCTGATAATCAAAATCCATTACTCTATCCAGGTTGGTGATTCCTTTTTTTTTTTTTTTTTGACTGCTGATTTCTTGGCACACATATCCTGAAGTAACCAGATGGCAGCTATAGTTGAAAGTTGAATGAGATTATGTCTGTGTCCTCTGGCAAAGGATCAGGATGTCTAAACCTTTAGAGTCAAGAGTTGCAGTATTGGGGCTTCCCTGGTGGCGCAGAGGTTGAGAGTCCGCCTGCCGATGCAGGGGACACGGGTTCGTGCCCAAGTCCGGGAAGATCCCACATGCCGCGGAGCGGCTGGGCCCGTGAGCCATGGCTGCTGAGCCTGCGTGTCCGGAGCCTGTGCTCCGCAACGGGAGAGGCCACAACAGTGAGAGGCCCGCGTACCACCCCACCACCACAAAAAAAAAAAAAAAATAGAAAAGAGTTGCAGTATTGGAAGCACAGACTCCCCAAATGAATCACTAGGAGTGATGATATATGTAGTTACTCACAATTTCAGCCATGTTTCTCAGACTCATATATTATATTTATTGGGTACACTGGAAAATATAATGGTCATTGATTTAGGGTGTATACTGTGTCCTGATGGATGCTTTCCCATATACTCAGGGGTCATCGCCAGTCTGTTCTTCAGTAATCATTTTCATTGCTCTATCAGTCTGACAGATTGTATGGTGCATATGTGATAGAACCAACACAGCCAAAAATTAAAAAAATAAATAAATTTAAAAAAAAGAGTAAAAGACAAAGGAGGAAAATACTGGTTTTTTCCCTGGTTTTCACACTTAGCCTTTAATTGTTGATTACTCACCCCAAGCCTATCATTGTCTTATTCAGTACATCCCTTTCCTACAATAGCCATAGAGTCCTACTGTCCTTATCGTTATTACTTTCCTCAAACTTTTCAACTGCCTGGGTAACGGTTCTTGCTCGTACTTCCCTTCCACTGGGATCACAACTCAGTTCATCACAGGTGAGAGTTTTAACAATGGCTCCACTACAGCATGATAGTGGGTAGATTCCAAGCCATGAGATGCGAATATAATTGATTGATATCACTTCTAGAGAGAGGGTTTGATCAGCAAAAGTCTCTACTCTTTTTCTTCCCCTGCCTTAGTTACTGGGAAGGGGCTAGAGCCACAGATGGTACAACTATAACAAGGCATAGCCTCCGTGAGTCAGGGTCCCTTGATGACAGTGTTAAGTGCAGCCCCATGCTGGCATTTATGGAATATTTAGAGTGAGTGAGAAATACATTTTATTCTGTTGTGCAAATAAGATTTGGAGGTTTTTA
Organism: Aethalodelphis obliquidens; assembly: GCF_003676395.1. Classification (NCBI taxonomy): domain Eukaryota; kingdom Metazoa; phylum Chordata; class Mammalia; order Artiodactyla; family Delphinidae; genus Aethalodelphis; species Aethalodelphis obliquidens. Next base: position 23,448,109 of record NW_020837964.1, on the reverse strand, counting down.
GAGCATAACTTAGGCTATATACAGTTTATTACAAGGAATGTTATAAAAAGGGTAAAGGGGCATTAACATGTGGAAAAAAGCTAGGAAAGCAATATTTTTAAAAGCCAGTTTAGTTGGAAGCAGTCTTTCTGAAATTGAGAGCAAGAGTCAATTAGCTGAGAATGAGTGATAAGTGATGTAAGAGGGGATTCTACAGTAAAGAGGGTCTGCTAGATAAAATCACTATAAGACTTAAAAGACTGAATGACTCTATCTATCTGTCTATCATCTCTCTCTCTCTCTCGAATCTAGATATGATATTGCCAGTGGTACACCTGTCCTTAATCTGTGCTCACCATTTTCCTGTAGAATTCTCTGTCCATAATCCTGTGTTCACCTGCTTCTTAAAAGAGTTTTCATGTTCTCTTACAAAATTTCATGGCTGCAGAGGCTCAAATCCACCCCAAGAATGCAAAGCAAGTCATGACTGTCATGGCTACAAGAGAATCATCTTATATAAATCACTTTACCATTTGTCCTCTATGAGTAATACCTTTCCAAAACAAGGCATAAATGCAGAGTTTGTACCAGGGAGTGAAAGTGAGTAGTATCACAAGGATTACCCAACCCAGCCACCATTATTGATGTTGGAGAATTAAAGTAAAGCTGTAGTTACATTTTCCAAGGACTTATGAAAACCTTTTAACTCTCGTCATGGTTCAAGTAGTTGGCAGGGTCTGAATTTGACTTTGAGCTTCAGATTTGGAAAATCAAGGAATTCAAAGCATATCTCAGCCAGCATCCCTTACCCTCCTGTGGCTTTCCCCTCAGACTATAAATGGATCCTGTTTTTGAAAGCAAGCCCAGATTTCCTTAAAACATGTTCCAGTCTCTTGAAATTCAAGAAGAGTATATTTCAAATGAAGGCTGTGCTTTTCTCTGCACCCTTTTTTTGGAGCGTCCTCTTTGTACTCATTCCAATTCCCTTGTATAGGTTCGTGCCACTCTTGCTGAGTACATGTCGTGCCCATCATTACACATTTCAACCAGACTCCCCAGATGAATTACAGTTTGACTTTTCCATTGGCCATATGTCAAAAGCAAGCTACTCAGGGTCAACTTCCTTGAAAAGATCTGCCAACTGGTATACTGGCCTCCTTAACACTAGTGGAATTATAGGAATCAAAAGAGAAGATGAAGGTCAATATTGTGAGCTCCGTTTCCTTTCAGGCACTGCTTTTCACATCTTTCAGGGGCTCTGTCACACCTTTCATTCTAAATGGACACTAACTAGAGATAGATTTGCAGTATTAATATACTGATCACTTTAGTCATTAGTTTCAAAGATGTAATCATTCAAACAATCTATACATATATCAACCATTTTCTGTCACTGCAATAAGATTCTTCGGTTTTACTGAAGTGAGATAATTACTTTCTTATATCAGACACATACCTCTATGAATGCCACTAAAATAGCACTGCATCTGCACTTTTGGAAAATATATAGCATTCTTTTCGCATATGGAGTGTGCATTCACACAAAAATGCCCTTTGATATTTCATACGAATGGCTGTTTACCCACATCTGTCTCATCTCAGATACTTTTTTCTTCTGAATGTGAGTTTAGGACTACACATTTATCTATGTTAAATTTAATCACTTCAGCTTATCAAGACATGATTTTTGTCACTTGGTATATTAACTATCCATTCCAACTTTGGTTATCTGAAAAATCTGATCTGTGTTCTCCTTCAAGTCATTCATCAAAATGTAGTACGGGAAAGATTTGGAACAGAGTATATTAGCTTATCACTGGAAATGAGCTTAGAAGGGTATTGGTGCACTAATAAGCATTCTTTGGATATTTGATTATCTACCTAACATTTTTAAAACTTAGTTTGTGTTAGGCTCTGTTTAAAAAGATTATTTTATGTTTCCTTTATAATAATGCTATTAAAGACGTGTTATTGCCCCTTTTCATACAAAAGGAAATTGAGGCTCAAAGAAGTAAAGTTACTTTTAGCAAGACCGAATAACCCAAATAAGAATCTATTTCTCCAGGTTTTTCTTCTCCTGCACCTTACACTCCAGCCATACATATCTAATTGCTTATTGTCACCCTCCACTCCAGAATTTCTGATAACTGCACTTTGTACATATTGTTCCTATTTTCTGGAGTATCTTGTCCTCTCCATCATGTGTTTTGCTCCAACAGTCTCTTACTCTGCCGTCAACAATGAGTTCAAGTGTCTTTTCTCCATCCTCACAGTGGGAATAAAGCCTATTGTTTGTGGACTAAGAGATATAATGCATGTAATGCTGTGCCTATGGTTTCATTAACTAATACTTACTAGCATCACAACATTTTATTTGATCCTCACAACGCTATTTGAGGCATATATGGTTACCCATATATATGGTTACAGATTTTTTTTTAAATGGCATGAATTGCTTAAGGTCACATGAATAACAGACCATGTCTCTTGACAGGCAGAGATAGTATATTAAGAGCTATGATACAGCACTGAAATAAAATCTAAGACTTTACCATCGTTTACTAGGCTCTGTATCACCTGGCCCAGGACTACCTCTTCTAGACCATCTCAGATCTGCCTTTCCCCTAGTTCACAACACTATAGCCCCTGGCCTTCCTGCAGTTCTTTAAATAATTCCAGCTTGTTCCCATGTCAGGGCTCTTGCCCTTGCTGCTTCCTCAACCTGGTTGTTATAACTCCTTCTTTTTTCGTATGTCTCTGCTCAGTTGTCAGCTTCCATGCCCACTCAAGTTAAATTATCTCCTTAATTACTAAGTAGTGGTCCCATCACCTCACTCTCTTTAATTCGTTCCTAGCAACCACAACATTTTTGCTTATTTGTGACTATACACTTTACTGCCTGTTTCCTCTTCAAACATGAAAGCATCATTAGGATAGGAACCTTGTCAATTTTATTTACTATCATATCTTTAGGACATACATAGTACATAGTAGGTGTTCAATGCATTTTTGTTGAGTGAAGTAAGAATAGGGTATTAACAAAGCATGCAGGGGGGCATCTAAGTCTCACAGAGAGTAAGGGAAGCCTTCTGAAGAAGAAGTATGATTATTAAAAGGTAAAGTAGAAAGCAGTTAATCCAAGCCATGGAGGCAGGTGATGAACCACAGGAGATTTCTAAATGAGGAGAGATTTTGCCACCCTTCCCTCCTACCCCCACCCCACAGCATGGAACATTTGGCAATGCTTGGATATTTTTGATTTGTGTAACTTGGGAGGAGTGCTACTGGCATCTAGTGGGTAGAGGCCAGGGATGCTGCTAAATGTCCTACAATACAAACACACACCCACAACAACACTACATACCTAGAGAAGAAGCTTACTTGCCCCCAAATGTCAATAGTGACAAGGTTGTGAAACCCTAGCATAATTCGGTGAACTTTCCTCAGCAATATATATTTTTTTAATGTTATGTTATTTTATTATTTTATAGCTGATTTGAATTTTATTATTTTTTTATACAGCAGGTTCTTATTAGTTATCTATTTTATACAAATTAGTGTATATATGTCAATCCCAATGTCCCAATTCACCCCTCTCCCCTCTTTCCCCCCTTGGTGTCCATATGTTTGTTCTCTACATCTGTGTCTCTATTTCTCCCTTGCAAACTGGTTCATCTGTACCATTTTTCTAGACTCCACATATATGCGTTAATATACAATATTTGTTTTTCTCTTTCTGACTTACTTCACTCTGCATGACAGTCTCTAGGCCCATCCACGTCTCTACAAATGACCCAACTTCATTCCTTTTTATGGCTGAGTAATATTCCACTGCATATATGTACCATATCTTCTTTATCCATTCATCTGTCGATGGACATTTAGGTTGCTTCCATGTCCTGGCTATTGTAAATAGTGCTGCAGTGAACACTGGGGTACATGTGTTTTTTTCTAAGTATATACTCCTCAGCAATATTCTATCTCCTGAGTCTTCAACATATATCTCTCCTCAGTCTCTCCTCCCTGCTTCTCCCAGCTCTCTCTAGTTTTTCCTGTGTGGCTTCTTCCACCCTGGAATAGACTAAAGTCTTCCATGGAGTTACTGAACTCCACAGCTTTCCATCGTCTTTAGAGAAGCTGCAGTCAAAGGTCAGCCTTGCTCTGGCCCAAGATTCTGTAGCTCAGAGCTGGAGAGGGCTGGAGTCTCACATTATATTATCAAGGAAGCAGGGCTGCCTGAGTGAGGCACCACAGGTACTAACTAACAAGTATTAAAGAGCACTCAGACCCAGGATGCAGGAATTCAGAAGTGCAGGCTGAGAGATCACTTGGATTTTGCTGAAGCTGAGGCATAGAGTACAGTCTGTACTTCATCTGTCTGCTCAGGTCTTCCCTGATGTGTTCAACAACCCTGAAAAATTAGATTGGCTCAATTCGACCAACTCAGCAGTGCATGTGTACCAAGGGGCATTTTTATCCCTTTTCATTTGACAAGCAGGAAACCAACTTCACTGAGATTTTATAGTCTCTTGAAGCCTGGGGACTTCCCCCCTCATACTTCTGTTTTATAAAATCCTGATAAAAGCATGAAACAAAAATTGATGAATTTCAACCAATTTGAGCATCTTCATTTTCAGTAGACTGGTAGAAGATGCTGAGCATATTTCATTTCTAATGATTTAATTCTAATTAGTATTTATAACTATAGTCTAATTTCAATAACACACTGTTAAATGAGTATGGCAATGTATTTATTGATTCATGCATGAACAGCACAACATCACACATTTGGATGTTGTTGAAATAGCTGCGTAGATATGTACCCACATATTTTCTACATTTTTCTCACATTCTTTGATTATGATCCTTCTTTTTTATGTTTCATACTGTGATAATGAGTCTCCCAAATTGCCATTTGTAATAAATTTGGGGTAAGATTATTCCCTTTTCTTTGTATTTTTTATTTTATGCTCTGAGTGTGGGACCCTACAGAGTGCTACAAATTGAGAGAAACAAACATTTCAGAGAGATCTACAGAGCTTTGGGAAGAGCAAAGAATTGACAATTTGAAGGGCTTCAAGTATGCCAAATGGCCACCATAACTCACTCCATATTTCAAAAGGAATAAACAAATCAAGATCTGAAGACTTTACAGAGCCTTTTGTTTTCTGAGAATGTCTTCACTGTGTGTTGGCTATAATTACTGTCAAGATTCATTTTAAGAGCAACTTGCTTATCTCGCACTGAAATTTATAGTGAGAAAAACAATTTGAAGTCATCTGAGTTTTTAAATAAGGATTGACAGAATTAAATGAGATATCTAATATCATGAGGCTTGTCAGTGGCAGAGCTAGGATGAGAACTCTTGTGTCCCAACACCTATTACAAGACGCTTTGCACTATGCCACACTCCTAAAGGTCATATTTTAAGAATGAAGAACTATTAGTAGCTCAAAAACAAATCCACATCATCATTTTTTGGGTCAGTTTGAGAATCTGGCTTGATATAGAATCCAGGGATGTCAACACTGAAAGGACCTTAGAGATCACCTGTTTATATCACTCGATTTCCTAAATTAGAAACTGATGTCTAGATGGGGAAAAGCACTAAAAAGCAACAGGAATTCTCTTTTTCCATCTCAGAATTACTTGAACAGGAACAAAAACTTCAAACTATCACATCTGGTGAGCAAAAATGAAATGTATATGATGAGCAAAAATGGCTACTTGTTTGTGAATAAGGTACGGATTTTTGATCCAAGAGTTCCTTCTCTCTCATTAGTTTAGTGTACTTTCAACATAAAAAGCATTTGTTCCATTTGTGACTTCTTTTTGTACTAGAATTTACCTATAATCTTAATATTGTTGGTTCAAAGTATAGTACAATTCTAAGTTATTTTATTTAATTCTCCTGAAGAAAACAAGCAAACATAGTTGATACCTTAAAAAGAGACATCTGTACATCTTATAAAGATAGCTTAAATTATCTAGAGTGATAAAGAACACAGTGTAAAAGGAAAATCAAAGAACTTTTGTAAAATCATTCTTCTGAATGTTGTACTTTGTCCCCCCTTAATGCCTTTTATAATGCCTTTAGATTTTTTTTAAAGTACGCTATCCATTGTATATGTCAAACTATCTCATAATCAAGCGACTTCCAATCATTTCTTTTCTAAAATCTTATTTTTTTTTGCAACAAAGTTGACTTATGATATTATTTGTATATTTCACAGCATTTCAGATATTTTTGTAAAACCCACAATGGTAAGTAAGAATAGTACCTTTCTTGAATCAAATAACTGAATGTGTTAAAAATAGTGTTAATAAGAAAAAAAAGGTTTCATAGACTCAATTTATCAGAACTAATGATGGATATTATTAGTTATGAATAAAGAAATGAATATTGCATAATAATGTATAATATGAAGTTTCAGTGAATTTAAGTGGCTTAGTAGTGATCAAGAATATGTGTAAAATTCCTGGACATGGATTTTCTAAAAAGGGTAAGAAAACTATCCATCTATCTATCTATCTATCTATCATCTATGTTTCTTTCTAACTCTCTATCTTTCATATATCTATCCATCTTTCCTGCAAATGAAATTTCCCATAAAACATATAAATTGGGTGTGGCACTTCTTTAAATATTTTAGCAACATGTATGTTAGATTGGAAAAGAGAGTATCATTTGATAGGTGAGGGCCTCAGGAAAAAAAGGAAGCATACAGATCTTCCTTGACTTATGATGGGGTTACATTCCAATAAACCCATCATAAGTTGAAACATCTTAAGTCAAAAAGGTTTTTAATACACCCAACCTACCAAATATCATAGCTTAGCCTAACCTACCTTAAATGTGTTCAGAACACTTACATTAGCCTACATTTGGCAAGATCACTTAACACAGAACCTGTTTTATAATAAAGTGCTGAACATGTCACGCAATTTATTGAATACTGTGCTTGAAGTGAAAAGCAGAATGGTACAGGACGGTTGTAAGTGTATTGGTTGTTTACCCACGGGATTGCCTGGCTGACTGGAAGCTGTGGCTCGCTGCCACTGTCCAGCATCACGAGAGAGTATCATACTGCACATAGCTCGACCAGGAAGAGATCAAAATTCAAAATCTGAAGTAGGGTTTCTACTGAATGCATATCAATTTCCTACCATTGTAAAGTCAAAAAATTGTTAAGTCTAACCATCTTAAGTCAAGGACTGTCTGTAGTCAATGGAGATGTAGTGACCTTAAGAAAAGAGTAAAGAATGGTTCAGGATAAAGAACACTCTTATACTTTCTCCGTGTTTGTTTTATTTATTTCTTTTTTTTGGGGGGGTTGTTTTTAGGCAGTGTAGTGTAGTGTAAAGAGCATGGTTTTGGAATATGGCAGAACCAAGTATACTAAAGGATACTCAAGCATTCTTCCTCTTCCAGGAACATGACAAGCTTCTCCCCAACTCAGGTTCTTTGTGCCTGATAGTGGCTCTATTTGAAATGTTCCCCCCATGACTCTTGCAGTCTTGCCTCCTTTGAAGATTTCTACTTAAATATTCCCTTTCCATGGAGGTCTTTCCACGCCAAACTTTCTAAAGTAGGCCTCTCACATAATTTCAGCTTACCCTGTAACATTCCATTGCCTCTCTAATAAAAATTAAAGAAACACTGGAAAATATTTAGGTTATAAAAGACATGAGCTTTGAAAAAAATATATAAATTACCTCAGTAAGTTGTTTTGTAGCATAAATGCATTAATGCTTCTTCCACTCATGCTTAACTTACTTTCATAAAGTGGCTTAAGTACTTAAATAATCTGCCTCATTATGTCTTAAAACACCTGAAAATGATGCTCATTCCATTTGAAAAATAAGTTGAATACAACTAATAGGAAGTCATTTGATGCAGCACCTGAACATCTATGGGGGATCTAACAGACTAATGGGCACCACATTAATCCATGATATTATACAAGTAAAATGGAATGGTGTGCTCACTCTTTATGCTTGAAATCTGTGCGTAAACAATTTGATATAAGTGCAGGTGACTGATGAATAAAACATCACTGATCAAGCTGCTTGCAACTAAATTTTGGCTTAAATCCTGCTGGTTTAATTTGGTTTGGTGGGTTTTCCTTCTGATGTTGTTTTCACCTGAGGTGGATAAATATATGTTATGCACGGAAAAGAATGAGCAACATAAATTTAAATACCTGGAACAGGTGGCAAGAGTTATTCAGCTGCTTTCAGATACTATGCTTCTGCTAAGGAGAAATGTGAAAATAACTCCCCATGTCCACCCCAGGGGAAAAGTGTCATTGGGTCTTTAAAAAACACAGGTCCATCTCAAAAGTTTAAGTCAACAGGTTAGGGCATTACCTTCTTACTCATTCTCATTATGCTTGGAAAAATTACACATGAGGTATTTTAAGAATACACAAAAACAAGAGTCCATGCAACATTATTTTAGGGAAAATAATCTTGAACAATGTTTTTTGGTGCAGGAGAGATAAGTGTATATTTTAGTAAGTCAGGTGACATTGACAGATGAACTATCAAGTTAGTCATATAACTCATGGCATCTGTCTGTCATAATAGAACAGTTTGAGCTTTTCCCTTGAATGATTAATAATTTGTATCTAATATAATACATCTATTCCTTATGTTGATGTCCTTTAAGGTCCAAAGCTGGCTGTGTGATACAGGGGGAATATATATAAACCAAAGCAAGAAAGCTTAGGAGGAAGGATGCCTGCTATGCATCAAGTTCCTCGTGTGTGTCATCACAATTTAGTAGTAATAAATGAATATCAAAGGCTTTCTCTTTCATTTTTGAAAAAAACTGTTTAATTTAAATTTTGGGAAAAATAGTAATTTGGAGATTCTTCTGTCTCTTGTCTGTTCTAGTGGTACCCAACAGAATACTATGCCTCTATAAAGCCAGGACCTAGTAAAATGATCTGGAAGCATAAATGCAAGTTGATTTAACATAACAGCAAAAAAAATCAGCGTTGTTCATCTACTAATATACCATAGCCAGGGCTACACAGAAATAAATGTATGGATTCATGATTTAAAAAACCTATATATAAAGAAATCTTATAAGAGCTTAACTTTAACTTAACTGTTTATTATATGTGAAGTGTGATCTTAAACTGCTGGGCAAAGCTTCTAGAATTAGCCTTTACTTCTGTTACTTCAACTGTATTTAAGTACTACCTTGTCCCTAAGCATTCATTCAGTTTTATGTCATACTTTTTATTTAAATTTTAAAATATCCCAGCTTTCTTTTCCTTAAGGTGTCAGATATTTTAACATTAAGATCATATTTAAATCGGGACCAAATACAGTGCTAAAAATATTATAAAATTATATAAGTTTCAATAAGTGCACTTACTAGACTACCACAAAATTCTAACAATTGTTTCCATAGGCTAGTAAAAAACTTGAAAAAATGCATATACATATGAAAAAATGCATATGCTAGTAAAAAACTTGAAAAAACGCATATGCATATAATTATATATACTACAGATTTCAATATAATAAAATAATGTAATTATATCAATATATGTGTATAAAATATATATGTAATATATAAATAGATAATAAGAGAGAAAGGAAAGGAGAAAGAGACTCAGAGAAAGAGAAATAGACAAAGCTGCAAAATTTTTTAAAATCGTTTTTTATGCTTGACATTATAGAGCAATTAGTATTTTAATAATAAAAATCACTAAAATTCAATTTTTGTAAATTTTAAAATTGTATATAATATGAACTACATATTTTTTAAAAGATAAAGTCAAAGCTGTTTTCATTAATCAGATGTTTTGCACAATACTGATCACATATAACACCTCAGTGTTCATAATAATAAACCAATTAAAATATTTTCAGAAAAATGAACAATTTTAAAAGCCAACATATCTTGATCATTTAAAGTGCCAGACATTGTGCTTTTGCATATATTATTTCATTTGATCTCCACAACCCTATGAAATAGGTCGTATTATGATCTTCACTTTGCATATATGATACTGAGGAACAGAAAGGTCAAGTAACTTTACAAAGTCACACAGCTGTTAAGTCCAGCCAGCCTTCAAATCAAGGCTGTCTCATTGCAGAATTCATGCTTTAAATACTCCTCAATATTGCCTTCCAAATTACATTTGATTCTATATTCCATCCCTTACTGATTGATTGTAAGTGGCTGTTTAGAATAGCTTGTTGAGTATTCTAAAGCTCTCTCTAGGGATGCTGTGGGTTGAACTGTGTCTCCACAAAAGATATATTGAAAGCCTAATCCCCAGTATCTATGAATATGATCTTATTAGGAACTAGCGTCTCTGCAGATGTGATTAAGTTAAAATGAGGTCATACTGGATTAGTGTGGCCCATAAATCCAATGACAGGTGTCCTTATAAGAAGAGAGAGACCTGAAGATACAGGAGACACAGGGAAGAAGGCCATATGATGACAGAGATTGGAGTGTTGCAGCTGCAAGCAAAAGAACACGAAGAACTGTTGGCAAACCAAAAGCTAAAGCCTTCAGGAGAAGTATGCCCTGCTGACACCTTGATTTCAGACTTCTAGTCTCCAGAACAACAATAGAATAAATTTCTGTTGTTTGCCACTACACAGTTTATGGCGATTTTTACTACAGTCTTAGGAGACCGAACCCGGGTATTATTGATCTGATAACAATATCTGACATGGGCCTATGGATAGGGAAGTGGGGGCAAAACTGATGCCAAGCATTTGGTACTTGATAGGAGTTCAGAAAGTAAATATCTGGCAGTTTGGGGATTCTCATTTGGCACGTGAGTCATAAGCAATAAATTGGTTGTACTACTTGAATGGTATAACCCCATCTCTCATCTAAAAACAGATAAACATATTGCAAAATTTTTAAAAAAGTGATCTTGGGTGATATCACTAGACAGGATGCAGAGGTAAATGACTAAAGGCTAAGGCTGGCTATAGTAGGGTCAAGATGGAGCAAGAGAAAAATAAGAAAGAGGTAACAGAAGAAAATTTTTTGCATTTTAAAACAAGACTAGAAGGGGGTCTGATAAATGGGTAGAGGGATTTAGAGATAGGAAGAGAACTGAAAGAAAGTATCTCAGAATTTGCCAAAATAAGCTTTCTCTTAAAATTGAAATTAAGAAATACTGGAGTAAGAGGAGGTACATCCCATGCCTTACCTTAAATGACATTTCCAGAGTCAGACCACAGATTAACAATCCACTGTGGGACCCAAGCTAGGGATGGAGAGGGAAAAAATGGATCTTTTTTGAAAAACAAAGTATTAAGAAGGAAAGTCTCTGAAATGAGTGATCTAAAATGTTGCTCAAAGTAGAAGAGACTGGATATGTACATGGAAATGTATGTCCTCATAATTTTACTGCTGGGTCTTCTTGGCAGAAGCTGGCAAGTAAGAACCTCACTTTATGTGACTGAGTCATACACATTGTCCTGATTGTTTGATATTTTGAGTAACCACAGGTTTTAATTGTATTTAATACCACTTCCAGCAATAAGCCTAAAAGCATCTGGACTACGTTTTAGACATTCTAGAATAGTTACTGTATTAGTTTTCCATTGCTACTATAACAAGTTACCACAAACTTAGTTGCTTAAAACAATACAAATTTATTATCCTACAGTTTGGAAGGTCAAAAAATTGACACAGGTCTCAGTGGAATAAACTTAAGGTGTATTGCAGGGGGCGGTATTCCTTTCTGGATGTTCTAGGGAAGAATCTGTTTCCTTGGTTTTTTGTTTGTCTGTTTGTTTTTTAACATCCTAGAGGCTTCCCACTTTCCTTGGCTCCTGGCCCCCTTTGTCCATCTTCAAAGCCAGAGAAATTGCATCTCTCTGACTATTCTTCTGTATTACATCTCCCTCTGACCAAAGCTGTGAAAGGTTTTTCTGATTTTAAGACTTCACTGATTACATTGTGCCCATTTGGATAATCCATAATATTCTTCCCACCTCAAGGTCTTTAACTTTAATCACATCTGTAAAGTCCCTGTTGCCATATAAGGTAACATTTGTACAGGTTTTGGGGATTAGGTCATGGACATCTTTCGTGGGCCATTATTTTGCCTACTACACTTTCTAAAATATTAGTGTTTAGTGTCATTCATAGTTTCACCTGTAAATATTCTCATTACGAAACAAATCATCAAACAGACGGTTATTCATTCATTTATCATCTAAATCCTTGTTTGGATTTTCAGATAGTATTGTCTGCTTATAAATTTCTTACAAGTGATATATTTAGCTAATTAAAGATAACTGAATACATTTTGTTGATGTTTTTAATTTACATAAAATGAAAAAAAAAAGATTTACTCTATTCTGACTGTGCTATATTCATAGCTCTTGAATATTTTCTTCCTTTTCTGGGCTCCCCAAACACTTGGAGTACTAAATCCAGGTAAAGCACTTTCTTGCCTCTATACATGTGTACATGCTTTCACCCTGATTTTGAAAACTCACTGTTCATGCCTCCCCACTCAAAAACTTCTCTATAACTTATGAATAGACCTATAACAAGTAAAGAAACTGAATTAGTAATGAAATATCTCCTCACACAGAAAAGCCTAGGTCAGATGGCTTCAGTGGTGAGTTCTTCCAAACATTTAAAGAATAAATACTAATAACCCTTCACTACATCTTTCAGGAGACAACATTTCCCTACTTACTCTGTGAGGCCAGTATTATGCTGATACCAAATTCAGACAAATTCATGACAACTAAACTATAATATTTATATTGACATAGAAGTAAAAATTTTTAACAGATATATGCAAACAAGTGTCAGTGAGGATGTGGAGACACAAGAACCTTCATGCACTGCTGCTGAGAATGTAAAATGGTGCAGCCACTCTGAAAAACAGTTTGGTAGTTTCTCCGAAAGTTAAACATGAAGTTATCATATGACTCAACAATTTAGCTCTTAGGATATAACCAAGAGAAATAAAAAATATGTCCACACAAAGACGTGATGCAAGTATTTAGAGCAGCATTATTCATAAGAGCCAAAAAGTGGGAACAACCCATACTGTTTGGCAATGCAAGTGAATAAACTACTGATACATTCTACAACATGGAAGAACTTCAATAGCATACTGAGAAAAAGCTAGACAAAAAATACATATTGTATTATTCAATGTCTAAGAATGTCCAGAAAGTATATCAGTGTTTATCTGAGGTTGGGTGAGGGAATGGATATAGACCAAAAAGAGGCATGGGAAACTTGCGAGGTGGTAGAAATATTCTAAAACTGGAGTGTTGATAGGGTTTCACAGCTCTAAAAATCTACTACAATTCAACAAATTATACACTTATAATTAATTAATTTTATGGTACTTAAATTATATCTCAGAAGAGAAACTAGAATACTTCCTTTTAATAAAGATGTATTGTAAATGAAACATATCCACAAGTATATCTTCAGCATGGGGAAAATGCATACGTTTTCATGAAAATTATTGGTTGGAACATTTTTTTAAACCAAACGGATATATTAAAAATAGAAGAATGGACACATGTTCCCCATCTTTCTATCAGTGTATTTTTGTTTCTAATCTCTTCCTGGGTCATCACAGTTTGTTATTTCTTTGCCTACCTCCAATGATGGGGATAGACATACTTAGAATTATTTTTTCACCAGGAGAAGCAGGTGACAGACTGTAATGGCCGCATACTTTCTGATCACAGCACTTCACGCTCATTCCTATTAGAAAGTGGTTTAACACTAATGTACCAAATTTGATGATTTGAATAGACATGTCTTTCAAGTTGCCATTATGGATAAATCTCATTTTTATAGGTGTAGTGGAAAAGGTATGGATATCCTGACATAGTAAGTTCAAGCCTTGATGGGACTACACTTATTTGATGCATTTTGGTCAAGATGTTCAACCTCCCTCACATCCAGTTGATATATTTTTTGGTAGATATGATAATACTGACTTCAAAAATTGTGGCAGAAGATCACCTAAGTTAATATATGTTCAGTGCCTATTATATAGTAGGAACTCAATACGTGGTCATGTTTTTCCATTTTTTGGATAACATTCTCTATTATATAGATGCATATATAATTATTATTATGATCAGAAAGTGACAAATAAACAGCATTGAGGAAAGGTAAATTTTTTTGTGTGAAATGGATTCTTTTTAACATTGTTAATAGTTAATAGAAATAATAGATAAAATATATTGAGTGCTCACATTTTCTAGGCAGGCTTCTAAATGCTTCACAAGCAGTACTTCACTTCAGAGGTGAATACTATTATTATCTACATTTTATAAATGAGATGAGGAAGGCACAAACTGGTTAAGTAACTTGGCCAGTGTTGTTTAAATAATAAATGGCAGTGTGGTAATGGTTAAATATGGGGTTTTTCATGTTAGTTTTCTCGTTTAAGGAACTTCAGAGTATTAAATGAGTTAGGCCATGTAAAGCACTTGAAACATTTGTTATTATCTGTCAGATTCTATGCTAAGAAATGTTTGAATGGTATCATGTAATCTTCATAACTACTTTTTAAGGCAGTTCTATTATCCCCATTTTAAAGACTGGGAAACTGCAACTCAGTGATATCAATGATGTTTGATGAACATTAATTCATAACAAGGATTAGTTGACATATTAAATATACAACAGACAAGCTCCTATTTATATTAATGAAAAGCATAATACACTTAAAAAGGGCCCTGTGGTCAATTTAAAAATTTCATTGTAGAATATCTCTTCTTACCAACTAGTATATTCACTTTTGAATGGTCCGTACATGTCTAGAGTAAAGACATTGATTGACCATTGTTTAACCAAAAGTTTTAGAAAGTTTTTGACTATGGAATCTCTTGCTTGTTTTGTTGTTGTTGTCATTTTTATTGGCATGGTGTGGAACAAGTGTTTCATGAAATGTGCTTCAAAAAATATCAGTTTAACAGCAACAGGTCTCCTCAAAGCCATGCTTACAGTCAGCTTTAAGACATTTAGGAGATGAATACACTGCATGATAATGATATGTTCTACCTTCACACAGGTAAAAAAAGAATAAGAAAGTCCAGTGAATTTATAAATATTCCATGATGAATCATTAAGTTTTTAATATTAACAAGTTATTTCTTTTCTGTACCCATGTTAACTGATACCATGAATATGTGGCTAGTCTTTGTATTAGGTAAACCAGTCTTAGAGGCACACAATTCATCCTCTGGATGAACTGCCAAAGGAACTGCTATGCTCAAATCTATTGTATAATCACTGAACACTTTCTGAACGGGCACTGATAATTTCAACCTCTGTGTCATTCTTTGTCCTACTTTATTTAGATATGTTAATACATTTGATTTTATTACAGTCAACTTGTCTTGACCTTAGAGTCACCACTTTCCCAAACATCATGATATGGCTTTACAAGACCCTGTTTAAAATATACTATGTGCATATTCATAGTTTCAGTATCAGAGAACAACCTTATCACTACAATTATTATTAGTATTACCACTTATAGGCTTCTAGTGGCTATTTCAATTTACCTATAAGCTCTAATATTTGCAAAGGCTATTTAATGCTATGGGGAGAGTACATTCATAAGCCAAGTGAAAAAAAGCAAATTACAAAATTATATATGTGTGTGTAATCTAAGATTATTACAGAGATTGAATATCTAAATAATCAAGGGTTATGTTTTTAAAATAACCTAAATGCTAATAGAGTTTTTATTTATTTATCCATTCATTCATTCATATATTCATCTGTTTAGTTATTGTATTAGTCAACCTTGCTGGAGTAGTGGAGGTCTTAAAACATCTTAGTGACTTAAAACAAGAACTATTTATTTCATTCTGAGATATAAATATATATTTTTTGTCTGAAATGGACATGGGCCTAAGAAGCTGTCCCTGTTTTAGACCTGCTGTTATCATAGCAGAGGGAAAAGAACAAAGCATTGAATGAACACACAATGGATTTTAAGGTCCTGTTCAAATATAGTGTCTGTCATGCCTGCTCACATTTCATTGGCCAAAACAAGTTTAGATGGGTGGGGCAGCATTGTCCTTTCATAGGAGATACTGAGGAGCATTGTAATGAGAAAGGATGGATAATGCTCTTATAGAAATCAGGAATGAATAGAATAGCTGGAAACAATACTGTAATCCACCATATTTACTATTACTTGTTATCATTGTGATTATATCTAACATTTTTCTTGCTCTTAGAATGTGATTGGGACTATTCAGTGTACTCTCAAATATTCACTTACTCAGCCTTCATAACAGTCCTATAAGGTAGGTACAATTATTACCCCAGTTTACAGATAAGACAATTCTGATACAGTGGGGTTTGGTAAAGCTACCGAAGGTTAATAAATTTGCAAGAGACCGAGCTTCCACTCTAACTAGGCATCCTGACTCCAAGTTCAATGCTCTTCCCCTTCCCACTTAGAGACAGCCAGGGGAGCAATGCATTATAATAGTTAGAGGGGATTTCTCTTCTCCTCGTTATAATTTTCTGTAGTTTCAGACTTTTTCATAAAGTTTTTAAAAAATTTCTTTACTGTTCTAAAATAAATGAAAAGTAAAGACCGTGAAAACATACAGCCTGTTAAAATCTCATATTTCTTGTGTCCCAGGAGAAAACATTTTCAGTCATTTGATTCAGTCTTCTGATCGCACCACATACTCTCTCCTTCCTTTCATATCCTTGCAATATATAAAGTAGCTTTGCCTTTTTGTCCTTCTCTACCAGCATGGAAAGTAAAAAAGCTCTGATTCTCACTGACCCGAACTGAATCATTTAACCTAACTTTCTAATACCAAGACACTGATTGACCCGTAATTATATTGCTACAGGCCACTGGCTTACAAAGAGTTATGAACACACTAAATATGAATATATCTCCTCTTTTGTCAGATGCTATGCCTGCCTACATCAATAATGTGGAACTTTAAAAGAAATAAATTTATTTATTTTATTTATTTTTGGCTGTGTTGGGTCTTCGTTGCTACGCACGTGCTTTCTCTAGTTTCGGGGAGCGGGGACTACTCTTCATTGCTGTGCGTGAGCTTCTGGTTGTGGTAGCTTCTCTTGTTGCGGAGCATGGGCTCTAGGTGAGCGGGCTTCAGTAGTTGCAGCACATGGGCTCAGTAGTTGTGGCTCGCGGGTTCTAGAGCACAGACTCAGTAGTTGTGGAGCATAGGTTTAGCTGCTCCACAGCATGTGGGATCTTCCTGGACCAGGGATCAAACCCGTGTCCCCTGCATTGGCAGGCGGATTCTTAATCACTGCACCACCAGGGAAGTCCCAATAATGTGGAACTTTAATGGTGGGTAACAGGTCACATTGTGTTTTCCAATCCATATTATTCTTGTTGATCTTGTAGAAACAATTTGCTATTATATACCTTCCTCTGCCCCCAGGAATATTACCACTTCACTTTCATCACCCTGACTTTAATTTTCTGGAGATGGAGCACTATGCCATTGAAATTATGGTCATTAACTCAGTGAAAGGTTGGTTTTATTTATTTATAGTGATAACTCTAAGTCAAAGAGTGTCTCAGTTATATCAGAGTCTTTTGGTCCAAGTGCTTCCTATAAGAATGCCAGTATTTGCCCACCTGTGGGGACATGCTTCATGCAGTTGAACAATCCCTTTTGAGAAGTTAGATAAGTCATTACTACTCGGTACCTGTTTCCTTATCTGTAAAATGGAGATCAGTATGTTTGCTTAGTACACCCTGTGGATTTCTATAATGGTATATGTATGTGCAAGAGTACTGTGTATAATTAAGCACAAAAAAATTATTGTCTTACTGATATTAATCACAAAATTATATTTATTTTAAAATATTTACTGATTTTCTTATACAATAAAAATGACTAACCAGATCAATGTCCTGATATGGAAACACGTATTAACTGCAGACAACAGTTCTCTGAACACTCTAAGCTTCTAAAAGTAAAATCCTTTGGTAACTGCTTGGTCCAATGTGCTTAGGGACATACTGTGATAGAAATAATTCCAAATTATACAGGTTCATTTCAGTGGTTGACTTTGCACTCTAATCATACTGTCAATTTCAGGTTTACTTAGGACAGTGAATGAAAATTCAACAGGATGGATAATTCAGCCATTGCTCACTACACCAACCATTTTTCTCAGAATTTGATTATGCTTAAAATAAATGTATTGAAATAGTAGTCAAGAATCTGGTTGAGGCTATATATAAAAGACATTTATATTATAATGAAGGTTCATTTCTTCTAGAAACTATGGCATACTAAAATGCCGGGTGACATTAAAATATTGTTATTAACCATAACTCAGACTTGGATTCACTGTTACATTACATATGAACGATAGAGGAGTATCAAAAGACAAATGTCAGAGCTGAGCTTAAGGAGCACCGAGTAGGGTATTTAAACTTGTCATGGGAGCAACATTGGGGTGGGCAATCTTTTCAAGTTATCAAACTTTTGAGTTTTCTTTTCCCCCCTTATTTATAGCAAGATTCCAGAGAGTTTAAAAAAAGAGCTTTGGGGGCTTCCCTGGTGGCGCAGTGGTTGAGAGTCCGCCTGCCGATGCAGGGAACACGGGTTCATGCCCCGGTCCGGGAAGATCCCACATACCACGGAGCGGCTGGGCCCGTGAGCCATGGCCGCTGAGCCTGCGCGTCCAGAGCCTGTGCTCCGCAACGGGAGAGGCCACAACAGTGAGAGGTCCGCGTACCGCAAAAAAAAAAAAAAAAAAAAGAGTACAAAAAGAGCTTTGCAAATTGAAGTCTATATGAACTATTCTTTTCCTTTTATGAACCAGAGAACCATTAAACATTTTAAAGAGTATTTCTCCGATTCTAATCCTCAATTTTCTACCTGATTTTTACTTTTCAATTTCAGGGTGTGATCAGGTAAAAATATCCTTGTTCTTTTTATAGAGGTAAGAATGTCTATCGGTACTGATGAGTGAAGACATAACGAATGATAACAACTTCCAATTATCAAGCCTCTAACATGTGTCGTGCACTTGGTACTAGGTGCTTTGTAAATTATTTCAACCTTTTTAAAATATTCTCTCAAAACCTTCATTTACTTGTCTACAAAATGATACTTGTGTTGGAAGATTATTTTAATTTCCCAAGGTCACAGAATCATTAGAAATGAAGAATTGGGATTGATCTCCCAATTGATTGTTCTCTCTTTCCATGATCTTACAAATTTCCCCTAAGAAAACTGGCATTTTTTGATGTCAGTACTTAATGGTCAATATCCTCTGGTTCTCCATTTAGTTTACCGCAGAAACTGTATGTGTATGTGTGTGTGTGTGTGTGTGTGTGTGTGTGTGTGTGTGTGTATATATATATATATATATATTTTTTTTTTTTTTTTTTTTTTTTTTTTTTTTTGCGGTACGCGAGCCTCTCTCACTGCTGTGACCTCTCCCGTTGCGGAGCACAGGCTCTGGACGCGCAGGCTCAGCGGCCATGGCTCACGGGCCCAGCCGCTCCACGGCATGTGGGATCTTCCCGGACTGGGTCACGAACCCGTGTCCCCTGCATCGGCAGGTGGACTCTCAACCACTGTGCCACCAGGGAAGCCCAGAAACTGTATATATTTAAAAGTCAATTTTCCCAATGTATTTCCAACAAGCAAAGGGGACTGCATTTCCTTTTAAGTGAAAGTAACTGTGTAAACTGTAACGAGTGCCCCAAATGAAGGCTGGAGAGGAAAATCTCATTTTAAACTCCTCTTGGAAATTAAAGGGAAAATAAAGCAATGTCCACCACGTGCAGGTGTGTGTATTTATTAGTATCTACTAAGTACCAGATTAGGTAAATAAAAACAACGGCAAGGCTCCTGAGAATCAGAGAGATAAGGCAAGGATGTTCATTATAGGAAAGACATGTTGAATATCAGAATGGGAACATTTTGAGGATTCAAAAGTGGGCATATATCTGGAGAAAACCATACATCAAAAAGACACATGCACCCCAATGTTCACTGCAGCACTATTTACAACAGCCAAGACATGGAAGCAATCTAAATGTCCATTGACAGAGGAATGGGTAAAGAAGATGTGGTACATATATACAATAGAATACTCAGCCATAAAAAAGAACAAAATAATACCATTTGAAGCAACATGGATGGATATAGAGATTATCATACTAAGTGAAGTAAGTCAGACAGAGAAAGACAAATACCATACGATATCACTTAAATGTGGAATCTAAAAAAATAATACAAATGAACTTATTTACAAAATAGAAACAGACTCACAGACTTAGAAAACAAACTTATGGTTACCAAAGGGGAAAAATTGGGGGCATAAATTAGGAGGTTGGGATTAACATATATACACTACTATATATAAAATAGATAATCAACAAGGAACTACTGTATAGCACAGAGAACTATACTCAATACCCTGTAATAACCTATATGGGAAAAGAATCCAAAAAAGAATAGATGTATATGTATAACTAAATCACTTAGCTGTATACCTGAAACTAACACAACACTGAAAATCAACCATAATCCAATATGAAATAAAAAGTTTTTAAAAAGTGGGCTGAAATTCCAAAAGAATGATTGGCACAGTAAATTCGTGGCCCTAAGATAATACATACTCTGAGATATTCTTACTGTAACTAGAAAATCTTTTAGCTCTCTGCTGGACAAGGAGCCAATCAGATCCTGAAGCCAAGTACCTTTTTGAGAACGGAGAAGGTAAGTCATGTACCTCGGAAGGTAAAAAGAAAACTGAAAAAGAGCCCAAGGGTTTGGAGATATGAGATGACCCGGCTTATCTTAAGCCAAATTTAGTCTCTAGTGATTTTAATGGGGAGACAAAAATTACATAAATAATCCTTTGTGTACTGTATCACAAAGATTTAGAAGATTTCAGACCAAATATACATAATTTATAATGTTTTCATCAAACATCAACTAAGACACTTGTTACAAGTCAAACCTATAAAGATACAGCATGAAAATTTCAAACAGTTTATGGTCACCACACATAAAAGTGAAATTTGAGACAGTCGGAGTACAACCCTAAATATGAAGGGTGTTTACCATACTTTCCTCCTGCTTTTAATTGTCTTTCACTTTTATTCAGTAGTTTATAAACATGAGATCATAAAAATCCCTAGAATTAACATGTTTGGACTAACTGTGATATTATCTAATGCTGCTTAATATTCCTCAGTGTTTTCCCGTTACTTTTGCAGTAAAGTTCAGGAGTCCCAATAGGCTTACGAGG
This sequence comes from Aethalodelphis obliquidens, assembly GCF_003676395.1. Taxonomy (NCBI): domain Eukaryota; kingdom Metazoa; phylum Chordata; class Mammalia; order Artiodactyla; family Delphinidae; genus Aethalodelphis; species Aethalodelphis obliquidens. The sequence continues at coordinate 23,426,850 of NW_020837964.1, read as the reverse complement.
CAGCACAGGATTTGGGCGGTGCTGGAATCTCTAACTTCTCCTACACAGCCTCCTACCTCTATGCTACTCCCTAATAGCATTATGCTTTCCTCTACAATTTTTTAAAAGATAACTAATTTCTTTACAGTTGTTGTCTCTTTCCTTTTCTAGACTATCCATCTCCTTCCATCTGCCCACAAACTACTACTCACTCTTAAAAACATAGGTCAATTATTCCCTTTTTGTGACATATTTCCTGACTTTTCACTCCTGTCATACCCCCAATATTGGCCATGTCCTTCCTGTTCTGATAGGACTCCATGCATCTCTCTGGTGTGGTACTGATACCTCTCTCTTGTGTCTGCTTCTTTGCTTGCCTCTGTTTCCCACTACGTGGTGAGCTTATTGAAGGCACAGTCTGTATTTTACTAAGTGCTAAGGTCCAGGCCCTTGGGACTACATTTTAATAGATGTATAGTGTTCATTGGTTCACGCTCTGGCCAAAGTGCATTATATCATAACTAAAGAAATTAAGAACTAAGAAGATTAAAAGACTTGCCCAGATTACACAGGTGGGTTATTATACCTAATAGCTGTTAAACAGAAACTTCTAAAAGACAACATACAAGGTCTGTACTATAAGATAAGTTATTTGCACAGGTGCAAAACATGCAAGGAATTTCAAACAGCAGTGGCTTCTATGTGGAATAGAAGTATAATCATCATTTGTAAAACAAGCAACAAAATCATTGGGAAGCAACCAGTTCTTTCTCATCTAAAACTCCCATAACTATGAAAACAAACAAACAAAAAAACACCTGTTCTGTGGTCACTGCTTCTAGACTGCCTTCTTTTTTTTTAGGTTTTATTTAATTATTATTTTTTAAACATCTTTATTGGAGTATAATTGCTTTACAATGTTGTGTTAGTTTCTGCTGTATAACAAAGTGAATCAGCTATATATATACATATATCCTCATATCCCCTCCCTCTTTCATCTCCCTCCCACCCTCCTTATCCTGCCCCTCTAGGCGGTCACAAAACATGGAGCTCATCTCCCTGTGCTATGTGGCTGCTTCCCACTAGCTGTCTATTTTACATTTGGTAGTGTATATATGTCAGTGCTACTCTCTCACTTTGTCCCAGCTTACCCTTCCCACTCCCTGCGTCCTCAAATCCATTCTCTATGTCTGCATCTTTATTCCTGTTCTGCTCCTAGGTTCTTCAGAACCTTTTTTTTTTTTTTTAGATTCCATATATATGTGTTAGCATATGGTATTTGTTTTACTCTTTCTGACTTATTTCACTCTGTAAGACAGACTCTAGATCCATCGACCTCACTACAAATAATTCAATTTCATTTCTTTTTATGGCTGAGTAATATTCCACTGTATATATGTACCACATCTTCTTTATCCATTCATCTGTCAATGGGCATTTAGGTTTCTTCCATGGCTTGGCTATTGTAAACAGTGCTACAATGAACATTGGGGTGCATGTGTCTTTTTGAATTATGGTTTTATCTGGGTATATGCCCAGTAGTGGGATTGCTGGGTCATATGGTAGCTCTATTTTTAGTTTTTTAAGGGACATCCATACTGTTCTCCATAGTGGCTGTATCAATTTACATTCCCACCAACAGTGCAAGAGGTTCCCTTTTCTCCACACCCTCTCAAGCATTCACTGTTTGTAGATTTTTTGATGATGGCCATTCTGACTGGTGTGAGGTGGTACCTCACTGTAGTTTTGATTTGCATTTCTCTAATTATTAATGACGTTGAGCATCCTTTCATGTGTTTGTTGACAATCTGTATATCTTCTTTGGAGATATGTCTGCTTAGGTCTTCTGCCTATTTTTGGATTGGGTTGTTTGTTTTTTTGATATTGAGCTGCATGAGCTGCTTATAAATTTTGGAGATTAATCCTTTGTTAGCTGCTTTTTTGGCAAATATTTTCTCCCATTCTGAGGTTGTCTTTTCGTCTTGTTTATGGTTTCCTTTGCTGTGCAAAAGCTTTTAAGTTTCATTAGGTCCCATTTGTTTGTTTTTGTTTTTATTTCCATTAGTTTAGGAGGTGGGTCAGAAAGGATCTTCCTGTGATTTATGTCACAGAGTGTTCTGCCTATGTTTTCCCCTAAGAGTTTGATAGTGTCTGCCCTTACATTTAGGTCTTTAATCCATTTTGAGTTTATTTTTGTGTATGTGTGAGGGAGTGTTCTAATTTCATTCTTTTACATGTAGCTCTCCAGTTTTCCCAGCACCACTTATTGAAGAGGCTGTCTTTTCTCCATTGTATATTCTTGCCTACTTTATCAAAGATAAGGTGACCACATGTGCGTGCGTTTATCTCTGGGCTTTCTATCCTGTTCCATTGATTTACATTTCTGTTTTTGTGCCAGTATCATACTCTCTTGACTACTGTAGCTTTGTAATATAGTTTGAAGTCAGGGAACCTGATTCCTCCAGCTCTGTTTTTGTTTCTCAAGACTGCTTTGGCTATTTGGGGTCTTTCGTGTTTCCATACAAATTGTGAAATTTTTGTTCTAGTTCTGTGAAAAATGCCATTGGTAGTTTGATAGGGATTGCATGAAATCTGCAGATTGCTTTGGGTAGTATAGTCATTTTCACAATGTTGATTCTTCCAATCCAAGAACATGATATATCTCTCCACCTGTTTGTATCATCTTTAATTTCTTTCATCAGTGTCTTATAGTTTTCTGCATACAGGTCTTTTGTCTCCTTAGGTAGGTTTATTCCTAGGTATTTTACTTAGACTGCCTTCTTAAAATGAAATGTATCTTTCCCAATGAGCTCACTAGGAAATCGAAAAATAAATCCAGTTTCAAATTGCTACAAAATATGCTACTTCATCAAAATACAATGATGAGCTCTGTTCTTTTCTGACACAGTATAACTGCTGCCAAGAAGTACAATAAATTTAGTGAAATAAATCACAAAAATGGGTTGATTGGTGCTACAAAAGCAGTATTTCCTTTATGACAAAGAGGTTGGATTCTGTTCTAAGTTGATTCAGCCTTGCTCTTCTTTGATATTTACGGTGGATATATATTTTCAGAAGTAGTGGATCTGTCTCTGATCAGCTGGTTTCTTCCTTAGAAACCACTGAAAAATTGGAATGTCTACTAAACAGCTTACAGTTTTCAGGGACTGACATCACTAAGCTTGGGAATAGGGCTCCTAGAAAGTACATGAGACATGGGAACAGAAATTTGGCTGACTCCTCTCTCTTAAGCAACTTAAGGGTATATAGAAAGGAACACATCTTTCTCCTAACAACAGGATAACAATCTGCAAAAGACACAGACCAGGTATTTCTGCAACTGAAAGTTTCCTGAATAGTTCTGATTGAGAAAAGGATTAATAAACCATACTGCAAAGGAGAAGAGAGGAGCCCTTAAATTGTCTATTCAGACTGGGTAAAGCATATCAGACACATTCCATCAGGCAATGCCAAGGGAACTAATTTCACCAGAATTGAAGGATCACGTTTGCACAGTTAAATCCCAATCCATCCATATTTTATTTCCATCTGCACATAGAGTAGTGCTGCCTTCCTAGTTTTCATTCGTATTGGTTGTCGTATTCCATCATCAAAACATTTTGTGTCAGGTAAATGTTATGGTCACCACTGGACAGACAAACAAAAGTAGGCTTAGAGAAGAGTTGACTCCTGGCTACAGAGGTTTCCTTACTTTTAATCTGGTTTGGTATAACATATAATGAGCTTTGGAGACAGAAAGACAATGGCCTGATTCCAGGTTTAGCTATTTGCTAATTGTGTGACTATAGACAAGTCACTTTACCTCTTTTAGCCTCAGATTCTTCCTGAGAAATGGAATCAATAATATAAATAAATTGGTGTAAGGATTATGTAAAACAAGGTCTGAAAACAATCAGCATAGTATAAAATAGATACGGCTTGACAGTTTTTTTTTTCCTGCAGCTATGCATCACATAGAGATGTCTGTTTGTTATATTCAGTGCACTGGAAAATATAGTATCACACTCACAAAGTTTGTGGAAACTTAAGAATTATTTACCAGGAAGTCACTTTGAAATTTTAAACCTAGATTTCCCAGCGGTAAATAACATGTTTGGTTTTGTTTTGTTTTTTAAAAAAGGACTCAAAATAAATGTACTAGTACACTTGGCATCTATTTTCTCTGAAGAAAAAAAAAAAACCTGTGAAATGTTAACAGTCAACATCTCTCCAAATGTTGGATCATCTACCAAGCATAGACATACCTGGCTCTATTTGGTAGAATTAGATCTCAAAGGGGAATTGGCTTTGCAAATACTTGACAGAAAATGTGCAGATATAAAATACTTACAGTACACACGTTTTTATACTGGCTAATTCGAAATGTCATATGAGTAAATTTAAAGAAGCAGATAAATTAATTCATTTCCAGCCCAAAGCCAACTTTCAATCTTGTTTTCCCTGGATATTTCAATCAGAATACCCTCTGAGATTCCAAGCCTAAGAAAGTCTATTAATTTTCCATATACTTGTTGATGCAAAAGCCATCAGTATTATGGGTTGAATATTTCTAGTGTAGGGAAAGTAAGGGATGCAGTTAATCCCCGTGAACTAAAATATACTTCTTTTCATTAATCTTTTATTGTAAATGAGCAACGTAATTGAACCAGTACCACACTATCAGAATGAATGCAATGCCGGTGGGATATGCTTGAGAGAGCACATACTGATTGAGTATTAAATATCTAACGGCAATAATTTGTGGTTCATTACCTCTTTTGCAGTTTCTTAGTTGCATAGGACTTGAATTCTGAGTAGTCAGATTTTAGCAGAAAAACGGCTTTCAAATGCTGAAGGAAGCAAATGCACACAACCCACAGTCCATCACCTTAATTTGGGCTGTTTCATACTTAGTTGAACCAGACTCCAAAAATATTTGCAAGCTGGGCTGATTATTTCAACGTTGTGGTGCAGGTCTATATGCAGGTGCGAGGTGACATGGACACAGAATTGTAAATAGGGATATCATCTAAGCATAGATCCTGCATTTTCCTGTGTATTATATAAATCCCCATCCAGCTATCTGGTGATGCAGACATCACAGCTTTTGGTTTTAACTGACACTAGCTTCCTTAAATGCATTCTGCCAACCCCTGTGGTACAATTTTATTGCACATGGGAATGGAAGATTTCTTCCTGCTGGTAACAAAATATGATCAACCTGAAGCAATGTTTATAGAAATATGTGTACTGGATTTGAAAATTGCGTCTATTCAGACCTCATGCAGTTCAAAAACAAACAGAGCTAAAAGAAAACAATATGAGCCCTTTATCAATGGCAAAGAGGTACTCTAGCTATTTGTTCAGTTGTTGGGTTTTAAACAAATTCCTTTATTCCAATTGTACCTCAGTGTCCTAAGGAGAAGCTAATGTTGGAATTGAATGTTATTTTTCTTTTTCAGAGCAAACGTGTGTCTTTTTAAATTCATAGTATTTGCTTAATATACAACATGTTTCTAAAATGTAATTTCAAATAAAAGAAAGTGGACTTTGGATATGATTTGGACATAAGTGTATAATCATGTATGAAAATAAATAGAAACATTTTTTGGTATCCCTTTACCCTACCTTATCAAACAGGTGATTTAAGAAGGACTTTTGAAATAACTAAATACGCTCTTTTCTTCTGAAATTTGTCAGCAGGTCTCTTTTCTCTCCATTTCTCTGTCTCTGTCTCTCTCTCTACTGCTCCTCTTACAGTTTTTGCTCTGAGAAGGTGTAATTTTTATTGTATCATCTAAAAAAAACCAAACAGGGCTTCCCTGGTGGCGCAGTGGCTGGGGGTCCGCCTGCCGATGCGGAGGGCATGGGTTCGTGCCCCGGTCCGACAGGATCCCACATGCCACAGAACGGCTGGGCCCGTGAGCCATGGCCGCTGAGCCTGCGCATCCGGAGGCTGTGCTCCGCAACGGGAGAGGCCACAGCAGTGAGAGGCCCGCGTACCACACACACACACACAAAAAAAAACCCCAAAAAACAAACAACTTATAACTTCTTTCTAAATACTCTTATGAAAAGAACAAATAACAGAGAAGAAAAAGCAGCAGTAGAAAGATAAGTCTCATAAATAATAATCAAAGGTTAAATCTAGCAAAGATCAAGGAGCTTTTAAAAATAATATTTTTGGAAATGTCTGAAAATTCCAGATGATAATATTTTATTAGGCAACTGAACTTAGCAAATAATGTCCAAGCTCTCTTATATAATAATAGGATGAATTTGCTTTGTGCTCAAATACAGTTTAATGTTTTAACAAAGAAAAATTATATAAAGTTAATTCATAGGAAATCAATCATATTAATGGTGGGTACTGATCAGTAGCCTTGATCCCAACACACTAGACAGAATGAAAATTATATAGCTAAGCAGTGCCCACTATTTTAGGAAGAAAGTGATACTGAATAAACCAGGTTTCCATGACAGCCTGTAAGGAAGGAGGAAAATGATAAAGTAAATGACCCTGTGGGTGTAATGGGGCCAATGCGACTGGAATGACACGAAGAGAAAGGAAAAAGGACGATAATGGTTTGTCCACCACACTTCCTCAAACCCAAGAAGATTATTTGTGCGCTGAAGGGAACTAATAATGAAAAACAGTAAAGATCTGAAAGAAGTAGGAAAATATGGGTGGTATCCTTTCAAGGAGCTAAATCACAGGGCATTATAAGTTTAAGAAAAGATACTGATAACTAATAAAATCATTTAAGCATTTATCAAGATGACATTTCTAATAACTGAAATGGTAGTAAGCAGCACATTCATTGCTCAAATGTGACTAGCTAGAAAGGCCTCTTTAAAGAAATATGAGCTTTCAAATAAAAAAGTTTCAATATGTGACTAGTTAAATAAACTATGATGTATTCCTTCAATAAAACAAACAGGGGAGGAGCTTCAAGATGGCCGAAGAGTAAGATGTGGAGATAACCTTCCTCTCCACAAATACATCAGAAATGCATCTACACGTGGAACAACCCCTACAGAACACCTACTGAACGCTGGCAGAAGACCTCAGACCTCCCAGAAGGAACAGACGCCCTCCGGTGACCTACACGCAGAGGCGGGGCCAAATCCAAAGCTGAGCCCCGGGAGCTATGAGAACAAAGAAGAGAAAGGGAAATCTCTCCTAACAGCCTCAGAAGCAGCAGATTAAATCTCCACAGTCAACTTGATGTACCCTGCATCTCTGGAATACCAGAATAGACAACGAATCATCCCAAATTGAGGTGGTGGACTTTGGGAGCAATGAAATATATATTTTTTTTCCCTTTTTCTCTTTTTGTGAGTGTGTATGTGTATGCTTCTGTGTGTGATTTTGTCTGTATAGCTTTGCTTTTACCATTTGTCCTAGGGGTCTTTTTTTTTAGTATAGTTTTTAGCACTTGTTATCATTGGGGGATTTGTTTTTTGGTTTGCTTGCTCTCTTCTTTCTTCCTTTCTCTTTTTAATTACTTAAAATTTTTTAAAATTAATTATTTATTTATATATATATATATATTTTTTGCGGTATATGGGCCTCTCACTGTTGTGGCCTCTCCCGTTGTAGAGCACAGGCTCCAGACGCACAGGCTCAGCGGCCATGGCTCATGGGCCCAGCCGCTCTGTGGCATGTGGGATCTTCCTGGACTGGGTCATGAACCCGTGTCCCCTGCATCGGCAGGTGGACTCTCAACAACTGCACCACCAGGGAAGCCCCAATTTTTTTTTTATTTTTAATAATTATTTTTTATTTTAATAATATTTTCTTTTCCTTCCTTCCTCCCTTCCTTCCTCCTTTCCTTCCTCCCTCCGTCTCTCCCTCTCTCCCTCTTTCTTTCTCCCTTTTATTCTGAGCTGTGTGGATGATAGGGTCTTGGTGCCCCGGACAAGTGCCACGGCTGTGCCTCTGAGGTGGGAGAGCCAAGTTCAGGACACTGGTCCACCAGAGACCTCCCAGCTCCATGTAATGTCAAATGGTGAAAATCTCCCAGAGATCTCCATCTCAACACCAAGACCCAGCTCCGCTCACTGACCAGCAAGCTACAGTGCTGCAAACCCTATGCCAAACAACTAGCAAACCAGAAACACAACCACACCCATTAGCAGAGAGGCTGCCTAAAATCATAATAAGGTCACAGACACCCCAAAACACAAGACCTGATGTGGACCTGCCAACCAGAAAAACAAGATCCAGCCTCATCCAGCAGAACACAGGCACTAGTCCCCTCCACAACCCACTGAACCAACCTTAGCCACTGGGGACAGACACCAAGAACAACGGGAACTATGAACCTGCAGCTTGCGAAAAGGAGACCCCAAACACAGTAAGTTAAGCAAAATGAGAAGACACACAAACACACAGCAGATGAAGGAGCAAGATAAAAACCCACCAGACCTAACAAATGAAGAGGAAATAGGCAGTCTACCTGACAAAGATTTCAGATTAATGATAGTAAAGATGATCCAAAATCTTGGAAATAGAATGGAGAAAATACAAGAAATGTTTAACAAGGACACAGAAGAACTAAAGAGCAAACATACAATGATGAACAACACAATAAATGAAATTTAAAATTCTCTAGAAGGAATCAATAGCAGAATAACTGAGGTAGAAAAATGGACAAGTGACCTGGAAGATAAAACAGTGGAAATAACTACTGCAGAGCAGAATATAAAAAGAATTGAGGACAGTCTCAGAGACCTCTGGAACAACATTAAATGCACCAACATTCGAATGACAGGGGTCCCAGAAAAAGAAGAGAAAAAGAAAGGGACTGAGAAAATATTTGAAGAGATTATAGTCAAAAACTTCCCTAACATGGGAAAAGAAATAGTTAGTCAAGTCACTGAAGCGCACAGAGTCCCGTACAGGATACATCCAAGGAGAAACACACCAAGACACATATTAATCAAACTATCAAAAATTAAATACAAAGAAAAAATATTAAAAGCAGGAAGGGAAAAACAACAAATAACATACAAGGGAATCCCCATAAGGTTAACAGCTGATCTTTCAGCAGAAGCTCTGTAAGCCACCAGGGAGTGGCAGAACATATTTACAGTGATGAAAGGGAAAAACCTACAACAAAGATTACTCTACCCAGCAAGAATCAAATTCAGATTTGATGGAGAAATCCTTTACAGACAAGCAAAAGCTAAAAGAATTCAGCACCACCAAACCAGCTTTACAACAAATGCTAAAGAAACTTCTCTAGGCAGGAAACATAAGAGAAGGAAAGACCCACAAAAAGAAACCGAAAACAATTAAGAAAATGGTAATAGGAACATACATTTTGATAATTACCTTAAATGTAAATGGATTAAATGCTCCACCCAAAAGACATAGACTGGCTGAATGGATACAAAAACAAGACACGTATATATGCTGTCTAGAAGAGACCCACTTCAGACCTAGGGACACATACAGACTGAAAGTGAGGGGATGGAAAAAGATATTCCATGCAAATGGAAACCAAAAGAAAGCTGGAGTAGCAATTCTCGTATCAGACAAAATAGACTTTAAAACAAAGACTGTTACAAGAGACAAAGAAGGACACTACATAATGATCAAGGGATCAATCCAAGAAGAAGATATAACAATTATAAATATTTATGCACCCAACATAGGAGCACCTCAATACATAAGGCAAATGCTAACAGCCATAAAAGGCGAAATCGACAGTAACACAAAAATAGTAGGGGACTTAACACCCCACTTTCACCAACGGACAGATCATCCAAAATGAAAATAAATACGGAAACACAAGCTTTAAATGATACATTAAACAAGATGGACTTAATTGGTATATATAGGACATTCCATCCAAAAACAACAGAATACGTTTTCTTCTCAAGTGCTCATGGAACATTCTCCAGGTTAGATCATATCTTGGGTCACAAATCAAGCCTTGGTAAATTTAAGAAAACTGAAATCATATCAAGTATCTTTTCCAACCACAATGCTATGAGACTAGATATCAATTACAGGAAAAAAATCTGTCAAAAATACAAACACATGGAGGCTAAACAATACACTACTTAAAAACCAAGAGATCCCTGAAGATAACAAAGAGGAAATCAAAAAATACCTAGAAACAAATGACAATGAAAACACAACTACCCAAAACCTATGGGCTGCATCAAAAGCAGTTCTAAGAGAGAAGTTTATAGCAATACAATCCTACTTCAAGAAACAAGAAACATCTCAAATAAACAACCTAACCTTACACCTAAAGCAATTAGAGAAAGAAGAACAAAAAAGCACCCAAAGTTAGCAGAAGGAAAGAAATCATAAAGATCAGATCAAAAGTAAATGAAAAGGAAATGACAGCAAAGATGAATAAAACTAAAAGCTGGTCCTTTGAGAAGGTAAACAAAATTGATAAACCATTAGCCAGACTCATCAAGAAAAAAAGGGAAAGACTCAAGTCAATAGAATTAGAAATGAAAAAGGAGAAGTAACAACTGACATTGCAGAAAAACAAAGGATCATGAGAGATTACTATAAGCAACTATATGCCCAAAAAATGGACAACCTGGAAGAAATGGACAAATTCTTAGAAAAGCACAACCTTCTGGGACTGAACCAGGAAGAAATAGGAAATATAAACAGCCCAATCACAAGCACTGTAATTGAAAGTGTTTTAAAAAAATCTTCCAACAAACAAAGGCCCAGGACCAGATGGCTTCCCAGGGGAATTCTATCAAACACTTAGAGAAGAGCTAACACCTATCCTTCTCAAACTGTTCCAAAATATAGCAGTGGGAGGAACACTCCCAAACTCATTCTACGAGGCCACCATTACCCTGACACCAATACCAGACAAAGATGCCACAAAGAAAGAAAACTACAGGCCAATATCACTGATGAATATAGATGCGAAAATCCTCAACAAAATACTAGCAAACAGAATCCAACAGCACATTAAAAGGATCATACACCATGATCAAGTGGGGTTTATTCCAGGAATGCAAGGATTCTTCAATATACGCAAATCAATCAATGTGATACACCATATTAACAAATTGGAGAATAAAAACCATAAGATTATCTCAATACATGCAGAAAAAGCTTTTGACAAAATTCAACACCCATTTATGATAAAAACCCTCCAGAAAGTGGGCATAGAAGGAACCTACCTCAACATAATAAAGGCCATACATGACAAACCCACAACCAACATCGTCCTCAATGGTGAAAAACTGAAAGCATTTCCACTAAGATCAGGAACAACACAAGGTTGCCCACTCTCACCACTATCATTCAACATTGTTTTGGAAGTTTTAGCCACAGCAATCAGAGAAGAAAAAGAAATAAAATAAATCCAAATCGGATAAGAAGAAGTAAAGCTGTCTCCGTTTGCAGATGACATGGTACTATACATAGAGAATCCTAAACATGCTACCAGAAAACTCCTAGAGATAATCAATGAATTTGGTAAATAAAGTAGCAGGATACAAAATGAATGAACAGAAATCTCTTGCATTCCTATACACTAATGATGAAAAATCTGAAAGTGAAATTAAGGAAACAATCCCATTTACAACTGCAACTAAAAGAAAAAAATACCTAGGAAAAAAACCTTCCTAAGGAGACAAAAGACCTGTATGCAGAAAACTATAAGACACTGATGAAAGAAATTAAAGATGATACAAACAGATGGAGAGATATACCATGTTCTTGGATTGGAAGAATCAACATTGTGAAAATGACTATACATCCCAAAGCAATCTACAGATTCAATGTAATCCCTATCAAACTACCACTGGCATTTTTCACAGAACTGGAACAAAAAATTTCACAATTTGTATGGAAACACAAAAGACCCCGAATACCCAAAGTAATCTTGAGAAAGAAAAACGGAGCTGGAGGAATCAGGCTCCCTGACTTCAGACTGTTCTACAAAGCTGCATTAATCAAGACAGTATGGTACTGGCACAAAAACAGAAATATAGATCAATGGAACAGGATAGAAAGCCCAGAGATAAACCCATGCACATATGGTCACGTTATCTTTGATAAAGTAGGCAAGAATATACAATGGAGAAAAGACAGCCTTTTCATTAAGTGGCGCTGGGAAAACTGGAGAGCTACATGTAAAAGAATGAAATTAGAACACTCCCTCACACCATACACAAAAATAAACTCAAAATGGATTAAAAACCTAAATGTAAGGCCAGACACTATAAAACTCTTAGAGGAAAACAGGCAAACACTCTTTGACATAAAGAACAGCAAGATCCTTTTTGATCCACCTCCTAGAGAAATGGAAATAAAAACAAACAAATGGGACCTAATGAAACTTAAAAGCTTTTGCACAGCAAAGGAAACCATAAACAATATGAAAAGACGACCCTCAGAATGGGAGAAAATATTTGAAAATGAAGCAACTGACAAAGGATTAATCTCCAAAATTTACAAGCAGCTCATGCAGCTCAATATCAAAAAACCAAACAACCCAATCCAAAAATGGGCAGAAGACCTAAAGAGACATTTCTTCAAAGAAGATATACAGGTTGCCAACAAACACATGAAAGAATGCTCAACATCATTAATCATTAGAGAAATGCAAATCAAAACTACAATGAGATATCATCTCACACCAGTGAGAATGGCCATCATCAAAAAATCTACAAACAATAAATGCTGGAAAGGGTGTGGAGAAAAGGGAACCCTCTTGCACTGTTGGTGGGAATGTAAATTGATACATCCACTATGTAGAACAGTATGGATGTCCCTTAAAAACTAAAAATAGAACTACCATACACCCCAGTATATACCCTGAGAAATATACCCTGAGAAAACCATAATTCAAAAAGTCACGTACCACAATGTTCATTGCAGCTCTATTTACAATAGCCAGAAAAATGGAAGCAACCTAAGTGTCCATCGACAGATGAATGGATAAAGAAGATGTGGCACATATATATAATGGAACATTACTCAGCCATAAAAAGAAACGAAATTGAGTTATTTGTAGTGAGGTGGATGGACCTAGAGTCTGTCATACAGAGTGAAGGAAGTCAGAAAAAGAAAAACAAATACCGTATGCTAACACATATATATGAAATCTTAAAAAAAAAAAAAAAAGGTCATGAAGAACCTAGGGGCAGGACGGGAATAAAGACGCAGACCTACTAGAGAATGGACTTGAAGACATGGGGAGGGGGAACGGTAAGCTGGGACAAAATGAGAGAGTGTAATGGACATATATACACTACCAAATGTAAAATAGATAGCTAGTGGGAAGCAGCCACATAGCACAGGGAAATCAGCTCGGTGCTTTGTGACCACCTAGAGAGGTGGGATAAGGAGGGTGGGAGGGAGGGAGACGCAAGAGGGAGGGGACATGGGGATATATATATACGTGCAGCTGATTCACTTTACTATAAAGCAGAAACACACCATTGTAAAGCAATTATACTCCAATAATGATGTTAAAAAATATAAAAAAATAAACAACAAAAACCTATGCAGCTATGAAAAAGAATGAGAAATTTCTTTATGTAATGAGATGGGAAAATATCCAATACCATGGAAAAAAAGCAAAGTGAACAACGTTATAGTGTGCCGTTTCATTACAAAAATAAAACTTTGTGTGCGTGTGTGTGCATGCGCCTGGATCTGAAATGGGTATGAAACACTGTGGTAAGCAGAATAATAGCTTCCAAAGTTATCCACAGTCTAATTCTCCTTGAAACCTAAGCATATATTACCTTATACAGCAAAATGAACTTTCAGATGTGATAAGATTCTCTGGAAAAGAATGCAGCCCCTAGTCAGACATTTGACCTATAGAACCATAAGGTAATAAAGATGTGTTGTATTAACTTTGTTGTTATTTGTTACAGCAGCAATAGAAAATGACAAGCTGTGTAAATATATGTATGTATACTGTTGCTTTTATTTGCATTGACTGCCTATATAAATGTGCAAGATACATTGGTAACATTGCTTTCTTTTTTTGTTTGAATTGTGTTTTATTTATTTTCTTATACAGCAGGTTCTTCTTAGTTATCTATTTTATACATATTAGTTTGTATATGTCAATCCCAATCTCCCAATGGTAACACTGCTTTCTATGGAACAAGTATTGAGTGGCGGGAGACAAAAGTGGATAGGTGACTTTTAGAGTCTATCTTTTTGTACCTTTCATATTTTGAAACATCTACATTTACCTGTTCCCAAAATAAGTATAAATAATATAAAATACATAAAATAGCATTGCCCTTCCTTCCTATATTTTGAAGGGTATGGGTCATATCAAATTGGTGTGCAAGAAGCCAGCATATTCTTAAATGACAGAATTTTGAGGAGAGAAATACTTGATTACTGTCCAATCAGAGGCTAGGAGTTTTGCTGAGTTAGAGGTTATGAACAAATAAAGGCTTACTTTGTTATTTTATTTATATTTTCTTATAACTCATTTCTTTTCCTAAAGCAACTGTTAAGGTGATACTCTACTTTTTTCTAAAGCAACTGTTAAGGTGATACTCTACTTATTTCAAGTAAATTTCAAGGTGAGTTGTTTTGTTACCACCTATCCAGTCATTCAACATTTATCAATATCCATCAGAGGTAGGGACTGGAGATTCAAAGATGAATCTCATGTAGTCTTTGATGTTAAGCAGATCCCCAAGAGATACATCCTTAAACAAATATTTAGAGCAAAGTGTGAAAAATTCTGTAAGAGGAAAGATGTGGGACTGCAAAAGAATAATCCAGGAGCACCATTTCAGCAGAATAATTATGGCTTAGAATAATTCTGGTGGTAATCGAACCTTCTCCTTTATGGAAATTTGTAGAAAACAAAGAAAGACTCTTCCCCAAGATTATTTACAATCATCCGTTGCAAGACAGTTGTAATAAATATAAAATTCTATGGATTACAAAGGGAACAATGACCCCTAGGTTAGTGAAGTGCACACATGGCAATCCTGGTTGTAAAAGGCAGTAACATTTGCCCTGCAGGATCCATCCTGATTTCTCAACTTTCATTTCCAGTATTCTTATACATATTTTTTTTAAAAAAGACAAAAGTATTAATAGATAAGTCAGGCGATTTAATTTTCAAAAGTGTAGATTTCCTCTTCTCGAGAAGCATGCTAAGTGATGCTATTCTCCAAATAGATGACACTTAATGACTTAAAGTGTGGTCCTAAATATCTTACAGCAAACGCCTCCTATAAGTGGAATACGTGCTGACAACAAATGAAAAAGAAGACTTGAGTTACATAGCTTGATTCAAGATAGGACTGATGGCTAACATTGAAGTGATCATAAAAACAGTCTCACGACAGCTGCTCAAACTTAAGCAGCTTCAGTATTAAGGCAGCTTCAGTATGTCTGTTGGCCCCAGTTGGGCATCAGGATGGAGGAAGGTGTGAGAGAGGATTCCCTAGATCAAGACAGACTCATACATATAGATTTGGCATTTAACGTCGTGATTTTCAAATCGAAAATACCAACTTTATTTTATCTTCTTTTGGATCCTATTTTCTGGAGATGTGAAAATGTATTTTATATATTGCAAGTAAAGTCAGAACTTCTTTCCTTCCTTTCCCCCATTTTTGGATACTTCCGGAGAGAGTGAATTTGGATCTGAATTAAACAGCTAAGAATCAGTCAATCCCTCTCTATTTTTTTCTCTCCCGCTCTCTCTTCACTGTATGTAGCAATAGCTCCAAGGGACTGTGTGATACTTGTTTTCTGTGCCTCCTTTCAGTTTTCTGACAGCTCATTCATATACTCGTTGGGCAGGAAGATTTGTTTTCTAATTACAAACTTACATTATAAGCTCATCTTCCTTTCAGCTCTTAGGGTTTCCCTTCCTTAGACTCCATCTGATATTTAAGTCAACACTCTGAATAAATGATTAACCTATGTAAAAGTGTTACACAGACATTCATTGGAAAAAAAAAAAAATTCCTTGAATCTCTACTGCATGCCAGGAACAAAGTTAAACGGTAGATTGCAAGATGCTGAGAGGCCTAAATAGTGAGTCTGACTTGAGATCAATTCCCTGCTCGCCCTAAGACTCAGTTTTCTCACTTTTAAAATAGAAAAAGGAGCGTATTGTCCCCCCAAAGTGCATAACACTTTGGTTTTTTCTTTTTTGGCTACATCACACAGCACGTGGGATATTAGTTCCCCGATCAGGGATCGAACCCACGACCCCTGCATTGGGAGCACTTAACCACTGGACCGCCAGGGAAGTCCCTACCACTTTGAACACTACCTAGCAAGAGGTAAAAACATAATTGTGTTTATTAAATGCTTTCTATTTGTAATTAGCACTGTGAGACTTGGAATTAGGAAGGGTTATCGCTTTGTGCTCAAAATTAAGCGTCTGTGCCTCTTTTGATACCACTTTGTCCTCAGATTAAGGGATCCTGAATGAATCTAGAGTCCTTAATATATATGAGAGTAATATTTAAAATTCATCCATTTACTCCTTTGGTCAGAAAGGCTAAGGAAGTGACTTTTGGATGGTTTTGAAATGTAAGCACATCTATGTAACATGTGGGAATGCACTTCTTATTCCATTTAACACAGAATGACCTTGTCTATTGATTTAATGAGGAAATTATACATGCTGTACTTTCCTATTTAGCAAAGGTTTTTGCACTGAAGGTATATCAAAGGGGCATATTACCAGGAGGAGGTGGGTGCAGCATAGCCATATGGCAAAGAAAAGGCCACAGCCATAGAGCAGATGACCTGAGGTCTCTCAGATGAGGCATATAGAAGGGCATTCAGGGAAGTGGCAAAAGGGGTGTCACTAGGCAGCAGACATGTGTCCAGTAACTGGTGGCCTTGATACCTGAAATCCATCTACAGTGTTTATTACTTGACACTCTGCTAAAAATCCAGGAAATGTGTTTTGCATTGGGCTTAGATGAAAATGAGCGAAAACAGAAAGAGTAACTATTAACCTAATTACAAAGAGACCTGTTTGATCCATGCTTCATATGCCCATATGGCCGGGTATTCAACAGACTTCAGCAGTCACCACTCTCCTAATAAGTCCTGTTAATTAGGTAATAGGAACATTCTCTCATTGTGACAACAGAGTTTTCTAACTCACTCAAATTAAATTGAGCTAATTTCATTAAGCATTGAGATACCAGATAGCCCCTAAGGTACACTCTGGTATGCAGGCAGAGGAATCAGTGCCTTTGGGAATCTATGATCCACATTTCTGGGCTGGAAAAACAGTTTCTGGGAGAGTCTTTTGGACACCAAGAAGTGATATTCATTGTCTCGTTTCCCATCCAACAAAATTAGATAATTAGATATGTGTATGCACGTGTGGAAACATATATAGTTGGGTGTCTATAGGACATTTAAATATACGAAAAGGAGGAGCTCAGGCTCTAAACCCAATGCTTTCTAATGAGTGTACTCCTTGTTGCAGAGCAATGTGATGGCACAAGACCATCTCACCTTCTTTTCTCTCTGTCTCTGCAGAAGTCTATTTTTTAAAAAGGTGGGGTATGAGAACTGGAGGGGATTTTAGAATTTCAGCTTAACGGACACACTCAATTTGTATATGAAAGACTAAGAACTAGGGAGAAACATCCTATATAAGATCAAAAAGGGAGTTAGTGTCAGAACCAGGAGCTAAACTTTTTTTTCCCTCTGAAGAGCTAACCATCTACTTAAAAAAAAAAAGAGATTTACTGAGATATAATTTACAAACCATAAAATTTACCCTTTTAAAGTGTACAACTCAGTAATTTTAACTGTGCCTTCCAAGCAATATCTGAAGAGATGACACCTACTTATCAGCATCTTTCTCATCCACAAGCTGTATTAAAGATTTGGAACAAAAGTCTCAAGCAGAAATCCTGATCATAAAAAAGTTCTTTAAATGTGAACTATTACTATGTGACAATAACTATGCTTACTTCCTGTTCATGCATTCAACAAATAATTTTGAGCACCTGTTATGTGCAACACACTGTTCTAGGCACTTGTAGACCAACCAAATAAACAGCCCTGCCTTTGGGAAGCTACATTCCACAAAGCGGAAGTGAGAAAATATGCAACATGCAAATTGCACAACATTTTATAAGATCAAAGTGCTGTAGAAAAAAAACAGAAATCAGAACAGAGTAAAGGAGATGGATATGTGAATATGTATGGATGGAGATGGGGAGGGAAGATTAGACTTTCGAATAGAAAGGTCAGTGTAGGCATCATTGTAATGGGGGCATTATACATTTAAACGTTCAGACCAATTCTTTAAAATATGCATTTAGATATATTAACATCTTTTAAAAATTAATTCTATTAATATATAGCAGAGACACAGAAAAAGCATATAGCTCAATGAATTTTCACAAAGTGAATATTCCTGCTAAAATTCTTATTTTTTAGATGACAAAACTGAAAGAGGGTAAGTAAGAGGCTAAGTAATGAGCCTAAGACCACTCCACTCACAAGTGACAGAGCCTAAATGGGAACTCATGGGACTCAGGAACCTTAGCACTTTGCCATTGGCTCAAGTTCCCTCAAAGAGAAGAATCCAATGGCTGGACGTCAGACTTGGAAACCTGGATTGGGAGAGAGGTGCATGGGATAGGTATGGAGTAGCTGTTTCACTGAATGGGGAAATTTCAGCTTCCTGAATAACAGCGAAGTGGAATTTAGAAGTAACTTGCTAGGGCACCTTTATCTCTAGAAATATAGAGGATGCTGTTATGTCTCCAAGTTACCACAGAGTGGCAGTGTTTTAGAGCTTAACTAAAGTTAGCAGTAGCCTTCTGAAATCCCCAATTCAGCCCTCTTTTAGAATTTAATAGGTCTTTTTTTCCCCCAAACAATATTTCACTGATCATAGTCTCTTATATAGAAAAACACCTACATTTCTATCAGATTTACTTTTGTATTGAAAATAATATAAACACAAACTGGTAGGTAATGCAACAGTCACTGCTGCATTTGTAAGAGATATCTCTTTTTAAGAGATATTATATGAAATACAATAACTACACAACATTTGCAATTAAATCTATATCACAGATGTCTTTTACTTGGTTATGCTGGAGTACTTGGTGGCACATCAACACTTTTACTAGGGAAAAATGAGAGACCAGATTAAAAAACAAACAAACAAAAAACTGATGACACTGGCAACACCCAAGATTTGAGGGGTGAAGATTTAAGAGAGAAGGGAGGCTCACAGAAGGTGATAGACACATTTCATCATTCATTCTGCCCCAGGTTTCACTCGAAGATGTTTGCTTTTTCTTCATCTGCACTGAGCAAAAGTCACCAAGCCAAGAGCAGCTGAAATACACAGTGGAACTTCTGTGGTCTCAGAGTGCTGGGACAATCATTGGCATTTAGCATCTGTCAATGAAGAGGGACCCAGATAAATACACTAGGGATGGGAGCAAACCATGGTTGATGGACATGCTTTGTTTTCAAGTCTGAAATTCTGCCTAAGTCAGCTAAGTCCCTCTTTAGACTGTATTAATTTGCTCCTTAACTACTTCCCAGAGGAAAATAAAATCCTCTTGTAGTAAGACAACACCATTCAAAGCCTCTACAACATTTTATACATAATGTCTGTCATTAAATCAAAACGTTATGAGGCTTAATAGAACAGGATCAAGATAAAAACAGATATAAACATATATGGACTGCTGCATGATTCAGATAATGAATTTTTCATAAGAATTTTAAAATAAGATTTAATATATTAAAGAAAAGGAAAAGATAGGATGAAGAAATTTATCAAAGAACTAGAACCTTGAAAAAACAAAGACTCAAATTGAATTTCTAGAACTAAAACAAATGGTAATTGATATTAAGAACCACCACCACCACCATCACAAAATCAATTAAACAGCATAGAGGTTCTAAGTGAAGAGAGAATTAATGAGCTCGAAGAAAAGCAGTAGAATATATACAGACTAAAGCTCACAAAGAGGGAAAAAAAGGGGTGAGTAGAAACAAAAAAATCCAGAAATGTATAAGATAGCTGCGGTACATGGTGAAAAGTTCTTATGTATATTTTCATATTGGAGGCCCATATGCGGAGGATAAAAAAAAATGGGATAAGAACTTTAGTCAAAGAAGTAAAGGCCAAGATATTTTCTAAGACAGATTAAAGAGATTAGCTTACACATTCAAAAAACCTCAGAGACTCTAATCAGGATAAACATGAGAACAACTCCTTGTTATACCACAGTCATACTGCTCAATGCCAAAGACAAAGAAGAAATCTTAAAAGCAGTCCAGGAAGGGGGGCAAGAGAAATCTATACAGCAGTAAGATTGACTCCTGACTTCTAAAGAGAAAAGACGAAAGTTACAATTCAATGGGATGTCATATTTTAAGGGCTGAAGGAAAACAACTGGCAAACAGAATTGTATACACAGAAAAAATGTCTTTCAAACACTAAAAAAAATTTTCTCAACATATAAAAGCATTGAATTTGTTGCCAGAAAACAAACTGAAAGTAATAGTAAGGGGAGGCTTCCCATCAAAAGTGGTATACATGTGGAAAGGCAGGAAGAGTAGAGAGAGACAGAACAAATAAATATGCAGTGAAATCTACATGAATATTGATTACAAATATAATAATAAAAGTTATTATTATAAGAGTAATTTTATGTAGTTTAGGGTTTAGTTGCATGACACCAATAACATAAAAAGCTAAGAAAAGTTTCTAAGGAATTACAATGATAGAAAGCCATAGCATTATACTGGAAATGACAGAAGCATTAATATTTATTATACTCTAATAGGTCAAGGTGCACAGAATGAAACCAATACAAAAATTGTAAAATGCTATAACTAAAAAGCTAATAAAAGGAAATGGCTTCATTAAAAGATAATCGATTATAAACTACAATGAGGTATCACCTCACACAGGTCAGAATGGCCATCATCAAAAAATCTACAAACAATAAATGCTGGAGAGGGTGTGGAGAAAAGGGAACCCCTCTTGTACTGTTGGTGGGAATGTAAATTGATACAGCCACTATGGAGAACACTATGGAGGTTCCTTAAAAAAATAAAAATAGAACTACCATACGACCCAGCAATCCCACTACTGGGCATATACCCTGAGAAAACCATAATTCAAAATGAGTCATGTACCAAAATGTTCACTGCAGCTCTATTTACAATATCCAGGTCATGGAAACAACCTAAATGTCCATCAACAGATGAATGGATAAGGAAGATGTGGCGCATGTATACAGTGGAATATTACTCAGCCATAAAAAGAAACGAAATTGAGTTATTTGTAGTGAGATGGATGGACCTAGAGTCTGTCATACAGAGTGGAGTAAGTCAGAAAGAGAAAAACAAATACTGTATGCTAACACATATATATGGAATCTAAAAAAAAAAAAAAAAGTGGTTCTGAAGAACCTAAGGGCAGGACAGGAATAAAGATGCAGACGTAGAGAATGGACTTGAGGACACAGGGAGGGGGAAGGGGAAGCTGGGACGAAGTGAGAGAGTAGCATGGACATATATACAGTACCAAATGTAAAACAGATAGTGGGAAGCAGCTGCAGAGCACAGGGTGATCATCTTGGTGCTTTGTGACCACCTAGAGAGGTGGGATAGGAAGGATGGGAAGGAGAGGAAGGAGGGAGGAGATATGGGGATATATGTATACGTATAGCTGATTCACTTTGTTATAAAGCAGAAACTAACACACCATTGTAATGCAATTATACTCCAATCAAGATGTTAAAAAAATATATAACTGATTAATCAAACAGGGGGCAAGAAAGGAGAGAACAAAAGAACAAAGAGCATGTGAAGCAACTCCTGGGTCAAAGGAGAATTTAGAAAGGAAGTTAGAAAATACATTGAATTTAATGATATAGTATGACATATCAAAAGTTATGTGATACAACTAGAGGTTAGAGGAAAATATAAAGTTTGGATGCCTATACAAAAAAAAAAAAAAAAAGATGGACTGGATATTGGTGATTTTAGCTTCCATATCAAGATGCCAGGAAAAGAAAAACAAAAACAAAACACAAAAAAATGGGAATCAAAGAAATTGCAGAAATCAATGGAATGGAAAATACTTATAGAGAGCAGTTACAATATCAATTTCAGGAACAAAAGACATCAATAGAGATTATGCATATATTGAAAAGATAAAAGGACATTTTACGCAAACTTGTAATAAATTTGACAATACATTTAACGGTTTATTATAAATTAGATGAAATTGATAAAATTCCTTTAAAAAACACAACTTACCAAATCTAAGAGAAGAAATAAAGATCTATTAAATTTTAAAAATTATATATTATATTAGGGATATAAAAATATCCTACAGAAGTTAAATATTTTCCAAAAAATAAAACTACTCTCTAAATAATTTTATTGATTAATCCAAACATTTGGGGGAAAAAAATGGCAACAAACTTATAAAACTCTTCCAGTGAACAATAATTCAGGTAACACTTCTCACCATGATACACAAGATCAATGTATGTTTGCTACCAAAGGAAGAACATTACAAGAAATGGTAAGCACAGGCCAATATTTCTTATGAACTTCTTAGGTGAAGTAATCTTAATTATTTAAACAAAATATTAGCAGACTAAACCCAATGACATATAAAATTATAGTGTATCATAACCAAATGGGATTTATTTCAGAAATACAAGGGTGGTATGATATTTGAAAACCAAGCAATGCAATTTATCACAGTAAAAGACAGAAGATAAAAATTACATGATCATCCAAGTAAATGCAGAAAAAATGTCTGATATAATTCTACAACCACTTATACAAAGAGAAATTTTAGCAACGTAGAAATAGAATCAATATTTTTATCTATAAAGAATATTTAAAAATCAACAGCATTTTTCATATTTAAACAGTAATATGTTACAAGTATCACTCTGCTTCGAATTTTCTAACTAGAAAAGGATGCTACCACAATATGTTTTTACTATTTTTTCTCCAAGTTATAGCCAGTGCAATAAGGCAGAAGTGAAAGAATTAATAAGTGAACAAACAAAAATTAAAAATAAAAAGATATAAGAATTAGAAAAGAAGAAATATATTATTCACATAGACATGATTGTGTATACAGAAAACTCAAAAGAATCTATACACCAACTGTCAGAATTTAGAAGTTAATGAATACAAAGTTTGATATGAAAATTAATTTTACTCCTCTATGAAAGTAACAAAGCATAAAATAAAATATAAAATTTAGCATTGAAAACAGCATAAAAATATATATGGACCAAATGCAACCTAAATGTGCAAAAACTTTTCACAGAACACTACAGAACATTACTGAGATGAATTAAAGAAGATCCCACTAATAGAAAGACATACCACACTCCTAGACTGAAAATCTCAAAATTGTGAGATTGCCCCAAAGGATCTGTAGGTTCAAGTCAGTCCTACTGAAAACGCATCAGGTGTATTACAAGTTGTTTCTAAAACTTATGCAGAAATGAAAAGTCCCTAGAATAACCAAAATAATATCTAAGAACAAAGCCTTGGACCTCACATGACCAAATTGCCATACTTACTATAAATTGGAAGTAATTAATTCACTGTGGTATTAACACAAGAATAGACAATTGGATCAGTGTAACACAACAGAGTGAAGAAGGAGATCCAATCTTATATGATTACCAGATCTATATTATGGGTACCATTGCCATTCAGTGGGGGAAAAATGGACTTCATAATAAATGGTGCTGGTCAATTGGATAGTCATGTTAAAACATTAAACTCTTACTTCACCACTCCCAAAACTAATTCCAATGGATGTAGCACTATATAATGAAACAATACAACTTTTTGAAAAAAATATAGAATATAGTGTTTATGACCTTAAGGCAGACTAATAGTTCTTAAATAAGACATGAAAAGAGCTGCCTCAAATGTAAAAATGTAAGGACTAGTAAACTGTACAACATTTACATTAAGAGCACCATTTCATAAAAATATACAATTAAGAAAGTAAAACGACAACCCAAAGAGTAAGACACACATACACACTCACACATCATATATTCTTCTTATACCCATAATAAAGAACTGCATTTCAATAAAAGAAAAGAGACAATTAAAGAAAAGAAACTTGGCGAATGACTTCAGTGGACAACTTCTCAAAAAGAATATCCAATAACTATAAATATTTGAAAAAAATTCAACATTAACATCAATGATACAACATGCCAACAAGAATGGCTAAAATAATAAATTTTTCAGAAACCCAGAAGATATCAAGTGTTGGTGACAATGTGAAAAGGTAGAAAACTCATACAATACAGGTGGCGGTATAAATTGGTGCAACTACTTTAGAAAATGCTTTGAAATATTTACTGAGCTTGAACATATACATCCTCTATGACCCAGGTGTTCCACTCCTAGGAATATAACCAGCACAAATATGTACATATGTGCAACAAAAATGTTATTAGAAAACTTATATAGCAACGTCATTCATAATAGCCCCAAGTTGAAAACTTCTTGAATGCTCATCAGCAAAAGAATAGATATATAAATCGTGGAACATTCACATACTGGTATACTATACAAGAAGGAGAATGAACAGAGTACTGCTTTCTGCAATAGTATGGATGAATCTCTACTACAAAACTGAAAGGACGAAGCCAAAGCTACAAGATTATATATTGTACAAGTCCATGGATATCAAGTTCAACATCAAGCCAAAATAATCTATGATGTTGAGTCAGAAAGGTAGTTATCTTTAAAGAGAGCAGGTAATGACTAGGGGCAGGGAGAGATGCAGAGCATGATAATATTCTAATTTTTTATCAGGGTGATATTTTTACAAGTATTCTCCCTTTATGAAATTTCCCCAAGTTACACACTTAAGATTTTTGAACTTTTCTACATTTATGCTTCAGTTTAGTAGCTGGTTTACTTTTTGTTTGTTTGTTTGTTTGTTTTTATTTTTGCGGTACGCGGGACTCTCACCGCTGTGGCCTCTCCGTTGTGGAGCACAGGCTCTGGACGCGCAGGCCCAGCGGCCACGGCTCACGCGCCCAGCCGCTCTGCGGCATGTGGGATCTTCCCGGACCGGGGCACGAACCCGTGTCCCCTGCATCGGCAGGCGGACTCTCAACCACTGCGCCACCAGGGAAGCCCTGGTTTACTTTTTAAATGATGGTATAGTCAGAGTAGTGTCCCATAACACGTTTTATTTATTTTTTTAAACTAATAGTCACTGTTGAGTAGTGAAATGTGCAAAAGATTACGCTTACAATTTAGTGCTTATGCAAAATGAGTTCTGAATGTAGGTTGCTTGGATTTGAACACTGGCACCTTCAATTATATGTATATATATAACATCTTTATTGGAGTATAATTGCTTTACAATGGTGTGTTAGTTTCTGCTTTATAACAAAGTGGATCAGCTGTACATATACATATATCCCCATATCCCCTCCCTCTTGCGTCTCCCTCCCACCCTCCTTATCCCACCCCTCTAGGTGGTCACAAAGCACCGAGCTGATATCCCTGTGCTATGCGGCTGCTTCCCACTAGCTATCTGTTTTACATTTGGTAGTGTATATATGTCCATGCCACTCTCTCACTTCATCCCAGCTTACCCTTCCCCCTCCCCATTTCCTCAAGTCCATTCTCTACATCTGTGTCTTTATTCCTGTCCTGCACTTAGGCTCTTCAGAACCTTTTTTTTTTTTTTTTTCAGATTCCATATATATGTGTTAGCATACAGTATTTGTTTTTCTCTTTCTGACTTACTTCACTCTGTTTGACAGACTCTAGGTCCATCCACCTCACTATAAATAACTCAATTTCGTTTCTTTTAATGGCTGAGTAATGTTCCATTGTATATATGTGCCACATCTTCTTTATCCATTCATCTGTTCATGGACACTTAGGTTGCTTCCATTTTTCTGGCTATTGTAAATAGAGCTGCAATGAACATTGTGGTACCTGACTCTTTTTGAATTATGGTTTTCTCAGGATATATGCCCAGGAGTGGGACTGCTGGGTCATATGGTAGTTTTATTTTTAGTTTTTTAAGGAATCTCCATACCGTTCTCCATAGTGGCTGTATCAATTTACATTCCCACCAACAGTGCAAGAGGGTTCCCTTTTCTCCACACCCTCTCCAGCGTTTACTGTTTGTAGATTTTTTGATGCTGGCCATTCTGACTGTTGTGAGGTGATACCTCGTAGTTTTGATTTGCATTTCTCTAATGATTATTGATGTTGAGCATCCTTTCATGTGTTTGTTGGCAATCCATATATCTTCTTTGGAGAAATGTCTATTTATTTAGGTCTTCTGCCCATTTTTGGATTGGGTTGTTTGTTTTTTGATATTGAGCTGCATGAGCTGCTTGTAAATTTTGGAGATTAATCCTTTCTCAGTTGCTTCATTTGCAAATATTTTCTCCCGGCACTTTCAATTATTATATCTGAGACCATAAGCCAAGTACTTGTGCCTCAGTTACAGTAAAATTAGAATACTAATAATTCCTTCCTCATAGGGAAGTTTTTGAACTAAATGAAATTATCTTTGCCAAGAACTTTGTAAGGTGTTAAGTACTGCATAAACACTGGTTGTTATTAATTACTGAAAAACATGGACTCTGGCCCTGGTTTTGCCGTGTATAGGTTGAATGATTTTCATAAAGTCATACTCTGAGCTCTTATAACCTCATTCATTTAACAGTAGTACTGATTTATTAAGCACACAAAGCTTTTGAGGATTAAACTTGATGCCATACAAGGAAATGCTTTATAGTCTGTAAAACTCTATAAAAAATAGAATATATTATATTGAAAGATACATTTTAGTACAAAGATCAATAAAAATATAACACAATCTAAAAAATAAGAAATAATATAATCTGATATTTCAGTAAATGTTCTGTGTAACTGTCAATGTTTTCTGATGATAAGGTCTGTGACATCCAACAGATAAAAACTGGTGTAGAATATGAGGGAAACATGCACAGCAATGGAAATTACAGAAAAGACTGATAGAATAACAACAAAAAAAGATCATGTGGAATATCAAGACAGTGCAATTTATTACTGTATTTTACAACCACTTTAAATGGAGTTTGAGACAAAAAGAAACTAGAGATTTGGTTCCAGTGTTATAGTTGAGATTTTTTTTCTTTCATTTTCTATTTTTATGGTCTCAGTTCAGCTATCAGGACAGACAATATAAGAATAAAATGAATGCATATACACACATGCTTGCTGAGAAAGCCGAGTTGGTACTTTCCATAATCTTCAACTGTCAGTGGGGTTTGGTTGGTTCTTATATAACCCACTTCACCAGTAGTTCAATGGACTCATTAATTTAAACTGATGGCTACTGGCAAGTGCTAATCTCCAGGGTAAATCCAATGCATGGTTTATGACATAACACTTTAAATAACTAAACCCACCTGCTTCTACTTTTTTCTTTTCTTAAAAACTGCAAAAATATGGAGATGTGCACAACTCCCCTATAAATAATCTCCCTCTGCAAACATTATGGATGGCTTTTTTATTCAAAACTTAATGTTCCTTTTCAAAATGAGGTTCATTATAAGCTCTAACTTGCAATTGCAAAGTAGGATAATCTGGTGCACATGCGTTCAGAATCCTCAAATATACACTTTATTTTCAATTGATATACATCAATTCAAGGCAAAAAATTACTGAAATACCACCATATGCAAATACTGGTGATTCAGAGGTAACAAAGAAAGACAATCTCTGGCATGTTCTAGAAAGGAAGAAAACCATAAGAACAATTAAATAATAAAACACATAGTAAATTATTTTCTCTTTAATGCCACCCTAAATAATAACTAATGTTAATGATAAAAATCTCTCAAAATGTATCTGTGTGTGCGTGTGAAACATATATTATTCTCATAAGTGTGATCCTACTAATGTACTATTTTACACCTTACATGTATGATCCAAAATATAGATTGTACTTAAATTATCAGGTAGTAACTAACTATAGCATCTATGTTTATCCGCATAGCATCCCACTGTATTTCTGTGTAAGAGCTGATTGATCCCTTATTATTGACCATATACATTTCAGTAACATATACTACAGTTTATTCAGCTGTTGTCATTCTTATGGTCATTTTAATGTCAGGTATAAAAATAAATAATAAATCAGTGGAAAACAGTGTATTTCAATTTGTAAGTTAAGAGACACAGAGGAGGTATTTATCTTCTTTGGGCTTTAGGTTTCTGATTTGTTTAATAGGTATCTATGTTGAAATTGAAGAAATAAATTAAGGACCCTACTTTTGGAGCAATCTATAAATCTAAGGAACAGATTATTCTTTTAATAAAGCTAGGTTTCAAATTATTTGTAATATTAATTTATTTAATTTTGGCTCTTTTTTCCATAGGAGATGTGAAGATATCTAAGGATATACACCGTCTGTCAAATATATATACGGTAAATTAAAAAAGTCATAAATAGTGCTTCCCTCGTTGCGCATTGGTTAAGAATCCGCCTGCCAATGCAGGCGACATGGGTTCGAGCCCTGGTCTGGGAAGATCCCACATGCCACAGAGCAACTAAGCCTGTGCGCCACAACTACTGAACCCTGCACGCCTAGAGTCCGTGCTCCTCAACAAGAGAAGCCTCTGCAATGAGAAACCCACACACCGCGAAGAAGAGTAGCCCCCGCTCGCCGCAACTAGAGAAAGCTCCCGTGCAGCAATGAAGACCCAACACAGCCAAAAATAAATAAATAATTTTTTTAAAGTCATACATAGGGAATATAAAAATTATAATAAAAAGCAAACCTCCAGGGATATCATATTTCAAGAATACATGTCAGAGTATATTACACTAAGATTCAAATTTGATTTTTAATTTCTTGGAAGCCAGAACAACAAAGAAAATGCAATCAGCATAGAATACTTCCACAAAAATATAGCAGCTTGAGAAATTTTCAAACTAGCAGAAGTGACACACAAATATTCACACACACACACACACACACACACAACCTAATTACAAAATTTCTCTAACTCACTAAACGTTTAATTTGCTCTTTTTTCCTGGTTATCAATTCTAACTCATAAGGTTTATTCATCTAACTATATACAGTTCAGCTGAATTCATATCGAACAAGTCCAATAAAGACCAATTTGGAAATTGCCCTCTTCAAACAGAGTACTGGACAAGTTAGAGGTGAACGGACTTTTCTGCAACCTGCGAGCACCCAGCCATGGCTAAGTGAGGACTAGAGGTTGGGAGAGGATTTAATATTAAAAAAGTTTATTTGAATTTCCTTTGGTCACTGTGGATCTTTGGAATCTCAGATGACCATGAGCTAGGACGCTGCATCACCTGCTCTGATGGCTTGTGAGACCATGTCGTTCACCTGAGCAGTAGCTGCCTGAATGAACCATGCTAGGAAATGCCGGGGTGAGCGTTTCCACTTAAAACAGGAGGCCACTGGTGACAAAGGCTCCCGAAAAGTGGTTTCTCAAACAGATATGGGTGCCACTAAGGCTGAAATGGTTACCATGGTAGCAGTGATTTTAGAAGAAACATGGTGAAAATATAGAACTATTTTTAAAATTTAACTGTTGTAAAAATTACTTGAAAGAGCAGTCCTATCCCGATACTAGGAAAGATGACTGGTCACATTAGTTGTCACCAACACAGCATCAAAACACCAGGTTCGAGGGGGACCAGCAAGAGCAAAGATACAAAAGTTATTTCTTTGATGGAATAGCAATGACTACAATTCATTCTAGTTGCAAGCTAGATAGTTTGTGGTTGTCATTCAACCATTCAGACAATATAATAATAATATTAATGATGATAAACAGACAAACAAAAAGCAAACAAAGAAAAAAACAAATAAGCCATGCTGGGTTTCCCAGAGCTGTGGCATCTTCCTTCTATAAGATCTCTATTCTGAGAATTAAAAGTATTCTTCAACACATTCCAGCAGCATACAAGGGAAATATAATGATTAAAAACAGATCATATTTCTTTATTTTTAACCCTTCTAAATCATTAATAGCTAGATTACTAAGATCTAAGAGTTACTTGCTGGTAAAGAAGGGAAAAACTATTTTTAGCATTAAAACGAGTGTGGCGCTCAAGACGTGAAAGGAGAATATAAACATAATAAAGTCTGCAGGGAACAGAAGTGTATTTCAGCCACATCTGTTTTGTTTACTCCATAAGATATAAAGGAAACATAGGTTAATTGAATTAAGAGACAATACACGGTATGATATGATCTTAGAGATGAAAAAAACTGGATGAGACATATACAGAATTAAAAAGGCATAGAGGAATTATGTGCACTGTATATATAAATGTTTATAGGTAGCACAAATTATGCACATAATTGATTTAGGAATATGGAGAAAAGGCTTGAGGAAATATCTCAGGGAAAGTGAAAATAATCAGAAATGAAAGAAAATTATAAGTTTAGTTCATTTATTCAGTAAAACTGACTGACTGGAAGGATAGTTAATGGCCAGTCAATATTTACACAGAATATTGTTCCTTTGCTACAGAAAAACTTAAATCTGCAGACTGAAAGATCACACAGGATATCCAGCAACATGGCTGAAACAAGACTACCACGTGTATACCTCATAGTGAAAATTTCCAATTCACAGTAGAAGAAATACTCTGAAATCAACTTATTTCAGAAAATACTATATGTCAAAGAAGAAAATAAATCTTGCCTCAGACTTTTCATCTGCATTATATTCATCTGCCAAAATATAATTTTGATTATTGTGATGCAGAAGTTACGGACCTCAAATTCCCTTCACAGTCAAATTTTTCATTCATATAGAAGGGCAATACAAAGATACTTCTGAACCACTTGATTTAATGTATATTTTCTAGAAAAAATAAACTAACAGTAACATATTTAATCCAGCTAATTGATGAATGAATCAAATTCATGACCCCAAAAATAAGGTAGGGAACTTATGTATGAAAAAGTAACAATCCAGAATGAAGCTAAGAGTAATAATGATGATTTAATTATATCATTGAATATTATTATTAAAAAAGATTACAATATAACTTTTGAAAAAATACATGATGTTTATATAATAACAATCCACAATAATAATAATAGTTACCAATTAAGACAAATCTATGGATTTGTAATATATGGAAATATCAAATCACTATGTTGTCCACCAGGAGCTAACAGAGTATAATTGACCTAACAATATAATTGAATTATACTTCAAAAACAAACAAACAAACAAGTTCCTAAGAAAAGAGATCAGATTTGTGACTACCAGAGGGGAGTTTAAGGGGACGGTAGAATTGGATGAAGGTAGTCAAAAGGTACAAACTTCCGTTATGATATAAACAAGTACTAGGGATATAATGTACAACATGATAAATATAATTAACACTGCTGTGCTATATATATGAAGTTGTCAGAAGAGTGGATCCTGGGAGTTCTCATCACAAGGAAAAACTTTTTTTTAACTTTTTCTTTTCTTTTTTATCTATATGAGATGATGGCAGTTCACTAAACTTATTGTTGTAACCATTTCATGATGTATGCAAGTCAAATCATTATGCTGCACACCTTAAACTTATACAGTCCTGTAGGTCAGTTATATCTCAATAAAACTGGAAGAAAAAAATTATGACAAATCTATGGAGGTGGAGTTGGTGTGTGAAAAGCTTTTGTAGTTCATCGTTTCTGGGGTCATAGCTTCTTAATTACATCAATGTGAAACAGCAGCCTCTAAACACTGTTTCAAGAAACTTAGCTTCTTTGACATCAAGATGTTAATTTTGGCTCTACCACGTTAGGAATTGTGTATCTGGTTCTAGGACCCTATCCGAGTACGTTTATTGCTAAGAGCAAAAAAAAAAAAAAAGACATAAAGGGTCACTTTAAATCAATGGAAGATGGGAATATAAGTCAATGCCAGGACATTCAAGCAATTCTATCTAAGCTACAGATAAGCTCTCAAGTTTTTTAAAGTTAATTTTTATGGGGTATAGTTGATTTACAATGTTGTGTTAGTTTCTGCTGTATAGCAAAGTGAATCAGTTATACATATACAATATATCCACTCTTTCTTAGATTCTATTCCCATATAGGTAATTACAGAGTACTAAGTAGAGTTCCCTGTGCTATGCAGTAGGTTCTTATTATCTATTTTATATATAGTAATGTGCGTATCAGTTTTTTATGAGTCATTTTAAAGTTTTCCCACTATTATTGCCTACATATTTTCATTTTATTTATTAAGAAATATTTTATAATAGAAACAAAATATAACTAACCTAAATTTTAACAGTAGGATAATTTTTTAATAGGATTTTATTGTGTGCATGTGTCGTTACTTATCTCTCCTGTAAATCACAGTAGGGTCTGAACAATGGACTTTGGGTCTCTAATGTGGTTTGTGTGTGTGTGGAGGAGGGGACGCGAGGGGTGCAGTAGAAAGAAATTGAAGAAATTGGGTAAGTTCCACTGAGAAGGTGATCTTCACCCAAAACTTGGATTTGACAAAAACATAAAAAGGGAAATAGGCATAAAAGAGAAGCAGGCAAATGCATACATAATTTGGGCTTCACGTTTGAAGAAATGAGAGATGAATTTGGAAAGATAGATGGGGCTGGAGTTTTGGGGACTTTAGATACAAGTCCCTAAATTTGGATTTTTATTAACTCTATGCCAATGTTCCTAACGGTATCTCCCACTTCCACCCTGCAAACACACCTGCTGTTTAATGTCCCATGTTTGACCCACTTCTATGAACACATAATGATATTTTTTGAATGGGATAAATATTATAATAGATATTTGGTTATCCACACTTTGTTTTCTATCTGTAATTCCTCCCTTTTCCTCTCCAACTCATCTTGAAATGTTAGATAATAATGAAGTTGAGAACTGCTGTTGTACTCAAATTAAAACCTTTGTAAATCACCCCCTTCTTCAAAGTCATCCTTTGCAGGAAAAAATATGCATTATTTGAAATGAAATGGGTGAAATGGGTAGCCAAAATGGTACTTTCTGGCTTTTCGATTATTTGCTTTCTCATATTGAATGGTAGAAATATAAGAAAGCAAAGGCCATGATATGGATTTGTAGGCAAGCTTTAAAGTGATCATTCTTCATAGCTTGCCTGGAATACTTCTGATTTATGTATATTTTCCTAGGGTAATTAATGATAGTGTCCATTTTCAGTCCCAAATTTCTGGACTATAAATTATGCAGTCACCCTAGCAAAACTATCTTAATAATTTTTCAGGGTATTTTTATATAGACTCTAAAACTATGATGCAAAAGCTATGTACATGAACATTTAGGTAAATATTAAAGCCCCAAATAAGAGTATTAATTATATGAAGACATATATAGAAGTCTAATTCATAAGGAATTTTCAGTTTATAGTTATTTTCTTCATTATAACGTGTCTTTGGAATGATCATTTTTCCTTTGGAATGATTTTAAATGATCAATTTACAAATGGCACTACTGCTATTGCTAATAAAATACAACAACAAAATAATAACAGCCTATGACAAATAACTCTGTACCTAGATTTTCAACTGAAGGAATAAAATCAAGTAGCACACTAAGAATTTTCTGAATGTGAATTACAGTGAATGTTTTCTAAAAGGAATAAAATGAGAAATGAAAGGAAAGGAGAGAGAATGGGAGACAGAGAGAAGAAAGGGCATATATTGAGATAATTAGCAATAACTTTAAATGTCTTAAATAGGAAAATTATTGAATAAATTTACGTTAGTAAATCATTAAATCTTAATTTTATAAGGAGTGAAAATTATTAAAAATAGTAATGACATAAATATCTCTTCCTCTGCAAAGTTAATATGAAAAAATAAATTCACATTTTCTATATATCAACTACTTAGGAATTCTCAAGTCTTCTAAATAAGCATTAGCTTCATAGTCAAAATTCTAAAAATTATTTACAACACAGGCATTTTTCATAATACAACTCTATAAAGAAGTGACATTTTATTGTCCCAGATATTTATTGTAAAGCAACCTGCCATTTACAACTTAAATGCAGGGAAAATATTCCATCCTGTTGAGTTCAGCGTGATTGAGTTCACCTGTGTGATATAAAAGGCATTTTCTATTAGTCTGTGTGGCTATAAAGTTAATAAAAGGAACAGCAGTCTTCCCCAAAGAATGTTCAGCTACTGTAGTTTTCAGCTTATTATATAGCAAAGAGGAACAAAACACTCATAGTAACAATGTATATTTAATAGGTTCTCAAGCTGTCCCTTTCACAAAGAGTTGTGGCTGAATACAGATGTGGCTGCTGTGAGGTTTTATATTGGTGGATGGGCTGAACAAAAACCAGATGGGGAGACATTTATCTAATACAAATGCGTGGGCTTCTCAGGCATAAAGCCTATTGATTTTGCCACAGGGTTACTAGCTCTGCTTACCCTGAATGTGACTCAAATTTCATGGGCAAAATGCTTTCTGGAATGCAATGCAAACATTATCAAACATAAGTGTTAGAAATTAAAGGAACTATGTAGGGCAATTGACTAATTCACAAAAAAATAGCACAGAGACACATGATAAGTATCACAAACTCAGATGAGGTAAGTACTCATCAATTTAACATTTAACATGTAAAGTTAAGTTTAAAATTACATATAATGACACACAGTTACATTTGGAGGGCGTGTTTCCTCCTCCTAGTGGTTGGATATAAGACTAAATATCTCCTTTTTCTCACTCAAATCCCACAATTACAGAACTCATTCCAATATTTTCTATGACTTAAAGATGGTACAGAGTTCTTAAATCCAATTAAAGAATGGACTTTAGGTAAAGCAAAAAGTTGCCAATCAAGGTAAATGTCTAAGACTATCAGGAAACTGACAAAATGAAGGAGGAGGACTTAATGCTTGCTGTCTACAGTTTCTAATTTGCTCTCTGATTTCCCACTACTGATAAGTGCAGGAAAAAAATTCTCTACCATAAGAAAACACAACAGTGTTAGTGGGGTACTTAATGGTTACAGACTGTCTCTTTTAGTACATAGGAGACAATAGGAAGTAGAGAATGGGGCAAATTAGGATTTCTATCTAAGGGCAGGTGTATTTGGCTTCAGTGGATTGTTGCTATGAATGAACATGAGCTCAGTGTCATCAGAGCTTCAGATATTTCAGGAGATTCTCAAATCTAAGTCCACATTGAGAATAAGGAACTTTTACATTGAAATATAACATAAAATGGAGTTTTGAATGGCCAACAGAGTATGGTGTGTGGAACATCTGTTTGTATTCTCTGTCACCTAAATAGAGAACTTCAGTATGGATGGTTCAAGGGCAGTATATGCTGTGGTTAAAAGCATGATCTCCGGCACCCAAGTGCCCGTGATGGAATTTGAACTTTGCCAGGTACAAGTGGTATGACCTTGGGGATTACAACAGCATTTATTTCATAAGGTTATTTTGAGGATTAAACGAATTAATATATGAAAAGCCCTTAAAAAGAGCACATAGTAAGTATCAGGAATTATTCAATTACTAACTGATTGGGTAAAGGGGAACCTGCTAAATTTTTTTGTTCCTGAAGAGCAGGGAAAAACATTATTTATTTCTTTAGCCCTAGGCTATAGTACAAAATAGGTGCTCATAAAGCAATTGTTGATTGTGCAGTTGTGGAAAAAACTTTAGAGTTTGAAAGACCTGGGTTCAAACCGTTGCTCCAGTATTTAAAAACTGTGTGACCTTGGATCTTAAACTTTCTGAAAATTGGGAATAGTGAGACCTGATTTAATAGTGTAGCGATGAAAATTAGAGCTAAAACATATGTAATAGGCAGTAATCTGTATGGCTTTTACCCTCGGGTATTATCTCTGTGATTATGTTACATGTCAAAGGGATTCTGCAGATGTAATTAAGGTTACTAATGAGTTGTTCTTAAAATAGGAAGATTATTGGGAGGTGTCTAATCTATTTACATGAGCTCTTTAAAAGCAGAGTATTCTCCTTCTGGTGGGAGAAGTCAGACAGATTTGAAGCATGAGATGGGTTTGACATCATATTGCTGGCTTTGAAAATGGCAAGATGAAGGGCTCCTGTAGGAAGGAATTCAGGAAGCCTCAAGGAGCTGAGAGCAGCCTTCAGCTATAAGCTGATAATGAAATGGGGACCTCAGATCTACAGCCACATGGAAAGAACTGGTTTCAGCCAATTACCTGAACGAAACTGAAAGGAGACCTTCCCCTGAGTCTAGGTAAGAGCCCAGCCTGCCTGAAATTTTGATTTCAGCCTATGAGAACCCTAAGCAGAGAACTAGCTGAGTCCGCCCAGGCTTCTGACCTACAGAACTGTGAGCTGGTATCTGTGTTCTTTAAGCCACTAAGTTTATGGTAATTTTTTTACGCAGCAATAGAAAACTAATATAGCATGTAAATTGTGTGACACTTAGTAGCTACATACTAAATGTTAGCTATTATTATAACTAAATATTTTTTCAGTGAATCAACGTCCAAAGTTTGGTGTGAAAATTCTTCCAACAGACAAAATTACCCTAGATATAGTCTCATGTTTCCTTTCTCCTCTTTACCTTCTGGATGCTGAGATTAAAAATAGATATTTTACAGAGACAAGAACATCAAGAGGGTGGAAAGGAGTGTGGAAAAAGGAAAGTAAA
The DNA here is from genome assembly GCF_003676395.1 of Aethalodelphis obliquidens. Taxonomy (NCBI): domain Eukaryota; kingdom Metazoa; phylum Chordata; class Mammalia; order Artiodactyla; family Delphinidae; genus Aethalodelphis; species Aethalodelphis obliquidens. The sequence goes on along the minus strand of NW_020837964.1, from coordinate 23,390,178 downwards.
TAAACTATTCTTGAGATAACTGAACCATGCAAGACTTGTCTCTGTAGATCTTTAGTGGCAGAGCTAATCAATACTTTGGGGGGATCATTTTTGACATATCTAGTCCTTCCTGGATTGTTTAGGAAAATATCAATTTCGGAATTTTATGTTGCATTGCTCTTTTGAAAATGTGTATGTCCTTTAAAATTTGGGGGGCTCCAGAACATACCTAATCAAAGCAAAGATTGTACACTATGTGCAGATTTGATACTTTCTACGTTCTCATGCCTAATACATAGTAGGTGCTCATAAATATTCATGAATATTTATGAATAGAATGTGTCCTGTGGTTGATATTAGGCTCATGGTTTTGGGAACCTTTTAAAGATCATCTAGTTTAATGTCTGATGAAAAAAGTTCCTCCAAAGCCTTGAATGAATTAATGAATAAATGGATGAAAACTTTCTGTGGCTCCTTGAAACCATGATGTTCTCCCTTTTTTTTTTATCTGCAACCCTTTCTCCTCTTCCCTCTACTGCTCATTTTCCAAATTATGTCTCCCCCCATATAGCTGAAAGCATTGCTCAGTATTGCTCCCTATGGTCATATTTTCTGAGGTGATCTCTTTCTTCTTTTTGAAAGGTTCTTATACTTTTATATGTCAGTTTAAACATGACTGGGTGTCTTTAGTGTCAACAAAACTTATGAGTGTGATACTTCAGTAGAATGTGTGAATGGCTGGTATAAAACTACCCAAAGCTGTACATTTTAGTAATTTGAAATGAAATATTATAATTTGGTAAAATATGTCACTACAAGTACTAAAATATGTTCAACTGAATATTGTTCAGAATCTTCAGATTAAGGGGAAATAATGATATAGGAAAAAACATAAGGAGAGGGAACAAAAACTGCATGTGTACAAATAATGTTGAATTACATGCTGAACAGTTATTTAAAATAATGTGTCCGAAAGGATATATCGTTAATATTCTTGAACCAGAACAGCTAATAAATGAGATCTTTGCTTCAAAGAATAAAAGAACAGTCTTTCCATGTTAAAAAAACAAACAAAAAAAAACATATAGGGGGCCAAGATTTAGCCAAAACTATATATGAAAGAATAACAAAAATATTTTAAAATTATATATGTGCATAGATGTTTGTGTGTGTATGCAGTGAGGTGGGGTGTGAGTGTGTGGGTGTGTGTATGAAAGACACAAGGAGCAAGTGTGTGTGTAAGTGTATGTGAAGGAGAGGAGACAGAGAGAGCTAGGAGAGGGAAGGAGAGCTTGAGATTGTGTACATCTTTTCTTTGGTCTTTTAGATAAATTGGAGCAATGGTAATAAAATCATGAGGTTTACACATTTATTTTCACCTGTCTGTGTTATCAATGTTGATGCTTTATATAACTGTAATTCTATAATTTAATATAGAATTAACTATAGCATGATGTAGACATTGTTTTAAATTCAAATGACAATATTTCTTGAACGAACAAACTCCCTCCCTCATTCTGCTTGGCCAGACCTACCCTGTTCCCAAGCAGCACCTACACTAACACTTCCTTTGAAGTATTTATCTCAAGAAACTGGTGTTTAATTGAGTCTTTCTATTTTTAATAGTTTAAAAGCCACTGGATATCATTTAGAGCGATGTTGAGCGATGTTTTGCAACACTGAGCACACTTTGGAATAACTTGGGATGGTTAAAAGAAGCAATATCTGGGCCCCACATCAGACCAAATACATTAAGATCTCTGTGGGTGGGATCTGAGCATCAGCAACTTTTGATATTGGTGGTTTAATGGGAAGTCAAGTTTGAGAATCACTTCTTTATAAGCAGTTTATGATGTATCCTTTGGAAGTCCCATATAGTTGGGATGCTTGACTTGTGTGGATATTTTGCTACTTGAAAATAGTCAAAAGCATTTCAGTATTGATGACGAAATAAAGTTCAAAAATCAGGCAGTGAATCTGATTTTTATATCATACAAATATGCTCTGGAGATAGCATCCAAAGAGGAAACCAATAAACATTTTTCTCTCTAAAATTTTACTATGAAAATTACACAGGAATAAAGGAAGAATGGTAAATTAAACTCCCATAGCCCATGAACTAAATTCAATAGCTGTTAATATATTATATGTGCTTTTCTTTGCCAATCTATCATCTATCTATCTATCTATCTATCTATCTAAATAGCTGTCTAGGTATCCAGATTACTGCATGATAGAATTATATAGGAAAGACATGTTATGTATATAAAGTGTCCTTTATACATATAAAAGACAATAGGCTTATATAGGAAAGTAGCCTTATACGTGTTTATACTTTGAAGGAGGCAATATTCATTTAGATGATTATTTTGTAATCTATACACATACATATATTTATGCTCATTCATCTACAGCTACACTTTATTGGGTATTTCTCTATATAATAAAACATAATATATATGAAATAATATATCAACATAGCATATATGGAATTATCATTTACAGAGGTCTGAATTCAGGAATTATGTTTACAGTCTCAACTTTGATTCTCACAAATGTCAAAGGAGGTGGTATTACTTTGCAGATGAGGAGACTGAGGACTCACACAATCTGCAGGGCTCTTTTTTGGACATCCACTACAGTCAACCCTTCATATCCGTGGGTCCTGCATTTGTGAATTCAACCAAACTTGGATCAAAAATATTTTTCAAAATTTCCAGAAAATTCCGAAAAGCAAAACTTGAATTTGCTACACTCTGGCAGCAATTTACACAGCTTTGACATCGTATTAGGTATTATAAGTAATCTATAGGTCATTTAAAGTATACGGGAGGATGTGCCTATATTATAAGCAAATACTATGAGATTTTTATATAAGGACTTGAGCATCCTAGGGTTTTGGTATCCACTGTGGTTCCTGTAATGAATCCCCTGACTATATATAAGTGGTTCTCAAACTTTAGCCTGTGTCAGCATCTGGAGAACACGTTAATGCATAGATTCCTGGTCTCCACCCCCATAATTTTCTGAGTCAATAGGTCTGGGGTGGAAAGGGAGACTTAGCATCTCTAATGTGTCCTAGTTGATGCTGACACTGCTGCTCCATGTCCACACTTTGAGATCCATTTCACTTGAACTCCAAGACTCAGCTCAGAAGTTTTTGTTCCCTGGAGGCCTTCTGCACCCCTCAGTATCTCTGTACTTCTACTTTTCCTCACTGTTTCATTTGCATGAAATGCCTTTTCCACAACTTTCTAAGAAATAGATAATTATAGTTGTGATATTGTGATTTATAACAAGAAATATATATTTTGTCTTTGTTTCTGGCACAGAGCTCCCAAAGCTCTTGGAATTTCCTAAGTTATGAGAGTGGGAAAGATGTCTTTTGTTATGTTAATGAGGTGATTTTTAAGGATGGGAGCTTGTCACCAGTGGAGCTAACCAGGTAATTAAGAGGATTGGAACGTTCAGTCCTATCCCCCAATCTCTGGAGAGGAGAGAGGGGCTGAAGTTGGAGCTCAGTCATCAGTGCCCAGTGATTTAATCAATACTGTCTATGTAATGAAGCCTCCATAAAAACTCAAAAGGATAGGATTCAGAGAGCTTCTGCGTTAATGAACACTTGCAGGAGTGGGGAGAGTGATACACCTGGAGAGGGCATGGAAGCTCCGCACCCTTTCCTCACACCTTGCCTTATGCTTCTCTTCCACCTGGCTGTTCCTGGGTTATATTCCTTTCTAATAATCCGGCAATCTAGTAAGTAAAAGGTTTCTCTGAGTTCTATGAGCCACTCTAGCAAATTTATTGAATGTGAGGAGGAAGTTGTGGGTATTTATAGCCAGTGAGTCAGCAGTACAGGTAACAGCCTGGGCTTGTGCTTGGCATCTGAAATGGAGAGGGGTCATCTTGTGGTACTGAACCTGTAGGATTTGACACTACCCCTGGGAAGACAGTGTCAGACTGAACTGCATTTTCAGACACCATGGGGGTATTCAAGAACTATTTGGTGGTGTGAGGGGAACCCCCACCTACACACACACATTGTAATTGGGTCCAGGAACCCAAAAATAAGTGCAATATAATATTTCAGTTACGGACATCTGAATCCCTTTCCCAACATACTAAAAATTATATTTCTAGCTCCTGGGGGTAGGGAAAACATACTTGATTACCCTATGTAATCAGAGAGACTAGTCCTATAACTTTTACCTACGAAGCACTCATAAAAAGTTTGTGGGTTAAATAAATAAACGGCTTCCTGGAACTACCATGTTTTACACATAGATGATTACTAAAACAGGGGCGCTGAAAGTATGCCTAGTCAGTTTTTACCACGTTTCACCATGGTGACTGTCATGTAAAGAACATTCAGTGAATATTTTATGGTGGACAAATGAAAGGCTGTAAAGACTCATCTTCAAATGTGCCGTCCTTTCAAAATACCTTTGAAAAAGGGTATGATCTCCCAACACACCTAAGACACATATTCTCAGAAAGCTATGTGGGAGAAATAAAAACTATAAACTAGCTTGAAAAGTAAAATAAAATGTGTACAAAATACTAACAACATGAAGCACATAAGCTGTTAATATCTGCTGAGGGCCAAAGTCCATTTACATTGGAGGTGGTAGAGTCCAGCAACTACTCTAGACTCCAAGTATGAACTCCTCTGTAAACTGGGAATAATCATACCAGCTACCTTGAAGTTTCATATGAGGGTGAAAGAACACATCTAAAGCACTTCAAGAATTCTGTGAGATTCTGGAGATGGAGTTGTAATACACAAAAGGATGTAACGGTTATCAAATACTCAACAGAGGTCAGGTTCTGTTCTATTAAAGAGCCCTCCTTTTTTTTAAACAACTTTATTAGAGTATACTGCTTTACAATGTTGTGTTAGTTTCTGCTGTATAACCAAGTGAATCAGCTATACCTATACATATATCCCCATATCCCCTGCCTCTCGCATCTCCCTCCCACCCTCTCTACCTCACCCCTCTAGGTGGTCACAAAGCACCGAGCTGATCTCCCTGTGCTATGTGGCTGCTTCCCACTAGCTATCTACTTTATATTTGGTAGTGTAAATATGTCAATACTACTCTCTCACTTCGTCCCAGCCTACCCTTTCCCCTCTCTGTGTCCTCAAGTCCATTCTCTACATCTGCATCTTTATTACTGTTCCTCCCCTAGGTTCATCAGAACCATTTTTTTTTTAGATTCCATATATACGTCTTAGCATACGGTATTTGTTTTTCTCTTTCTGACTTACTTCACACTGTATGACAGACTCTAGGCCCATCCACCTCAATACAAATAACTCAATTTCGTTTCTTTTTATGGCTGAGTAATATTCCACTGTATATATGTGCCACATCTTCTTTATCCATTCATCTGTCGATGGACACTTAGGTTGCTTCCATGTCCTGGCTATTGTAAGTAGTTCTGCAGTGAACACTGTGGTACATGACTCTTTTTGAATTATGGTTTTCTCAGGGTATATGCCCAGTAGTGGGATTACTGGGTCATATGGTAGCTCTTCTTTTAGTTTTTTAAAGAACCTCCATACTGTTCTCCATAGTGGCTGTTATTAATTTACATTCCCACCAACAGTGCAAGAGGGTTCCCTTTTCTCCACACCCTCTCCAGCACTGATTGTAGATTTTTTGATGATGGCCATTCTCACTGGTGTGAGGTAATACCTCACTGCAGTTCTGATTTGTATTTCTCTAATGATTAATGATGTTGAGCATTCTTTCATGTGTTTGGTGGCAATCTGTAAATCTTCTTTGGAGAAATGTCTATTTAGGTCTTCTGCCTTTTTTTGGATTGGGTTGTTTGTTTTTTTGATACTGAGCTGCATGAGCTGCTTGTATACTTTGGAGATTAATCCTTTGTCAGTTGCTTCATTTGCAAAAATTTTCTCCCACTCTGAGGGTTGTCTTTTCGTCTTCTTTATGGTTCCCTTTGCTGTGCAAACGCTTTTAAGTTTCATTAGGTCCCATTTGTTTATTTTTGTTTTTATTTCCATTTCTCTAGGTGTTGAGTCAAAAAGGATCATAGAGTTTTCTGCCTATGTTTTCCTCTAAGAGTTTTATAGTGTCTGGCCTTACATTTAGGTCTTTAATCCACTTTGAGTTTATTTCTGTGTATGGTGTTAAGGAGTGTTCTAATTTCATTCTTTTACATGTAGCTGTCCAGTTTTCCCAGCACCACTTATTGAAGAGGCTGTCTTTTCTCCATTGTCTATTCTTGCCTCCTTTATCAAAGATAAGGTGACCATAGGTGCGTGGGTTTATCTCTGGGCTTTCTATCCTGTTCCACTGATCTAGATTTCTGTATTTGTACCAGTACCATACTGTCTTGATTACTGTAGCTTTCTAGTATAGTCTGAAGTCAAGGAGCCTGATTCCTCCAGCTCTGTTTTTCTTTCTCAAGATTGCTTTGAATACTCGGGGTCTTTTGTGTTTCCATACTTTTTGTTCTAGTTCTGTGAAAAATACCATTGGTAGTTTGATAGAGACTGCATGGAATCTGTAGATTGCTTTCAGTAGTACAGTCATTTTCACGTTGATTTTTCCAATCCAAGAACATGGTATATGTCTCCATCTGTTTGCATCATCTTTAATTTCTTTCATCAGTGTCTTATAGCTTTCTGCATAGAGGTCTTTTGTCTCCTTAGGTAGATTTATTCCTAGGTACTTTATTCCTTTTGTTGCAATGGTAACTGGGAGTGTTTCCTTAATTTCTCTTTCTGATTTTTCATCATTAGTACAAAGGAATGCAAGAAATTTCTGTGCATTCATTTTCTATCCTGCTACTCTACCAAATTCACTGATTATCTCTAGTAGTTTTCTGGTAGCATCTTTAGTATTCTGTATGTATAGTATCATGTCATCTGCAGTGACAGTTTTACTTCTTTTCCGATCTGGATTTCTTTTATTTATTTTTCTTCTCTGATTGCCATGGCTAAAACTTCCAAAACTAGGTTGAATAATAGTGGTGAGAGTGGGCATCCTTCCTTGTTCCTGATTTTAGTGGAAATGGTTTCAATTTTTCACCATTGAAGACGATGTTGGCTGTGGGTTTGTCATATATGGCTTTTATTATATTGAGGTAGGTTCCCTCTATGCCTACTTTCTGGAGACTTTTTATCATAAATGGTGTTGAAATTTGTCAAAAGCTATTTCTGCATCTACTGAGATAATTATATGGTTTTTATGCTTCAATTTGTTAATATGGTGTATCACATTGATTGATTTGCATATATTGAAGAATGCTTGCATCTCTGGGATAAACCCCACTTGATCGTGATGTATGATCCTTTTAATGTGCTGTTGGATTCTGCTTGCTAGTATGTTTTTGAGGAGTTTTGCATTTGTGTTAATCAATGATATTGGCCTGTAGTTTCCTTTTTTTGTGACATCTTTGTCTGGCTTCGGTATCAGGGTTTTGGTGGCATCATAGAATGAGTTTGGGAGTGTTCCTCCCTCTGCTATATTTTGGAAGAGTTTGAGAAAGATAGGTGTTAGCTCTTCTCTAAAGGTTTAACAGAATTCTTCTGTGAAGCCATATGGTCTTGTGCTTTTGTTTTTTGGAAGACTTTTTTTTTTTTGGCGGTATGTGGGCCTGTCACTGTTGTGGCCTCTCCTGTTGTGGAGCACAGGCTACGAACGCGCAGGCTCAACGGTCATGGCTCACGGGCCCAGCCGCTCCGTGGTATGTGGGATCTTCCCGGACCGGGGCACGAACCCGTGTCCCCTGCATCAGCAGGCGGACTCTCAACCACTTCGCCACCAGGGAAGCCCTGTTGGAAGATTTTTAATCACAGTTTCAATTTCAGTGCTTGTGATTAGTCTGTTTATGTTTTCTATTTCTTCCTGGTTCAGTCTCAGAAGGTTGTGCTTTTCTAAGAATTTGTCCGTTTCGTCCAGGTTGTCCATTTTATTGGCATATAGTTGCTTGTAGTAATCTCTCAAGATCCTTTGTAGTTCTGCAGTGTCAGTTCTTACTTCTTCTTTTTCATTTCTAATTCTGTTGATCTGAGTCTTCACCGTTTTCTTTTTCTTGATGACTCTGGCTAATGGTTTATCAATTTTGTTTATCTTTTCAAAGAACCAGCTTTTAGTTTTACTGATCTTTGCTATTGTTTCCTTCATTTCTTTTTCATTTATTTCTGATCTGATCTTTATGATTTCTTTCCTTCTGCTAACTTTTGGGGTGTTTTTTGTTGTTGTTCTTCTTTCTTTAATTGCTTTAGGTGTAACGTTAGGTTGTTTATTTGAGACGTTTCTTGTTTCTTGAGGTAGGATTGTATTGCTATAAACTTCCCTCTTAGAACTGCTTTTGCTGCATCCCATAGGTTTGGGGTAGTTGTGTTTTCATTGTCATTTGTTTCTAGGTATTTTTTGAGTTCCTCTTTGATTTCTGCAGTGATCTCTTGGTTATTTAGTAGTGTATTGTTTAGCCTCCATGTGTTTTATTTTTTACAGTTTTTTTCCTGTAACTGATATCTAGTCTCATAGCATTGTGGTCAGAAAAGACACTTGATACGATTTCAATTTTCTTAAATTTACCAAGGCTTGATTTTTGATCTAAGATATGATCTATCCTGGAGAATGTTCCATGAGCACTTGAGAAGAAAGTGTATTCTGTTGTTTTTGGATGGAATGTCCTATAAATATCAAGTATGTCCATCTTGTTTAATGTATCATTTAAAGCTTGTGTTTCCTTATTTATTTTCATTTTGAATGATCTGTCCATTGGTGAAAGTGGGGTGTTAAAGTCCCCTACTATGATTGTGTTACTGTCAATTTCCCCTCTTATGGCTTTTAGCATTTGCCTTATGTATTGAGGTTCTCCTACGTTGGGTGCATACATATTTATAATTGTTACATCTTCTTCTTGGATTGATCCCTTGATCATTATGTAGTGTCCTTCCTTGTCTCTTGTAACATTCTTTATTTTAAAGTCTATTTCATCTGATATGAGTATTGCTACTCCAGCTTTCTTTTGATTTCCATTTGCATGGAGATCTTTTTCCATCCCTTCACCTTCAGTCTGTATGTGTCCCTAGGTCTGAAGTGGGTCTCTTGTAGACAGCATAAATAAGGATCTTGTTTTTGTATCCATTCTGCCAGTCTATGTCTTTTGGTTGGAGCATTTAATCTATTTACATTTAAGGTAATTATCAATATGTATGTTCCCATTACTATTTTCTTAATTGTTTTCGGTTTCTTTTTGTGGGTCTTTTCCTTCTCTTGTGTTTCCTGCCTAGAGAAGTTCCTTTAGCACTTGTTGTAAAGCTGGACTGGTGGTGCTGAATTCTCTTAGTTTTTGCTTGTCTGTAAAGGTTTTAATTTCTCTGTTGAATCTGAATGAGATCCTTGCTGGGTAGAGTAATCTTGGTTGTAGGTTTTTTCCTTTTATCACTTTAAATATGTCCTGCCACTCTCTTCTGGCTTGCAGAGTTTCTGCTGAAAGATCAGCTGTTAACATTATGGGGATTCCCTTGTGTGTTATTTGTTGTTTTTCCCTTGCTGCTTTTAATATTTTTTCTTTGTATTTAATTTTTGATAGTTTGAGTAATATATGTCTTGGCACGATTTTCCTTGGATGTATCCTGTATGGGGCTCTCTGCACTTCCTGGAGTTGACTGACCATTTTCTTTCCCATGTTAGGGAAGTTTTCGACTATAATCTCTTCAAATATTTTCTCAGATCCTTTCTTTTTCTCTTCCTCTTCTGGGACCCCTATAATTCGAATGTTGGTGCATTTAATGTTGTCCCAGACGTCTCTGAGACTGTCCTCAATTCTTTGCATTCTCTTCTCTTTATTCTGCTCTGCGGTAGTTATTTCCACTATTTTATCTTCCAGGTTTCTTATCAGTTCTTCTGCCTCAGTTAATCTGCTATTGATTCCTTCTAAATAATTTTAAATTTCATTTATTGTGGTGTTCATCATTGTTTGTTTGCTCTTTAGTTCTTCTAGGTCCTTGTTAAATGTTTCTTGTATTTTTTCCATTCTGCCACGTCAGTTGCCCTTTCAGCAACTTAAGGTTGCTAACTACCTGCGCACAGACTTGGGCATTTCTTCAGATGACTTGCTTTCATTTAGATCCTATGCTCTCTGACACCTCAGTGCATTGTTCCAGCCATTTTCTGATGGCCATGTGCACCACACCCACCAAGAAAGCATGCTTGACTCAAACTCCCAGAACTCCATCCCAGTAGGGTGGGATTGCTTGCCCCAAAACCAAGCCATTTAAGGAGGATGATAATGCATTTAGTTGCCTACCCAACTCTATTTTACTCTCCTTACCACCAATATACTGGTGTGGTAACAATTCAGCATGAAAGTCCCATGTTTAAAAATCTTCTCCTACTACTTACTGTGTGAACAATTCTTTTCATCTATTAAATGAAAATACAACATCTCATAAGATTGTTTGGAAGTTTAAGTAAGATAAACACAAACAGAGTTCTTTGTACAGGTAATAATACTGAGAGTAATAATAAAATAACAGTTCATTTTATAAAATATTTGTCACTATTTTAATGGAATGTTGTTGTTAGAATATGTTGTTAGAATATGTTAGAATATCATCTTTGTTAGGGAGACTTTCAAATTTTCTTTTAATGCAGGTTAATGCAGAGGTTTCTAGGAAAAAAACCTAATATTTATGAGAACTATATATCAAAAAAACCTCATAATATATCACATTATTTGTTATAGCAACTTTAGGTTGTTACTCTTATGTTTCCATTTTACAGGTGAGGAAACAGACATGAGGAAGGTATTCAAGATGTTAAGGCAAGAAACAGTACTAGGGTAACAGTAACATTAACAACAACAACAGGAGCATCAATAATGGCAATCATCATAATAGCATCAACGACTAATATTTGGTGTCCTTACTAAGCCCCAGGTCTCTTGCTGAAATCCTTACATGCATTGTCTAATGGTTTAGCTGTTTCCCCACAAGAACAAAAATAACATTTAGAGCAGTTGTTCTCAACCCTGCTGCACATTACAATCACCTTGGTAACTTGAAAATTATATTGATTCTCTGCACCCATCCCCAGAGATCATGATTTAATTGGTCTATGGTGGGGCCCAGATATTGGTATTTATTTTAAAGCCTCCCAGGGGATTCTAACTTATAGTCAGTATAGAGGACTACTGACCCAGAGAGTTTAAGTAACCTGTTCAAAGTTATTCATTGTACAGAACTGGAATCCTTCTCTGAACTTGCCACTTGAAAACTCTCAAACTCCCTATAGTTCTAACTCCATATTCTCTTCATTGTGTCAGTTGCTGTCCCTTCTTTCCCAAGCACATATTTATTGTCTTGGTTTTACTACAGACTGTGGCTTCACACTGAATTCTTTTAACACCTGTTTCTACTCCTGCCCCTCTCCCTTGAGCAGAGGGAGAAGGGAATAATTCTGAGTTTCAGGGGAGTTATTAGCCCCTCCTAGTCAGACCGTAGCTCATGCTTTCTTGTCTATAATATGTCTCTGCTCCTCAACCACAGGATTCTAGTCGAATAGGGAGGCTGGCTGAGAAAAAGAGGAGTGACACAAGATAAGCAGGGTAAGTGTTCATGGCAAGAGCTATTATTAAGCTGACTTCTTCTCTATCCTCTGTACTTCCTAGCCCATAGTATCAGATAGAGCAGACTTATAGCTGGAGGTTTTTTGTCTACAATGGGGCCCATGAAACCACCTACATCAGAATTACCTGAAGGTGAGAGCTGTTGAAAATGTAGACTTCTAGGATGAACTCAAGTCTTAAACCCTGATGGACTTCTGTGTGGTTAAATTTTTGAGATGATTCTGGTAAACATAAAAATTTGAGATCTTCTTTATGCAGGGCCTACATCTAACCTAGCATGACAAATTAAAATTGTGAGATGGCATAGATCAGAGCTTCTCAACAATGACACCTGCTATTTCGGACTGGACAACTTTTTGCCACGAGTGTGGATGTATACTATGTGCATTGTAGGATAGATTTGCAATATCCTGGGCCTCTGCGCATTAGAGGTTAATAGCATCCTCCTAGTCATGGCAATTGAAAATATCTCTGGACATTGCCAAGTGTCCCCTGGAAGGCAAGGCAAAATTGCTCCCAGTTGAGAACCACTGACGTGGATGAAAAGATGGATCTACAGTCTCCCTGAACATTCAGGCCAGTGTTACACGATAATGATTCGAGTTTCTGAAACCAACTTTTTACTTTCTTATCCATCCCGCACACAGATTATTACCTTCATTGTTAATTACATTGCACAATTGATTTTATGTTCATTATAGGCCAGAGTGTTACTAGGTAGTCATACCTATTACCTCATTTAATCTCCTCTGCTCTGCAGTGTTGTACATTGGTCTATAGTACAGGCTGCAGTTCCAGTCAGCCAATGTTCCAATCCTACCCCCATCACTTTACAACTACATCATCTTGAAAATGTCATGAAGCCTCAGTTTGAAAAAGAACAACGACGACGACGACAACAAAAAGGTATAAGGTACGAAAATAACAAGGTAATCAATAAGGTAAAAAGGTAACAAAAAAGTAAAGAGGTAATAATAGCATCTACCAGGACTTCCCTGGTGGTGCAGTAGTTAAGAAGGCGCCTGCCAACGCAGAGACATGGGTTCGATCCCTGGTCCGGGAAGATTCCACATGCCACGGAGCAACTAAGCCCGTGTGCCACATCTACTGAGCCTGTGCTCTAGAGCCCGTGAGCCACAACTACTGAGCCCACGTGCCTAGATCCCGTGCTGCTCTGCAACAAGAGAAGCCACCACAATGAGAAGTCTGCACACCACAACGAAGAGTAGCCCCCGCTCGCTGCAACTAGAGAAGGCCTGCACGCAGCAACGAAGACCCAAAACAGCCAAAAATAAATAAATTAAAAAAAATAATTTTTTTTTAAAAATTAAAAAAATATAATAGCATCTACCTCAGAGGTAGCTGTGTAAATTGCATATAAGGTGCTTGCTTCTAATAGTGGTTAATATATAAAATTAGCTAACATTTACTGACTTCTTACAGCATTAATTCTGTTTTACGGATGAAGAAACTGGAGCGTGTGCATTAAGTAATCTGCTCCAAGTCACAGATCTACAAAATCTCACAGCTTGGATTCAAATTCAAGATTGTCTGATTCAAGCACCTTATCACTTCACAACACAACACTGCCTAAGTTGCTAGACAGCATGGGAGTGCCCTTCTGGAGATCTTTTGTAAAATGTGCTCCTTTCAAATCTTCAAACCTGCTCTTTGGCATTAATGGCCCTCTAGTCTGGTCCAGACTGGTACTGCCTGCTTGGATATTTAAAACCACTGAAAAGCATAGTGCTTAACAAATTATCAATAAATACATTAAAATCTAATGGAAAATGCCATTTACTGAAATGAAATAATTTAATCCATTTGTGGCAGCAGGTATTTTCGGAAAATTCCTGGAAAAGTGCTGAAAAAGGGGTTCTACTCTTGACTAGGGCATTAATATCTTTGAGCCCCAGGTATTTGGAGACAGCTTGCTGAAGTTCTCTGTCTTTTTTGATATCTTCTATCCCACCTTGTCTCAGTGCATCTTGACTCTCTTGAATGTATCTTGCATATAGTGTGTGCTCAATTAATATCTTTAGAAAGAATGAATAAATGACTTCATTACAAACTCATAATATTTCCTACAGTAGATCTTCAAAAGATGAGTTTTGTTTTTTTTCCCCTCATTCCAGCATGTTTATGCTCAACTACTTCGGCATTTAAACATAAATCACTAATTAAAAAAGACCCTTTCAATATCTTTGGACCAAATTATTCAAATTCTAGCTAGAAAAGAATTTTCTCTCATTTAAAATAGTGAATTGCAATACACTATTTTTGCAGGGTTCACTTGGGTTCACTGAAGAAGAAGAAAAAAGTACTTATTACAGGAGATAAATAAATTTGGTGACTTCAAGGTTTGGAATTTATTGTTTTACCTCCTGGGGAGATACAGCAAACAAGGACACACATTATTCTGTCTGAATAATTTGTTTGCCCACTGAAATACCCAGTCAACAATTAATATTGCAGGTTCTTTGAGAGTTTAATGTATTTATAGATAATTTGTAAGTACTGAATTTCTAAGTGGCTTTAAATATCCAAGTAAGCAGTGTGAGCCTGGGATAATCTGCATGTTCATTTGCTAAATAATTTTTGATAGAAAATATTGCTACATTCTGATACCAAGTTTTTATTTTATTATTTAGATTTCTAAATTGCTATTCAAGATCATAGAAGAATTTCAACCTGATAATGTCAGTAAGTCTCTAAGGAATTATAACAATAGTTATCAATTATAGGGGGAAATAATTTCCTGATTAAACAATACTTGATGAAAAGGACCATTAACTTTTTTAGTATTAACGGGTCTCTGCATCACTATTAATTTAAGTGTGCATGCATGCTTACTGATTAATTAACGAGAAGAGGGATGGTACATACATCAACCTGTATTCTTGAAGAGAAAAAGCATTATAGATTAGAGTCATGATTGCTATCTTAAAGCAACTCTGATTTAGGAACAGATGGGAATACTGGAATAGATTTGATTAATATTTTAAATGTTAAGAAAGTTCTGATTCTAGGGCTTCCCTGGTGGCACAGTGGTTGAGAGTCCGCCTGCCGATGCAGGGGACACGAGTTCGCGCCCCGGTCCGGGAAGATCCCATATGCCGCGGAGCGGCTGGGCCCGTGAGCCATGGCCGCTGAGCCTGCGTGTATGGAGCCTGTGCTCTGCAACGGGAGAGGCCACAACAGTGAGAGGCCCGCGTACCGCAAAAAAAAAAAAAAAGTTCTGATTCTAAAAAAATTTAACAAAGCCACAGCATTAACTTATTCAATTCTCTGTTGAAAACAAGCAGCACAACAGTTATATTGGATTTATACAATGGGAATCGTGATACAGTGTTTTTATTAAGACAAGTTCTGTTTGACGATATATAAAATAAAATATTCCCTTTTGGAAGGTATAAGACATATAGAGAAACCTTCTACTAAAAAGTCATTTGGAAATAACTCCTGATAAGACAATAAAAATTTCACAGGATTGTATTAGCAGCAGAATGAGCATGGGTTATGGAGACAGATCTTCTGAGTTTGCTTGCTGGATCTGCCAATTCCTATTGGTATGCTATTTCCTTTTGGCAAGGTTTTTATTTATTTATTCATTGACTTTTTAATTTATATACAGTAAAATTCACTCTTTTTGGTGTTCAGATCTATGAGTTTGGAGAAATGCCTCATGTAGCTTACCAACCACCACAGTCCAATCAAGATATATGAAAGTTCCATTACCCCAAAATACTGTGTGCCTCCTTTGTAGTCAATGCCTCTCCCATACCCTGGCAACCAGTGATCTGCTTTCCATCGATCTCTGTAGTTTTCCCTTTTCCAAGATGTCATTTAATTAAACGCTTTTGAGTTTGGCTTCTTTCACTTATTAAAATGCATAACCAAGAAAAATGAAAACTCATGTTCACACAAACATATGTAGTTGAATTTCTATAGCTAAAAGTTGGAAATTACCAAAAGGTTCATCATTTGTATAGTAGATACGTAGATACATGTCTAACTGAATACAACACAACATTGAGTAAAAATATTGTACAACTACACAACAAAATGGATGATTATTGGAAATACTGTGCTAAGCAAAAGGGGCCAGACACTATATGATTCCAACTACATGAAGTATCAAAGCTGGGAAAATAAGGTAAACTGTTAGAAGTCAGAAAATGCTTACTCTGGGGGTGGGGGGTAGGGAAAGTGATGGAAGAGAGCATGAGGAAGGTTTTGGAAGACTAGCTCCTTGATCTGGATGTTGGAAACACATGTATGTTAAGTTTATGAAGATTCATCACTCTGTAGATGTCTGACAGATGCACTTTTCTATAAAAATATTATACTTCAACATAACAGGCAGGCTGAGGTTATTGGTGAAGAAGAGAAAATATTATATGCTTATGTCATATCTCATCAGAAAAAAAAAAAAAGAATCTCGACCAGCAGAGGCTCAGCAAGAGCAGGGCTTGGTCTGCTCTGGACATAATGTCTGTCAGATGGCTGTCCAGTGCCTAGGGCAAATGTTGAATCTTTCCACTTAAACTGCTTTATTCAAAATGTCTCAGAGTTATACAGGAGGAGAATCACAGGCTATCATACTAAGTTAAAGCTGGAGTTCAGTTCCTGCTCTACAGTTCTCTAGCCAAGTGAACTTGGGTGAGATTTTGAATGCCATTCAATGCTCAAAGAAACAGTAGAAGGCTGCTATTGGCATCATGGACATAGTAGAGGAAAATCAACTACTACATGTAAAGTATTTAGTGAAAACACAACAGTCTCTTCCTTTCCTCATATATGCACAAAAATAGATGAGAGAAAAAGATATGTTAATATTCATAGTAATATATATTTTAAAGATATATCAAAGCCCTCTACTTAAGTTAGAACTAACTTATTTCATTGTCCTGGAATTTAACAAAGCACAAAAGCTTTAGAAATATATTGAAACATTCAGACAATAGAAAAAAGCAAGTGCAATAATAGGGTACACGCTGGGATGCTCAGGGCATAACAGACGTGGAAGTGAACGAACACCAGGCAAGAATATGATGCAGCCATCCTTTCGCCAGAGGTTTAAGTCTTATGAGAAGCTTTTGGGAGATTTTTGAATGCTTCTCTAGAATAATATATCAAAATTCATTAATTGCTATCAGGTAATTAATAGTGACTAGTTAGGAGAGAACATGTTCCACTGGCTTCTGGTATAGGATGAGTAACAAATATTAAGTAACAAATATTCAGAAATCTTCACCTCCTTTTGATACCCAAACAAGATACAAAGTGTTGTTTAAAATTTGCAAAGAAAACTTTAACTTATGTGCACACTGTGTGCTAAGTCCCATGAGGGCAAGAGTCTCATCTTTGTTGATCTCTCACCATTAGCAAAGCTCCTGGCTGGCACGAGATGCTTAAATATTTGCAAGTAAACAAAAACAAATACATAGCTTTATGCCTGAGTGAAATATTCTAAACAAAGCTTTACAATTATAAAATAATGCCAAACAAAAAGTGACTCCTTGTCATGTGCACAACTATCATCAACTGTGATCTATGCCTCCTCTCCAGCTTCTCCATACTCTGGGGAAACCACAGGTCAGTTTCTTAGTTCATAAACGTTCTTTATGCATATTGTGTAAACAGTAAGATGATATTTGATAACTGATCATTAATTACCTTTATGCCTCTGTTTCATAACAGGAAAGGTGATTTGTTTCCCTTTACTTGCTTGATCTTTCATAGATTTTAAGCATTCACTTTTTAGAGGACTTTACCTTACATTCTCTCTCTTTTCTGGTTAGAATTGTGTATGTGTGTATAGTGTGTGTGTGTGCACGTGTGTGTGTGTATGCCCTTGTCACACATTCCACAGACACGTGTATACAGGAATTCAACAGATTTTTTCTTTAACCAATTACTATCGTACTTAAAAGCTCAGAGATTCTGAATATTTTGTGCATACAATATAAAAACTCACATATTAACTAAATATATGAAATAGACTTCGTTGTATGATAATACCATTGGTCTGGTAAGTAATGGTTCTGAAGTCTCCACATGATACATTGCATTAATCCAGTCCACCCCTGATATATTAAAAAATCACTGCCCTTTTGACATTCACGCATGATTCACTATTGTTTGTACCTTGTAATGCAAACTCATTTGAAAGGTAGTTCTTCTTGGAGTAATTTATAGCCCCTGGTGAATCAGTCTTACCGCTCTGATATAATTTTGGTATAATCATGTTCCTGAGTAAATTTCTCTGGTTTAGATTTTTTTTTTAATGTCAGATACGGCAAAGCAGAAACTGTCTAACATTGAAATATGAGTATTAGTGTTTATCACTAAGTACAGACATATCCTATAGTTTAGCATCTTGGAATAGAACATATAGAGCTTACATGCTTAAGGATAGATTTGGTCCTATCATGAAATTGAAGAAAGTAATAAAATTGTAATTCCTGGAAGTAGTATTCATTTGGTCGTATTATTGAGAAATAATGTGTACTCCTTTCTTTGGTGATATTATTATATGTAGGTGGGGACTCCTCTTATAAATTTGTATAGGATTATTCATGGCCATGGTCATAATGCCCTCGAATCTTTAGCATAAAGCTGTAACGCATTTTGTTTTCACCAGTTGATGACAAGCAGTTCTTTCATTGGGGCAGCATGCCTTTTTCATTCTATTTCCTTTAATTCCAGAGATAGCTACTGAACTAATTCAGGTTAATTTGAGTCTTCTTAGTACCTTTTGGGAAATACTCTTTTTTTTTTTTTTTTTAAACCAGGTATCATTTAAAGTACCATGTAATGCTAAAGCTGCCACTGACTGTAATCCTTCCCAAGAGGAGAGAAGTGTGTTTGAGAATGAGGCATCACAGAGAAAAAGAACATCAAGAAATGGGGAAACAAAGAGCTATGATCTTGTTAGTATCTCCTAAACCACAGTGCTTATTAAGCTCAGTCAAGTCTTATAATTTCCCTTGACTGTGAGCCATGACTTTACTTTTCCCTAAGCTTATTTTAGTTGGTCAGAACTTTCTGTTGCTCGTGATACTAAAACGATACAGTGGGTGAATATGTGTTTCTCAGTTAGTAAATACTAGAAAAGCAGGGAAATATCACACTCATGTCTATCTTCCAGTGCTTAACAAAGCCCCTGGTATAAAGTAGAAGTTGTATAAATGTTTTCTTAATTGAACTAAACAATGTAATTTAACTGGAGGGAAAACAAACAAATCCCAGAATCTCGGAGGAACTTGTCTACCACTTTTTTTTTTTTTTTGCGGTACATGGGCCTCTCACTGCCGTGGCCTCTCCCGTTGCGGAGCACAGGCTCTGTCTGGCCACGCAGGCTCAGTGGCCATGGCTCACGGGCCCAGCCGCTCCGCGGCATGTGGGATCTTCCCAGACCGGGGCACGAACCTGTGTCCCCTGCATCGACAGGCGGACTCTCAACCACTGCGCCACCAGGGAAGCCCTGCCCACCACTTTTGAAGTATAATAATATCCCTTAACAAATAGTCACATTCCAGGAATACGATTTATTGCCTGAACAATTATTTCCAGGCAGATAAAAGGCAAAACAATAAACATTCTCTTTAAATGCTTTGGTCATATCTTTTTTTTTCTTTTTACCAGGCAAGGATAGTGGATATAGATTTTAATCTATACACAGCTGTGCCAGAAATGTATCTGGTTGGCAGGAAAATAAGTCTCAGGCATCATTGGTCTTCCTGGGGTCATCTGAAGGGCCAGTGGGTCTTAAACAGAATATTCAGGAAATATCTCAAATCTCTAGTCCATACCAGTCACCATTTATATATGCTTGTATTATAAGAAACCATATTTTTTGATGGTGGAGGTTTCTTCAGATTTTGCTAACTTAAATAATAGGAATCATATGAATTCTGTAAGACCAACGACCTAAAATTCAGCCTCTTAAAATGCACCAAAAGCCGTTCCTCTCTAAAATTTTCACTTTCCCAGGGGTAATAAGTGGGAGAAGGTCATGAGTCCTCTCATTTTGCTGAACCCCAAATCACTCCTCCTATTATTAACAAGGAAAAACTCAAGAGAAGGCAAGAAAGGAAAAGAGAATTAACAGACAAAAAGCAACAATAAAGCAGTAAACCTAAATCCAAATACGTTAATAATCAAATGCAAATGGTCTAACAGTTCAATCCAAAGTCAGAGAATCACTGGAGAGATAGAGAGGGACATTACCTAATGGTAAAAGAGACAATTTGCCGAGAAAACAAAATACAAATTGATAAAAAATAATTTGAATGGACACCTCAGCAAGTAGCACTTACAGATGGCAAATAAGCATATGAAGAGACGTTCAGTATCATTATCCATTAAAGAAATACAAATCAAAAGCATGATTGGTACCACTGCATATCCATTAGAAAGTCTAAAAGTAAACAAGCAAACAAAGAAAAATCTGAAAATACCAAGCCCTAGTGAGAGTGCAGAGCAACTGGAAATCTCATCTGCGGCTGTCAGGAACGCAATGGCACTGCCACTCTGGAAAATAGTTAGCAGTTTCTTAGAAAGTTAAATTATATATACACTTATCATACTGCCTAGCCATCTTACTCCAGAGCATTTACCCTAGGGAAATAAAAAACATACTCACACAGAAACTTGTAAACCAAAGCTTATGGCAGCTCTATTCATGACTGTCCCAATCTGGCAACAACTCAAATGTTCTTTGGTTGGAGAATAAACCTGGTACGTCCATACAATGGAATATCATTCAGCAATAAAATGGAACAAATGAAAATGGAACACAAAAACTTATATGAATCTCAAAGGCATTATGATGAGTGAAAGAAGCCAGTCTCAAAAGGTTCCATACTTTATGATTCCATCTACGTGACATTCTTGAAAAGACAAAAACTACAGTGATAAAGAACAAATCAGTGCACGTCAGGGGTTAGGGATGAGGGGAGGGTGTGGCTATAAAAAGAGAGCTTGAAGGGATCCTTTGGGAATTTCTCTTATATCTGGATTTTGATGATGGTTACATGAATCTGTGGCATGTGTTAAAGTTCACAGAGCTACAGGTAATAAAAAGAAAAGGAGTTACTAAAAATTCTAGTATTTTATTAAAAAAAAAAAAAACAATAATGGGGACTTCCCTGCTGGTCCAGTGGTTAAGACTCTGCACTTCCAAGGCAGGGGGCATGGGTTCGATCCCTGGTCAGAGAACTAAGATCTCACATGCTGCAGGGGGAAAACAAACAAACAAACAAACAAGAAAAACCCATAATGATGTGTCAGTGTAGTGTCACTGAATGTAACAAATGTACCATTATGATGCAAGATGTTGGGGAGGCTATGCCTGTGTGGGGCCAGGGCTATATGGAAACTGTACTCCCAGTCAATTTTGTTGTAGACCTAAAACCACTCTAAAAAAATAAAGCCCATTTATACATGAAGAAGATTAAGAGACACAAACTTACAGTTATAAACTGTAAGTTATAAGTTATATGTAAGTTACATGTACAGTTATAAAGTCAGAGGGATATAATATACAGCATAAGGAATACAGTCAATAATAGTATAATAATTTTGTATGGTGACAGATGGTTACTGGACTTGTCATGGTGATCATTTTGTAATGTATTTGATTTCAGATCACTATGTTGCACACCTGAAACTAACATAGTACGGTATGTCAACTATACTTCTATTAAAAAATAATAAAAATAAAGAATACTCAAAAAATTTTTAATTAAAAAATTAAAAACAAAATGATAATAAAAGGTTACTTCTTTGGGGCTTCCCTGGTGGTGCAGTGGTTGCGAATCTGCCTGCCAGTGCAGGCAACACAGGTTTGAGCTCTGGTCCGGGAAGATGCCACATGCCGCAGAGTAACTAAGCCCAGGCACCACAACTACTGAGCCTGCACTCTAGAGCCCACGAGCCACAACTACCAAGCCCGCGTGCCACAACTACTGAAGCCTGCGTGCCTAGAGTCCATGCTCCATAACAAGAGAAGCGACCTCAATGAGAAGTCCGCGCACCACGACAAAGTGTAGCCCCCACTCACCGTAACTACAGAAAGCCCTCATGCAGCAACAAAGACCCAACGCAGTCAAAAGTAATGAATACATAAATTAATTGATTTTTTTAAAAGTTACTTCTTTTACCTTACTACTTGGGATACACCAGCATAATTTCCTCAAAACAAAAACCATTAGTGAGAAAAAGTCCTGTTTGAAAGCTTCTTTTACTTTAAATCCCGGAATGTAAATACTGCTAGGCAAGAGGACACAAGGACACAGCTGCCTTCGTGTATTGGGAAAGTAAATATAAATACACTTATACTCAAAATGTAATTTGTGGTCTCAGTAAATCATCCTGCCTCTCAAGACCTGGGAAGCTTCCCTAATTAGATGTACTTAGAGTGATATTTTGCAGGAAGCCCTGTCACTCGATTTTTCCTGTACCTTAGTCGTGACAAAACCCTGTGAGGTGGAGTTCTGTCTTTTCTTATTTCTTATCACTATTGCTGTGGAGTCACTGAGCTTCAGAGCCCAGAAGTTTCCTCAACCAGCTTAGTGTCCAAGGTTTCCTTTTGTCTCTCAGATTCATTACTAAAGGTAATCTTGCACTAGCTCAGAACTGTAGAAAAAGAATCACAATTTGAAAAAACCTGCAGTGTGCCAGGCAACACACAATGTATTTCAAAGTTACCTCTGTTGATCTTTGAGTCCATCAAGTGAGGTACTTAGGTTTGAAACCATCATGGAAAGCAGGAATTGTGCTGCTAGTGGAATCCTGGTTTGAGTTTGTTTAAGTAAGCTGTACAAAGCTTTACTAGGTGTCCAGGCCAAAATCTTGCAGAATTCCTATTTCTAGTCTCTGCTGAGATTTTAAAGCATAAGATAACAATGTACAAAATGAAGCACACACAAACCAAAATGGTAACCAAAGTTACTTGCC
Source organism: Aethalodelphis obliquidens (assembly GCF_003676395.1). Classification (NCBI taxonomy): domain Eukaryota; kingdom Metazoa; phylum Chordata; class Mammalia; order Artiodactyla; family Delphinidae; genus Aethalodelphis; species Aethalodelphis obliquidens. The sequence goes on along the minus strand of NW_020837964.1, from coordinate 23,367,621 downwards.
ATTTAGAAACATTTCAGTTCAGGTTCATTTCTTTGGTTGATAGTTTTTTTCCATCACCATTATAATACAATTACTTCCCCAGCTGGAGGTTAACATCCCATTCACTAGTTAATTTTTTTAAACCATAATCTGCATTTTGTCTTTCTCTTTGTCCTTGGAATCTTGCCTATAGCTACCCTCTCCTTCATGAATTAATTCTATCCTCTCCAAATGAGTCAGAGAATCTTTGTTAATGTTCTGTTCCACTGCAAGAATTTAATCAATGTTGTTTTCCTTTGCCAAAATACAGATAAATCATCATATTTTCTCCTTTCTACGGTCACTCCTGGTATCACTATCTGTGAAGAGTAGGCCTGGCGAGTCTCAGGTATCTTTGTGAGCAAGGTCTGTTAATGGTTTTAAAACAAAGAATATTTGGGAAATGTCATAGTTAGAATTAGAGATTTGACAACAACCTCAACAGATATAACTAAAAAACTTTTTTAAACATCCATGGTCAAGTCCAGCTCCTTAACTTTAAATTAATTTATCGCATATTTATTTTAAATTTCCATTTTCCTGCCAATAATCCTCAAAACTTTACATTTTTGTTTTTCCCTTACTAACTGGTCTTTCTGTATCTAGCTTTACCCTCCTTCACTCCATCCTTCTTCAAATAAATATCAGTCAAAGATTTTTCTAAAATGCTGTCCTATGCCATAAACTCTCTTTTAAAAACCTTTGCCATGATTCCCTTTCAGAATGAAACCAAATTCCTGAAGACATTCGGAACTGGTTCTCCTTCCCACATTTCTAGTCTGTTTTTTTTCTGGGCTGGATGACACACTTGTTGCCCTCTAATGGTATTGAATATTTTGCCTGTGTGCTTGTGTTTTGTTTTGTTTTTTTAAAGTTGTGTACATTTATACACATGCCACTTACCTCCTCTGCTGTGATCTGTCCGGAGACCTACTTCTTACCCTCCCACCTCAGCTCAGTGGTGACCTATGGCTTTCCTCAGCCTCTCTTGAAAGAGTTTATAACTCTTTCCTCTGCCTTCTCACAAATCAAAAACACCTGTATGTCATAATTCTGTAACACTCCAACATTTCTCCACTGAATAAAATTCAGGAAAAGGATGAAGGTGTGTCAGTCTTATGATAACCACCTCTGCTATAATTTGGCGTACCGACTCAGTCTACAGAGCTAGCAGCGTGCCATGTGGTAGAGGATGTTAAAAAGCAGTCATGACCCAGCCTCAGGGGTTAGAGCCTGAGTCGAGTATGTTCCAGTTCCATTTCTGCTGTGGACAAGCACTGCAGGGTAGAAGTAAAATGTGAGCCTCAGTTTCAGGCAAACTTAGCACCTTCTCACAGACACTTGAGAAAGATGCCTTGGGTTGGGGTAGTGATGGCATACTCAAAAAGACTGACACAATGAGAACAACAGGAAAGGGACCAAAAATACCTATCAAACCCAACAAGCAGTAAACATGCCCACTTTGAGGCATTATTCCAGGTGATAGAAGCCTGGATGTCCAGAATACTCACAAAACAGTCTTTTACATATTAAAGGATTTGAAATTTTCTTCTTTTGCCCCTTTATCCCTTTTTGGCCGTGATCTGCTTAACTACTGGTGCTGGGATTAAATATATGAAGAAGATAGTTTCTGAAATTTAATAGGCACTAAAAATTTTTATTTTAATAACTAATTAATATTCTGAATGGTACTAACCAATAGCCCTTGATTATAAATATTCTATGATGATATGAATTTAGATCAATGCTACCTTTCTAGCTATTTCTTCACGGACAAGTAGTAGTCGATCAGAAAAATTACCGATGTAAGTGATGGAATTAGTTCAGACAGGTGATCCAAAGAAGTAAGTATTATACTGTTTCACTGCTAGGCTGATAACAGTGCAACAAAGTAAGGTGAAAAGAAGAGATAGGTCAACATACTTTTATTGCAAATGGACCATTATTTAGAAGACTCTTGTACCTCTAGTTCAGCATTGCTCAACCTCAGCAATATTGACATTTTGGCCTGGATAATTCTTTGTCATAGGGGGCTGTCCTATTCATTGTAGGATGTTTAGCAGCATCCCTGGCTTCTACTCACAAGATACTAGTAGTACCCTGCAGTGAGACAGCCAAAAATCTCTCCAGGTATCCCCAGTGAGGCAAACCTTCCCTCACTTGAGAGTCACTATGTCAGTTCAAAGACTTTTGTGAGAAAAGTGAGGGAAGGTATTTGGAAACACTTTGCTCACAAAGTTTTTTCAAACTTTGAGAATTAGCTGTGATTTCAATTTTTATTCAGAAATAAACTATGAATCTCATTTACCAAATAAGAGTTTTCCTTCTATTTGGAGATGTTTTTTGCTGCTTTCAAATACTTCAATGGAATAGGCATAGTCTACTCCTATGTCCTGGAAGAAACATCTGGGGCTTTGAGATGTCAAATAACTTGCCCAAAGCCATGGACTTGTAAATGCTGATCTGGAATATTAATCCAGGTTACAGGGACTCTGAAGACCATGTTACATGCAGCTACACTATATTCCTTTGTTTTACACAGTCTACATTTCAGGAATGACTTTTTGCTCTTTTTCTCACCAATTTTCTTAAATCTTATATTTATTTACTTATTTATTTATTATTTTTATTGAATGAAAGATTCTTTTAAGTCTACAGTGCTTTACAATTTTCAAAAGTTCCACACACATGATTTCATGTAATACCATAATAACCATTTTTTCCCCTACCCCTATATTGCCCCTCCCCACTTAAATCTTATATTTAAATAAGTTTCTACTTTTTGTCTTTGTGTGTCTAATAAAGTGCTCAGGCTTTTTGAGTACTAAGGTTTAACTGGTACTGTGAAGTAGGATTTGGGCCTCGTGACTTTGTGTGTGCATTCTACATACCCTTCCCCTCTCCTTTTCAAATATGGGTCAATCATGGGATTAGAGTACCTCCACAACTCTACTTTCTCATCCTCATTCTTTTAAGAAAAAACAGAATTCATTGTTAAAGTTATTCTCATGTTTAAAGTGGCTACAATTTATTGCACACTTTCATGTAAATATTCATTATCATAACTTCCAAACTACCTCATGAGGTCAGCACCCTTAGTATCCCCACTTCATTGCTGTACAATCTGAGATGATGAGAATGGAGTAAAAGTCACACAGCTTGCCTGTAGGAGCCGGATGCAAACCTAGATCTCTTTGATGGCAAAACCTATATATGGCTATACGTATATGTATAACTGATTGACTTTACTGTATACCTGAAACTAACACAACATTGTAAATCAACTATACTCCAATAAAATTTTTAAAAAATAATAATAAAATAAAATAAACTGACAAAAAAACCCTTATATTCTTAAACACCTGTACTAATTTTTATTCAGTCTACAAAGACAACTGGGGAAAATTCAAATTCATAATAATCATGCAAAACCATACTTCCAGATGTAAATAAGCAAACAAAGGCAATAACTTTATCTTAAAAAGAGGGTTAAACAGATATGACATTGTTATCTATGTCTCTATTTTGCCTTAGCATTTGATAATTCTTATTTACTTGTATCACAGGGTTCTTCCTTGATCAAAGCCCCAGTAAATATTCCCTAAAGTGAACAAGTCTGATGTACATCCCTGCTGGGTACAAAAAGAAAAGAATAATAAGGAAAAAAAGGGGGGGGGGAAAGAATAGGCTCAAGAAGATTGCCAATAAATGCAATTACTATTATGACCCAAAAGAGCAGTGGTTCAGAGGAGGGCTCTTAAGGAGAAGCTACATAGGAGAGATTTGAATATTTTCACTTTCCGTTTAGTGAGTATTTAGATAGCATATTGCTAGGAAGCGGTAAAACATTATACACATATATGTTTTAAAGAGAAAAGATCACCTATTAAAAATAGAGTAGTTACAATAAATTCATTTAAAAATATTATTGAGTTACCTTCTACTTTATTCAACCAACTTGGTTAATCACCTCCTAAATGCCAGAATCTGTTCTACAACCCAGGGATTTACAATAAGGCACAAGAGTAAGACATGCAAAGGATTAAACTTTATTCTACTCTTTTATTTGTGTTTTAGATTTCAGTCAGATGTGGATATTACACACCACATAACTTTAGGGTCACTGAGGGGGGTGAATTTGACTGTCAATTTATGAAGTCATTGTCTACAAACAACCTGTTAGTGTATACTTTGGTCATATCAACAAACGCCTTGGGTAATTAGAGCATTTTAGCAAAGTGTTTGAAACAGCAGTTTAGGGAATAGGTGATAGTTGGAAATGGAAAGAATTAAGTCCTTTCACATAAAACTGTAATTACTGAGATATGAAAACAAAATAATTTCTCTCCTTTCCTCTTTAGGGACACAGCATGAGGGAAAAAAAACACCATCATGAACCCTCCCTCATATGGTCAACATTTTATATTATCTTATTTTTATTTTCACTGTGGATGGATTGTATATTTGATGAAGAAATTCAAATAAAGATGAATTTCAACTTCTCTGAAACACGCTTTTTGGATTCAATTCTGCTTCCACAGTTGAAAATATCTGCCAAGTTTGTGTCACAAATTAGACATCTGAGAAGCAGGCAGCATTGTTAATTATTGGGATTAATTTAATGAACTTATTCTCATTAGGCTTTATGAGCCATGCTGTACACAGTATTGTGTGAAAGTCTACAACCACAACACAGTGATGTCAGTAGGTAATTAAGGGCACTGATGAGAATTTTTGCAGAAAAACAAGGTGCGGCAAATGCTTTGAGTATAAGCGCATTATTAAATAGAATTAAGGATTGGTAATTACAGAGAATTAAATAGGGATCATTTCAGTGGCAACAAATTAAGAGAGAAGTCAGTTTGGCTCCAAAAACAAATGTTGAATATACACATAAATCATAACATTTCACAGCCGACACTTCACCCTGGGTGTGATGAGCTATGTAATAGTGTTTTACTGCCACATGATCTGGAAGTAGGCACAGTTTATCATCAGAAGGATTTTTAAAGTGTTGATCTTTTAGAAAAAGAATCTCACTTTAAATGGCCTCATGATGGAAAACACACGAAACAGATGTTCTTTTTTTTAGTCTGTTGGCACTTTGTTGTTATCACTCCTGATAGGAAGAAATCTAAAGATCAACTATAAATAAAATGTAAAAATACATGTGTCAACATATATTCCATCTCACCTGCAAAAAGAGAAAGCTGTGGAGGGTCATAATGGGTCAGAGTTTGGCAAGAAATCAAAAACAGAAACTGTTTTAAAAGTCAAACATGAGTTGATGATGACCTAGAAAAAATAACGGTCTACTGTAACATCAGACCTATACCCATCTCATTTCTAGCCTATTAAAGCTATCTAAGTAAAACTTAGCATATTTCCAGTGTGGCATAATGAAACTGAATAAGAAGACTAGAAAACAGGAGTTAAAGACAACTTTAAAAAGTCTGAAGTGTTCTTAACATTATCCTGTGTATTAAATGTAGCTTATCAATTCAAACAATGCACACGTAATTTTCCTGTATCTCAACTTAAAAAATACATTTACAGTATATAAACCTAATATTATTGCCAAGTGAGATCATAAATATTTAAGTTCTTTTAAACAATAATATGTGATATAAATCAATGAAGTCGATGACGATAATGGTGATGATGATGGTGGTGATGATGCTGATGATAATGTGGTTATTATTATTTATAATGAGACTCTGAACTGGATATGCATTAAGAAATGGGCCTTGCTTTGCCACCATCCATGACCTTGACAATGACTACTTAGTACAGCTGACCCTTGAACAATGTCAGGGTTAGGGGTGCCGACCCTCCCTGTAGTCAAAAATCTGTATAACTTATAGTTCATCCTCCATATACCAGGTTGCTCCATATCCATGGTTCCTCTGTATCCGTGGTTCCTCATCTGAGGATTCAACCAACGTAGATTGGTTGTATTTACTACTAAAAAAATTGTGCATTAGGGAAAAGAGCCCAGTTCAAATGTGTGTTGTTTAAGGGTCAACTCTCTTATTCATTTAATTTTGTTTCAGCATACTTGTAAGAAAAGTAATCTGTTCTGCTCAAGTTTAGGATTACTTTTCCCCTTCCAATGCTTGGACAAGAGGATTTGGCTTGATGCCAGAGCTGATTCCTACATAAGGAAATATCTCGCAGGGTATATGAGAAGAAGAAGGGGAGGTAAGTTTTTGTTGCTGTGGGGATTCCAATATGGCCTGCAGAAGAATCTGTATGCGTATGCATAAATCTAGTTATACAGTGGAGTGCATCTTCCATGTGATTCTACTTTACGATTTAAAATAAATTTAAATATTAAAAGCTTGAGTCCCTAATTAGATGTCTCCTGTCATGTGTCTTTTTCCCAGTTCCTATGAGTTTGCTAACTTGCAGATGGGTTAGATCTATTATCTCTTAAGGGTGCACATCTTTGTATATGTGTATATTTTCTGCGTTTATGTTTTTGTCTACCATGTTTGGGAATGATAATACTCAGAATGGGTTTCTTAATTAAACTTATAGATACTTATACCCCAAGGCTACAGAGATGCATTCAGCTAATAAATTAGATATAAATAAATAATAATAAAGAAGCATGACATTTAAATAGCAGGCTTATAGATTCCATCTGAAATAGCTGCAGTACACAGCTGAAAGCTTCAGTAGGATTAAGGAAATTTAATTAATGTTATTTTGAAATGGAATTTCTAGACCCATGTGACTTCTGTTAATGAAATCTTCTCAAAAATCTAGTTTATTCACAGGTGGAAGGATGAGAAGACGAGAGAGTTCTTCAAGATAATCTTAAAAATTGTAAATCTCTGGAAATTGATTCTAATCAACACAACTTTACTGCAAAGTGGTTCTGAATATTGAATGAGTAATAGAACATCTTTGACCTTACAAGTATTGAGTTATAATGGTGGGTAAAAGATTAGGAAAGTGTGTACTAGGCTATTAGTTCATTATAAATGGTTACCCTAAATGCTCATGGTCATGATCTATGTAGTGGAAAGTGCATTCCTTATTAGGCATTCATTCAAGTAAACCTTTTATTACATTTTGTTTCATTTAACTCTTTTATTTTGTTATGTTTTGTTTTACTCTATTTTATTCTGTTCTATTCAGTTTTATTTTATTTTTAAAAAATACCTTGAAACTAGACCTCTATGAAACCTACTTTAACTTACACTGATCTATCGGGTAGACAAGCATTCAGGCAATAAAATTGTGGTAACTATAATAGACATGAGCAGGCATAAATAGAACATGGAGAAAAAAGGTCTGACATTTTCCTTGGAGACTTAAGGACAGTTTCATAGAGGATTTGTAGGTTAAGATAAATTTTGATGAAAGAGTAATATTGTTTCTTTGGTAGAAAATAAAGGTAATGTGGGCTGGGTCATTCTGCATATACGAGTGAACAGAAGATGAGATCTGGAATTGGACTGTCTGGTGTTGAGTATCAGCCTGTAGCCTAACTAGCTTTGCTACCTTGGGCAAATTACTTAAATTCTCTTAGTCCTACTTATGTATAAAACAGGGATAATAACAGAGTTGTGAAAATGATATGAGAAAATCCATACAAAATACTGACCCAGTGTCTAATAGTTAGTAAACACTCAATAAACGTGTGCTATAATAATATTTTTTTTTCTCAAGTATGTTTTTTTTTTTTAAAGATTTATTATTTATTTAATTATTTTATTTAGTTTTGGCTGCATCGGGTCTTAGTTTTGGTACGTGGGATCTTCGTTGCAGTACACGGGATCATTTGTTGCAGTGTGTGGGCTCTTCGTTGTGGTGTGTGGGCTTCTCTCTAGTTGTGGCGTGTGGGTTTTCTCTCTCCAGTTGTGGTGTGCGGGCTCCAGGGCATGTGGACTCTGTAGTTGTGGTGCGTGGGTTCCAGAGTGCATGGGCTCTGTATTTGCAGCACGCAGGCTCTAGTCGAGCTGTGAGAGCTCACTAGTCGTGGCACACGGGCTTAGATGCCCCTGTGGCATGTGAGATCTTAGTTCCCTGACTAGGGATCGAACCCGTGTCCCCTGCAGTGTAAGGTGGATTCTTTACCCCTGGACCACCAGGGAAGTCCCTCAAGGATGGGTTTTAATGGTATGTGTTTTGTTTGATATTAGTGGTATGTAATGTGTGAAAAACAATCTCACCAGAAGTGAGAGATGGGCCTGGACAGATGGAGAGTAGACAGAGAAATGTGTATATATGGAATCTGCACATTCTCTTAAAAAAAAATGAAAAACCCATTGAAGCATTTACAAGTAGAATCAAAATATGTTGCTCACACCTTCAAAGTGGTGTGTGAGTAAGTGTGAATAAGAGGGATAATCTAGGGTAATTTCTGGAGGGATGGTGGTCTTCTGCATGAACAAGAGACTATGGAAGATCAGCTTTATAAGGAGAACATAATGGTTTATGTTAGGAAATATATACATATTTAAATACAATTGATATAGCTGAGGTATTATTATTTGCATTTATTCTTTCATTCTCTAGTCACTGGCTACCTGTTTTGTGTCATGGACAATGGTGAGACCTTTGTTTGGAGTCCCTGAAAACCGAATTTTTGATAGTTGCCCCAGGTGATTCTTAGCATTAGTGAGGTTTAGAAAACACTGCTCTATGCCATCGAGTCTTGGAACTGCAAAGTCACATTTAACTTTCTCTTTTCCCCACCCCACATCCTACTGATAAAACCCGTATGTCTTGTATATATTGCCTTTCCTCAGTCACCATTTCCATTTCTCTGAGGTCCTCATCATCTTTCACCTGGGCTCATTTACTTGTTTTCTTTTTAATATGCCCCTGGTTTTACTATATCTGACAGTTACTTTTTTCCCATTATTGCCTCTGTGATTTTTTAAAAACAGATCTGATCACATCACTCCTTTTGGTTCTGTAATAAATCCAGAATATTAGCATAGTATCAAACTTACTAGTTTTATTTTGTGCTTCATCCTTTCTAAGCTCTGTATACCACAGCCACTCAAGAATAAGTTATTAATATTTTCTCCAAATATACAACCTTATAATTCTCTACTTCATCAATATCTAATAGAGATATATACAAATCCCCATTATGATTGTGGATTTGTCCATTTCCATTTTGTCAGGGATTTTTGTTCTGTTTTGTTTTTGCTTTGTATCTTTCTAGGCTCTGTGTACGATGCATAAAAGTTTGTTTGCTGTATCTTCTTGATATTACTTTGCTTTTATTATGCAGTGTTGCTTTGAGTTTACTTTTTTTGTTTTAAATTCTACTTTTTCTGACACTTAAAATTTCACAATGACGAACCTTCATTAATGCTGTCTCCTCACCCAGAAATCAACTGGGTCCAGTGAAAGTCTATTCCACCTCTGAATGACACTCTAATTACCACTTCAGTAATGAAGCCTCTCTTTTCACCAGGAAAATTCCATCAGTCCCTCTCATATACCTTGCATTATGAAGTCTTCAGTCAGTTGAGGACTTGACTCTCCTGCATTAGATGAGGAGAATATGAGGACCAGAAAATATTTGCTTTTTTCATTCCCTAGAATGCCTGCAACTCAGATGGTTTTACATACATATTTATTTGAATTGAAAGAACTGTACCTAGTTTTCAAATTTTGGCTCCATTGAAAATTCCCTATCCTCTCTACACCTTAATTTCTTCATCTCTATAATGGGGATTGACATTTTATTCTTGTATAATGGCTATATATGTTAGAGACAAGATAAGTAGGGGTCCTCGGAGAGGTCTCAGCACACAGAAAACAAAATACACAATAATAGTAACAACAATAGTAATGGTCAATTGAATTATCTGAAATAAGGTCTCTTTTATCCTACAACTCATGTTAGTTATGGTAAAAATTTTTATATTATTTTCCCAATAATTTACTCTCCTCTATTTTATCTGCTGTTTCTTACAGTTATTCTTATTGGTTGGAAAATTTTAATGAATAAAATTACAACCAATCTATAAATTACAATATTCATTACTTTTTCTTTTTTTTTTCCTACTTTCTGAAACATCGGTTCACTTTTATCTTCCAATACTCTTTCCATTTTGAGGATATCAGTTGTGATTTTTAAAATTTTTCTCTTATTCTCATTTTTCTATTTTCTCCATATTTCCTATTTTCACCATATAGTTTCCTATTTTCTCTATAATCCCATTTTTGGTGTTTGTTTGCATTGGTGACTTTAACTTTAAAGGGTTTTCTCAAATGTCCAGTGACAATTTGCACTCTGGTTCCCTTAAAAGTGAGGCACTAGAAAGTTGGTACAAAATGGGGCTTTACAGTTGGCAGGCCTCCTAACAGGGTGTTTAAAGACTGCAACTGGTCCTTTAAAGAGTGGGAATTTGAATTCTCCGTACCTACAGTTATTTTTCTTTTACTGCTTTTTTCCCAAGAGAAGAAACCTCCAACTGCTAAGTCTAGCAGGAGAGGGGGTTTGTAAATCTCTTACATCATTAAGTAGGCTTCCTCTTGATCTTCCCGTTTTTTTAATAGGTCAATTTACTCCCATCCTCAGCTATGGTTTGGAACCCAGGTATGCTTCAGGTCTGATTGGGCTCGAGAGATGTGCCTGCCTGGCTGTATGGGTAAGCAGAGGGGACCTGGAGATCTAATTGTTCCATAGTTCCAAATCAGACTTGCAAACTTTCCTCCTATTTTAGCCTTATCTTTCACTTCCACCTTCAGCAGTATTGTGTGTTTGTTATTCCAGAGATTTTCTAGGGTATTTGGGGGATAAACTTCTTTGCTTATTGTGTTAGTTTGCATCTTCCAAGAAGCAGACTCCAAGATGGAACTAAACGTGCAAATATTTTAGAGGAAAGATAAAATGGGAAGGGAGTTGGAAAGACTCAGAGAGCCATCAAACTACCATAGAATTCTGTCCCCGAGTGAGGAAGAAAGCTAGGGAAGTTGGATGGAAGCACCTCAGATTGCTGTATATTCTGAAAAAGTTTTGGCAAGGTCATCGGGGTATACTTCAGCCAATATGAGCTCTCAGATGAGTTCTGTTTTTTTTTTTCCAGAAATGGATCTGCCTTTGTATAAACTTGTCTTTTTAAAAATAAAAGACTTTTGTAAAAATATATGCCAAATGGTCTCTTTAGTGGCATGGAAGAATTAGCTCTTCCTTCTAATACCTAACTCCACACAGTCTTACTGATAAAGACTATAAGCATTCTTTACTCCAGGCAGCTGTAAGTAGAAAGACTATCATGTGATTACATTTCTATATTGCTGCTAAGGCAAACTAGCTCCCCCCTTCCATCCATTTTTTTTTTTTCCTAGCATGGGTAGGAAAAAAATATCAAACAATCTGTTAATGAGCATTTGTTGAAGTATAATGAATACAGTCTAATTCACTAATTGAGGCTCATTCCACAACTCTCCACTAATAAGCATCTTAATGTGTTTAACTATAAGTGTCCAAAATAGTTATTGAGATGTGTGGAAATTTCCCATTCTGTATGTGAAAATTTTGATAATGTTGCAATTTGATTAATTGAGAGAAAATATTTCACTAAGAAAGAAGAAAATATAAAAGTAGCAATGTCATACAATTATGTCTTCTAAAACACACTTAAATGGCAAATAACATTATTCAAATAAATAAAACGTTTTCTTGGAAACAACTTTCGCTGCAATGGGACACTGATTTCAGTTTCTATGCGATGACCGGCAAAACTGACATTGAGAAATTCTCTAACTTGTTTAAGGAATGTAACCAATATATTACTTAATATTTTATCAATTATAGGAGGCAGAGAAGTTTATTATACTTTCTAATTTCAACCAAATTCATTTTCTTCATTTTAAAATTTTGTTTATTAAAGTTGAAATGGGCTTGGATCATTCATTACATCAAAACCCTTTTATCTCTGTGTCTATCTGTCTCTTTCCTTCCCAACCACTACCCTTTCTTCTCTTCAGGTTTCACTCTCATGAAAGTAAGAATAACTGACCAAAATAATTCCTCACCACCACTCCCTTGAGAGTCATGTTTAGATCTTTCTAGCTTAGGCATGAAAAGGTACACTTTTTATTGTGGTTCCAGAAAGAGTCCTAGAGTTAACTTTAATGACTTCTGCTTAGCTGTGGGTGGATGATTCCTTAACTAATTATTGTGAATAAGGGAACTGCAATGCTCTGATAGTGCTGGCCTAAGTCACATGCCCAACTCTGCAGCCGGGTGTCAATTCACCACTCAAACTACGAGACTGGGCATGGGTGGCTCTCATAAGTGGGCATGGCTCCTGGACAGGCATAAATAAGGGACATCAATGACAGTCAGTGAAGAGGAAGTTTGAGCTAAAAATATTACACTTAGACAAATTTCACTTAGATAATTATCACAGTCTCCTTTCAAAGCAAAAGTAATATTTCAGAAAGGCTAGATGTTGAGTTATGTGGCATAGCGAAAAAATATCCCTGGACTAGTCAGCATTCTCTTGGTCTCACCTGGATACGCCACTTTTTGAGAAATTAAGTGTACCATTTCTCCTAGATTATGCAGCACAGCTTTCTTCAACCAAAAATCATGCAAGTAATATTTTCTTCCCAATATATCTGTAAAACATTGTGATGCTCCAAGGAAAAGTTATTTTAATGTAAATCACAAATGTTTCCACACAATGCTGAAAGCCTCATCACGGTGAAGGCAAATGCAGATTTCTGTATTCATTTTGTTTCCTTTTTAATATATTTTCCTGGAACAACTAGGTCCCTGGCAAAAAACTAAGGAAAACTGTTTCTGGTTTACTTCCTGTTCTATCTGCCTCAGGATGCTGCTCCTCAACTTTAGTCCAAACCTCCCACTCACTGCCTATAACAGTTAAGGCGATGTATTATATTTCAAAAAGTTTAAAACTCCTTTATGTAAGTGTGCACAATCAGCAAGCCATTTGTAATTGCCAAACAAATTCAACAAGCATAAGTATGCGTATGTATAGACACACACCTACTGTTGGAATTTATTCTAATCTCCTCTGTATGTGAATGGGAAAGACTGCTTAAGTTATATAAGGCCACTTATGTAATATGAATGGGTGTGACATTGATATGGGGAAATGTCAATTCCACAATTGAGGAATGAAAGAGACTCATTAGATATTATAAAGAAAGGCAGTGTTCATGAAAGAATATGGACTGGGAGCTAGGAAACCAAATCTGTTTCTTTGTAACAATGATGCTAAAGACAAGTCACTTAGTATCTCAGACATCATTTTATCTTATCTGCAACATCAAGGTTTTTATACGAGAGTTCTATCTCTGCCTATATCACAGGGGTGCCATGGCGTGTGTCTTTATGTAAATTCATTATTTCTTAAAATTTTGCCTTCTACTTTTCCCCACTCCTTCATAACACCAAATTTGAAAACTTGTCCCCCATCCCTTCCAGATACTAGGGCTGAAATGTGATGCTAAGAAACAATGTTGGCGGGACTTCCCTGGTGGTGCAGTGGTTGGGAATCCACCTGCCACTGCTGGGGACATGGGTTTGAGCCCTGATCAGGGAAGATCCCACATGCCGCGGAGCAACTGAGCCCATGCGCCACAACTACTGAGCCTGCACTCTGGAGCCCGCGAGCCGCAACTACTGAAGCCCGTGCGCCTAAAGCCCGTGCTCCACAACAAGAGAAGCCACCACAATGAGAAGCCTGCACACTGCAATGAAGAGCAGCCCCTGCTCTCCGCAACTAGAGAATATTTTATGTTATTACAGAAAATTCAGAGTTTTGTTGGATAAGAAATTCTAGATGATTGCCTAAAATTTTTTCATTTCATTTTGATGTTCCATGTTTTTATAAATATATCAGGAGTTCAAGAACTTTTCTTAGCATAAAAAAGAAAAAAAAGAAAAAAAAAGCCCATGTGCAGCAACAAAGACCCAACTCAGCCAAAAATAAATAAATAAATAAAATTTTAAAAAGTAAGAATGTTGGCATGGCAACATTAATTATGGTAATGGATAAAATAATTCTGTAATATTAGGCCAGTGCAAAAGACACCTTACTATAAGTAAAACATGGTATACACATTTTGATGCATACATATAAGATGAGCATTATTGTTTTTTATGTGATAAGGTAAAATTACATTATTAGGGAGAAATAATATTTCTCCTGTAGACTAGTAAAAGACATGTTGAAAGGAAAATCATTCTCAAACTGGCAAAGCAATGGAGAAGTAGCCATCCCCAGTTGGACATCCTCATTGTGGGGAATTTCTGAACAGCTTTGAGATAATTATCAGACTGTCTCAGTAAATACTGATTAAATTTCAATACAGGATAATGACTATCTCTGGACATGCTTTTTGCCGGAAGATGTTTAAAGATGTGGAAGACATCAAGCCCTATTGGTCATGTGATCAACATTGGGCCATGCCCACACGAGGACTACTGGGCCACAAGAGTATCTACAATAGGCAAAGATCTGCCAAGACAAAGAATAAGGCTCATCTCCTGATGTTTGTCTCTTAAAATAATAGCTAAAAGCAAATTCAATGGGACAACAACATAGATGACTAGGCACATAAGACGTGACCTACCCAAAAAATCAAATTATATTTGTAGAAAAATGTGTTTCTAACCAGATTAGAAATGCTTCTCTCAGTGGTCACCAGCAATCTTTCAGCCATCAAGCAAAAGTTTACCAAGTATTAATCAGGAAGGAAGTAGGAAGTAATGGAGCAAACTTTTGGCATCAGACATTTTGGGTTCAAATTCTGGCACTCACATTTACTAGCTGGGTAAACCTGAACAACTTAGCCTCTCTAACTCCAAGTTTCCTTCTCTGTAAAATGGGAATAGTAATTATTAATCCCCAGGGTCTTTATAATGATTAAATTGAGATTGTATAAGATAAGGTATGTAAAGCCCTCAGCTCAGAAAAGGCGTTCTATGTATTTTGGGGGTTCCTTCCTTGTTGTTTATAGGAAGGTAATCCTTTCCGGTAATACGATTCTCAAAGTCTAAAAGAATCTAATGCTATATAAAATCTATAACAATATAGTAAAATTATACACACACTCACTGGGCTGAATGTTTTGCGCTCCCAGAATTCATGCTGAAGCCCTAACCCTCAATGTGATGGCATTTGGAAATGGGACTTTGGGAGGTAATTAGGGTAACATTAGGTCTTAAGGGTGTGGCCCTCATGATAGGATTAATGGCCTATAAGACAAGGAAGAGTCAGTCAGTCTCTCTCTCTCTCCACGCCCCCCCCCCCTTTCTTTCTCTCTCCATTTGCATGTACCAAGGAAAGGCCATGTGAGGACACAGTGACAAGGTGATCTTCCACAAACCAGGAAGAGGACTATCACCAAGAACCAAATCAGCTGGTACCTTGATCTTGGACTTCTTAGCCTCCAGAGCTGTGAGAAATGACTATTGTTTAAGTTGCCCTATCTGTGGTATTTTGTTAGAGCAGCCTGAGTAAACTAAGACAATGAATACTCACTTTTTTGCAAAAAGCCAGTAACATGTATCTCTCCCTGTCCCTGCCACCATAACACAGGACTCCCTTCACACGTACAGTATAAAGCACATCATGAGAACATCTCTAAAATATGACAAGCATCTGTGAGTTTTCTTTTAATGTCAATTTCTGAGGCCAGAAAATTCCACTTATAGTAATGCAGGACCAGTGGGAATTCCTACTACTTTCAAACTTCTCAGGGATAGGAGTTTGTCTTTTTCCTCTTTTTCCTCTTGGTATTCTTACTTCTTGATAATAGCCTAGTACTTAGCAGGTGCCCAATAACTGTCTGTTAGATTAACAAATGAATTAATGAATTCAGATCACCTTTCAGAGGATTCTATTACTCGTCTAAAAAGTATTATTATTTTTTTAAAATCGGTAAATGCTCTTATTTGTGCATATGTACCAGAACTTCCCTTTACTATAAGTAAAACATGTTATAGATATTTTGGTATGCATGAACACACACACTGAGCTCCTGGTTGAGAACATGTGTGTCTTCAGTTACAAAGTCTTTACCTGGCAGTTTTCACAGGGGAAAACTGCCCTCCCTGTTCACACTTGGTACACAGCCAATGCATTATGGTTTCTGAGAAGACATGAGTTAACGATTCAGACCCTTCGGTCAGCAATGCTCTTATACATACATGCATTCCTAGCCCAGGTGCCTTTATTCCTATATCTGTGTATCTGGTGCCTTTGGCAGAGGTATAATTCAGGTACCTCTGTTCACACCTCCTTATAGGCAAACTTAAGACACTTTTCCCCACTTGAACTTAGAACTTTTCCAGTCCTAGCACTTCCTCCTCTACCTCTCCCCAACCCCTGAGTCTATAAAACTATAGAAGCCTTTTGTCTGGGGCTCTCTCAATAGCGAGACAACTGATTCATGTCTATGCTGATCCAACTGACCCTCTACTGATGTGCTGTTCCACGAGGGAAAATGGAACAGGAGGGGAGCGGGCTCTGTCCCCAGTTTAGCCTCTTGCTTATACTATCACAGTAAGTAATCAGAGGCATGACTGTTACTTTCATTTTTTTGGCTTACTGCGGTAATAAACTACTTCGACACGTGGTAGTTCAGCTCTCTCCAGCATAGCTGAGCAACACACACACACACACACACACACACAATGGCTAGCACTTGGATATTCAACACTTTAAGGAAACCAGCCTCCATGGAACTTGTACAAATATTCCTTTAGAGTATTTGGATTTTATATGATGAAACTCTTTAGCTTTCCAAAAGCTTTTCAATGGAACTGAACTTCAGAACATCTTAAGATCCTGACTTGGCAATTTCTTTATGACCTTTTAACTGGACTTCACATACATAACATAGAAAGAAGAATTCTGACTAAAGTTAAGTTTAAGCTAACTGGAAACCACAACAGATTTTGGAGTGGGGAATCATACAAAATGCATAATGTAAGCTTTAAGCAAAATCTGAAGCCTGGCAAAATGACAATTTAAAAGAGAGATTGGAGGCATTTGGCACCCTGAGAGTGAAGCTACAAGAGTGGACCTTTCTTGGGATAACCAAACCTACACAAAGAGAAAAGGCTGGAATGAGGGATTCTTTTATCTAAAGATACTTACGGATTGGTTCAAGATGGCAGAGTAGAAGGACATGCTCTCACTGCCTCTTTTGAGAACACCGGAATCACAACTAACTGCTGAATAATCATCGACAGGAAGACACTGGAACTCACCTAAAAAGATACCCCACATGCAAAGACAAAGTAGAAGCCACAATGAGACGGTAGGAGGGGCGCTATCACAATAAAATCAAATCCCATAACTGCTTGGTGGGTGACTCACAAACTGGAGAACACTTATAACACAGAAGTCCACCTACTGGACTGAAGGTTCTAAGTCACACGTCAGGCTTCCCAACCTGGGGGCCTGGCAACAGGAGGAGGAATTCCTAGAGAATCAGACTCTGAAGGCTAGCAGAATTTGATTGCAGGACTTTGGCGGGACTGGGGGAAACAGAGACTCCACTCTTGGATGGCAAACACAAAGTAGTGTGCACATCGGGACCCAGGGGAAGAAGCAGTGACTGCATAGACTGAACCAGACCTACCTGCTAGTGTTGGAGGGTCTCCTGCAAAGGTGGGGGGTGGCTGTGGCTCACCAAGGGACAAGGACACTGGCAGCACAAGTTCTGGGAAGCACTTCTTGGCGTGAGCCCTCCCAGAGTCCACCATTAGCCGTACCAAAGAGCCCTGGTAAGCTCCAGTGTTGGGTCGCCTCAGGCCAAACAACCAACAGGAAGGGAACCTAGCCCCACCCATCAGCAGACAAGTGGATTATAGGTTTACTGAGCTTTGCCCACCAGAGCAACAGCCAGCTCTACCAACCACCAGTCCCTCCCATCAGGAAACTTCCACAAGCCTCTCAGATAGCCTCATCCACCAGAGGGAAGACAGCAGAATCAAGAAGAACTACAATCCTACAGCCTGTGGAACAAAAACCACATTCACAGAGAGATAGACAAGATGAAAAGGCAGAGGGCTATGTACCAGATGAAGGAACAAGATAAAACCCCAGAAAAACAACTAAATGAAGTGGAGATAGGCAACCTTCCAGAAAAAGAATTCAGAATAATGATAGTGAAGATGATCCAGGACCTCGGAAAAAGAATGGAGGCAAACATTGAGAAGATACAAGAAATGTTTAACAAAGACCTAGAAGAATTAAAGAACAAACAAACAGAGATGAACAATACAATAACTGGAATAAAAAAAAACTACATTAGAAGGAATCAATAGCAGAATGACTGAGGCAGAAGAAGGGATAAGTGACCTGGAAGACAGAATGGTGGAATTCAATGCTGCAGAACAGGATAAAGAAAAAAGAACGAAACTAAATGAAGACAGCCTAAGAGATCTCTGGGACAACATTAAACACAACAACATTCACATTA
Source organism: Aethalodelphis obliquidens (assembly GCF_003676395.1). Classification (NCBI taxonomy): domain Eukaryota; kingdom Metazoa; phylum Chordata; class Mammalia; order Artiodactyla; family Delphinidae; genus Aethalodelphis; species Aethalodelphis obliquidens. Next base: position 23,349,156 of record NW_020837964.1, on the reverse strand, counting down.
TAGGGATCCCAGAAGGAGAAGAGAGAGAGAAAGGACCTGAGAAAATATTTAAAGAGATTATAGTTGAAAACTTCCCTAACATGGGAAAGGAAATAGCCACCCAAGTCCAGGAAGCACAGAGAGTCCCATACAGGATAAACCCAAGGAGAAACATGCCGAGAAACATAGTAATCAAATTGGCAAAAATTAAAGACAAAAACAAAATTATTGAAAGCAGCAAGGGAAAAACGACAAATAACATAAAAGGGAACTCCCATAAGGTTTAACAGCTGATTTCTCAGCAGAAACTCTACAAACCAGAAGGGAGTGGTATGATATACTTAAAGTGATTAAAGGGAAGAACCTACAACCAAGATTACTCTCCCTGGCAAGGATCTCATTCAGATCCCATGGAGAAATTAAAACCTTTACAGACAAGCAAAAGCTAAGAGAATTCAGCACCACCAAACCAGCTCTACAACAAATGCTAAAGGAACTTCTCTAAGTGGGAAACACAAGAGAAGAAAAGGACCTCCAATTAAGAAAATGGTCACAGAAACATACATATCAATAATTACCTTAAACGTGAATGGATTAAATGCTCCAACCAAAAGACACAGGCTTGCAGAATGGACACAAAAACAATACCTGTATATATGCTGTCTACAAGAGACCCACTTCAGACCCAGGGACACATACAGACTGAAAGTGCGGGGATGGAAAAAGATAGTCCATGCAAATGGAAATCAAAAGAAAGCTGGAGTACCAATACTCATATCAGATAAAATAGACTTCAAAATAAAGAATGTTACAAGAGACAAGGAAGGACACTACATAATGATCAAGGGATCAATCCAAGAAGAAGATATAACAATTATAAATATATATGGACCCAACATAGGAGCACCTCAATACATAAGGCAACTGTTAACAGCTATAAAAGAGGAAATTGACAGTAACACAATAATAGTGGGGGACTTTAACACCTCACTTACACCAATGGACAGACCGTCTAAACAGAAAATTAATTAAAAAAAGAAGCTTTAAATGACACAATAGACGAGACAGATTTAAGTGATATTTATAGGACATTCCATCCAAAAACAGCAGATTACACTTTCTTCTCAAGTGTGCACAGAACATTCTCCAGGATAGATCACATCTTGGGTCACAAATGAAGCCTCAGTAAATTTAAGAAAACTGAAATCATATCAAGCATCTTTTCTGACCACAACGCTATGAGATTAGAAATTAATTACAGGAAAAAAAAGTAAGAAACACAAACGCATGGAGGCTAAACAATACGTTACTAAATAACAAAGAGATCACTAAAGAAATCAAAGAGGAAATCAAAAAATACCTAGAGACAAATGACAATGAAAACACGACGATCCAAAACCTATGGAATGCAGCAAAAGCATTTGTAAGAGGGAAGTTTATAGCTATACAAGCCTACCTCAAGAAACAAGAAAAATCTCAAATAAACAATCTAAACTTACACTTAGAGGAACCAGAGAAAGATGAACAAACAAAACACAAAGTTAGCAGAAGGAGAGAAATCATAAGATCAGAGAAGAAATAAATGAAATAGAAACAAAGAAAACAACAGCAAAGATCAATAAAACTAAAAGCTGGTTCTTTGAGAAGATAAACAAAAGTGATAAACCATTAGCCAGACTCATCAAGAAAAAGAGGAAGAGGACTCAAATCAATAAAATTAGAAATGAAAAAGGAGAAGTTACAACAGACACCGCAGAAATACAAAGCATCTTAAGAGATTACCACAAGGAACTCTATGCCAATAAAATGGACAACCTGGAAGAAATGGACAAATTCTTAGAAACATATAACCTTCCAATACTGAACCAGGAAGAAACAGAAAATATGAACAGACCAATCACAAGTAATGAAATTGAAACTGTGATTAAAAATCTTCCAACAAAAAAAAAGTCCAGGAACAGATGGCTTCACAGGTGAATTCTATCAAACATTTAGAGAAGAGCTAACACCCATCGTTCTCAAACTCTTCCAAAAAATTGCAGAGGAAGGAACACTCCCAAACTCATTCTATGAGGCCACCATCACCTTGATATCAAAACCAGACAAAGACACTAACAAACGTAGCTAGTGGGAAGCAGCCACATGGCACAGGGATATTGGCTTGGTGCTTTGTGACAGCCTGGAGGGGTGGGATAGGGAGGGTGGGAGGGAGGGAGACGCAAGAGGGAAGACATATGGGAACATAAGTTTATGTATGACTGATTCACTTTGTTATAAAGCAGAAACTAACACACCATTGTAAAGCAATTATACCCCAATAAAGATGTTTAAAAAAAAACAAAAACAAAGATACTACAAAAAAAGAAAATTACAGACCAATATCACTGATGAACACAGCTGCAAAAAATCCTCAATAAAATACTAGCAAACAGAATCCAACAACACATTAAAAGGATCATACACCATGATCAAGTGGGATTTATCCCAGGGATGTAAAGATTCTTCAATATACGCAAATCAGTCAATGTGATACACCATATTAACAAATTGAAGAAAAGAACCCATATGATCATCTCAATAGATGCAGAAAAAGCTTTTGACAAAATTCAACACCCATTTATGATAAAAACTCTCCAAAAAGTGGGCATAGAGGGAATCTACCTCAATGTAATAAAGGCCATATATGACAAACCCACAGCAAACATCATTCTCAATGGTGAAAAACTGAAAGCATTTCCTCTAAGATCAGGAAAAAGACAAGGATGTCCACTCTCACCATTACTATTCAACATAGCTTTGGAAGTCCTAGCCACAGCAATCAGAGAAGAAAAAGAAATAAAAGGAATACAAATTGGAAAGGAAGAAGTAAAACTGTCACTGTTTGCAGGTGACATGACACTACGCATAGAGAATCCTAAAGATGCCACCAGAAAACTACTAGAGCTAATCAATGAATTTGGTAAAGTGGCAGGATACAAAATTAATGCACAGAAATCTCTTGCATTCCTATACACTAATGATGGAAAATCTGAAAGAGAAATTAAGGAAACACTCTCATTTATCACTGCAACAAAAAGAATAAAATACATAGGAATAAACCTACCTAGGGAGACAAATAACCTGTATGCAGAAAACTATAAGACACTGATGAAAGAAATTAAAGATGATACCAACAGATGGAGAGATATAACATGTTCTTGGATTGGAAGAATCAATATTGTGAAAATGACTATACTACCCAAAGCAATCTACAGATTCAATGCAATCCCTATCAAATTACCAATTGGCATTTTTTATGGAACTAGAACGAAAAATCCTAAAATTTGTATGGAGACACCAAGACCCTGAATAGCCAAAGCAGTCTTGAGGGAAAAAAGCAGAGCTGGAGGAATCAGGCTCCCTGACTTCAGACTATATTACAAAGCTACAGTAATCTATGGTACTGGCAGAAAAACAGAAATATAGACCAATGGAACAGGATAGAAAGCCCAGAGATAAACCCATGCACCTGTGGTCAACTAATCTATGACAAAGGAGGCAAGGATATACAATGGAGAAAAAACAGTCTCTTCAATAAGTGGTGCTTGGAAAACTGGACAGCTACATGTAAAACAATGAAATTAGAACACTCCCTAACACTATACACAAAAATAAACTCAAAATGGATTAGAGACCTAAAGGTAAGACCAGGCACTATAAAACTCTTAGAGGAAAACATAGGAAGAACGCTCTTTGACATAAATCACAGCAAGATCTTTTTTGATCCACCTCCTAGAGTAATGGAAATAAAAACAAAACAAATGGGATTTAATGAAACTTAAAAGCTTTTGCACAGCAAAGGAAACCATAAACAGGACGAAAAGACAACCCTCAGAATGGGAGAGAATATTTGCAAATGAATCAACGGACAAAGGATTAATCTCCAAAATATATAAACAGCTCATGCAGCTCAATATTAAGAAAACAAACAACCCAATCCAAAAATGGGCAGAAGACCTAAATAGACATTTCTCCAAAGAAGACATACAGATGGCCAAGAAGCACACATAAAGCTGCTCAACATCACTCATTATTAGAGAAATGCAAATCAAAACGACAATGAGGTATCACCTCACACCAGTTAGAATGGGCATCATCAGAAAATCTACAAACAACAAATGCTGGAGAGGGTGTGGAGAAAAGGGAACCCTCTTGCACTGTTGGGAATGTAAATTGATACAGCCATTATGGAGAACAGTATGGAGGTTCCTTAAAAAATTAAAAATAGAATTACCATATGATTCAGCATCCCACTACTGGGCATATACCCAGAGAAAACCATAATTCTAAAAGACACATGCACCCCAATGTTCATTGCAGCACTATTTTCAATAGCCAGGTCATGGAAGCAACCTAAATGCCCATTGACAGACAAATGTATAAAGAAGTTGTTGTACATATATACATTGGAATATTAGCCATAAAAAGGAACGAAATTGGGTCATCTGTAGAGACGTGGATGGATCTAGAGACCGTCATACAGAGTGAAGTAAGTCAGAAAGAGAAAAACAAATATCGTATATTAACGCATATATGTGGAATCTAGAAAAATGGACAGATACACCAGTTTTCAGGGCAGGAACAGAGACACAGATGTAGAGAACAAATGTATGGACACCAAGGAGGGAAAGCCGTGGAGGGGTGGGGTGCAGTGGTGTGATGAATTGGGTAATTGGGATTGACATGTATACACTGCTGTGTATAAAACTAATCACTAGTAAGAACCAGCTGCATAAAAACAAAATTCAAAAACAAAAGAAGACTGAATTACTAAAACTTTCACAATCGCTGTTGATTTATCTAGAAAATTAGAGTTGGGGTATCTATTTCATTGAGGTGCTACGATTATGTAAAACATTTGTGGAACATAGGCTTCAAATGTGTTCTCTTTTTCTTTTCTATTTACCTTTCCTGGCTACTAAGATCAGAGCTAAATACCTGTATAATTTGGTCATTAATATTCTTTTTTAAAGAAGGGAATGGAAAATTTTATTCAATCCAAATTTGAGGATTATAACACAGGAAGAGCATCTCAGAAGGCCTGGTCATTAAACTTTAGAGCCTTAAATCTGATTTAAATGTAAGATCCAGAGATTTCAAGTATATCAATACATACTGTTTATGCATGGTATCGCTAGATACTATAGGGAGATGCAATTTTTTCTCTTCAAGTACATTTTGTTAAGGATAAAAAATGAAACACTCATATTGTAAATAGTCTCTAGTTACTACAGACAAAAACACCTAGAATAGAGGTTGTCATGATCCAAATGGGTTTCGTATATTAGTTCTAGATTGAGTTAAAGCCTGAAAAATTGACACAGAAGTGACTTGGAGAAAATAAAAGTGTAAAATAATATTGGTAGGAGAAGAAACAGATCGCCTATTTCTATATACTGTGCTTAGTATCTCCTAACTCTGTTGGGGATAGGGGAGAATCTATTAATAGAATTTAGCACATATCACTAGTGACTGAATCAATGCACAGTGACAGGAGCTCAACTCAGTGATGGTAAAGGGTGGATAAGAAAACCATCACCTCTGTCCTCTTGGAGCTCAGAATTTAAGAGGGGAGACAAAGGAAATCCACTAGAAGTAATTACTAGTTAAGTCATATTTTCTTGGAAGCTTTTGCCTGGACAGAAGTTTATGCTACTTAGGCTAATTAGGAATTATGTTCTCTAAGATTTTCGAGTATGTGAGTTAACCTGGGAGACCATCTGAGTAGCAGACAACTTACCTACTGGAAGCCTCGGTGAAATCCTTAGATTGGCCTGACCAATGCATAATAGCTTTGTAACTTCAAAGGCTCAAGTTTATTTCCCAAATCTCGAATGAGACTTTTGTTTTCTTTATTCTTGAAATCTCTGAGCTGGTTTCATCCTTTGTAAAATGTGTCATTCCTAACAGAGCTCAAAAGATTGACAAGAGCTCTTACTGCCAAAAACATAGATGATGATATCAAGTTTTCTTATTATTGGTTTCACAAAAATCACATGGTTAAGGTGGTGTCTCACAGATCTTCCATTCTAAGATTTTTTTCTTTTACAATTAAGGGTTTTAGTGTAGTGCTACACTTTGCAAAGTTGACAATGAAGGAGCTTTAGGGTGAGGTTATATTTTATAGTCACCATTACCTCAGCTACTCAGAATTCCCTGAGTCTAATATTTTTGCTAGATTATGTCTCAGAGTTGATAATTCCAGATCAATTTTTCCACATACACCATATGCTTTTAAATATTTCTATTCAGGTTGGCTTTTTTAGTAGGCAAGTTTTTCTTGGATTCTATCTTAAATATTAGTTCTCATCTACAGTTTTCTTTTTCTTCTTCAAGAATGAATCATCCTCAGTAATCTTTTATATCCGTCACTGTCTGGTTGCTTTATACTAATTTCATCTGTCTTCAATTCCTTTTATGATATTTTCTGTTGATTCTATTGGGAAATGGGCTTCTCTGTGATTTTTCTTTATATTTTTCCTTACTTTTCAATTGTCTTTTTTTTCCCCTAAGTTTATTCAACTTTAATTTTTCTCTTTTTTGGCCATTTCCCTTCCAAGTCTGTAAATCTATGACTCAAGGTGTTTTACTCTCTATTTTAAGGAATTTTGAAAGATATTTAGTTCAAGTTGAGATATTATGATATAGTTTGCTTCTGCTCTGAGGCTGAGTATTTGGGGGAAGAACATTTTTCATCAACTGAAATATTTTCTAGTGTTCAATTTTCTTCTTATACTAAATTTATATAGTATATCTGATTAGACAGCTTATACTAAATTTTAAATGTTTTATTATCCTGGACAATTATAATAGGTGATTTTATATTAACAGAGTGAAGAGTTTGGATGACTTACTAGGTTCCTTAGTTTAAGAGTGCCTCTTTCTTTTGGTACAGTGAAGGACAGACCATTAAGAAACGACACTCTTCGGAGAAGAGGCAGTATATCTTCTGATTTTGTGATTTTTTTCTCTCCCCCGACCTCTGCCTTCTCTCTCTCGTTCTCTCTCTCTCTCTCTCCTTACCACCAAGTCTGAAAATATGCCTCCCCCTTTCAAGCCTACATCATTTTATTGAAAAGCTCCATCTTCCTATACTATTTTCTTCTATTATCACATACTTTCTAGCTGCTTTCTTTTAATTTCACAGTCTCAAATGCCATGATCACTAGATCTTAGGTATGTTCTCATTATTTCCCCTATTCGTGTCAAACTGTTATTGTTTGCTTGTTGTTTCTTAAGGTGTTTTGGGGGGGGGTGTTTGTTTTGTTTTGTTTTGTTTTGTACCTGTATTCTATCATGGTGGACATTGGCTACCCTCTCCTATTTTTAGTCTCCATTTGATTCTGTTTCAGGGTGGGTTCTGGACCTGGATCTACTGGTGTTAATTTATATGTATTTCTTTACTTCTTATAACTTAAGGATTGTAGAATTCTCTGTATTATGTAGCAGGTGTAGGTGATGGGTTATTTGATCTCTTTATTGATTGGTAAGGGTTTTGGAGCAAATATGAAGAAATTCTGATTTAGGAAGACTGTTATCCTAGAGTTTCAAATAAGTCCTTTATTTCATTTATTTTTTTTTATCACAAATAACACAATGATGAGCTAGAACAGTGAAGATGAGAATATATTTGTACGTGTGTGAACATAATCATAAAATAATACAGGTGGATTTAGTAGTTTAGTCTATGCCTAGGGAAATGAGCCCATCTCCCTCATGGTACAGAGATTGGCCACTGACTAAGATCTCATTTACATAGGTCTTCAACTGAGTGTGCAAGCCACAGGTGAATCAGGGAAGCCTTTCTATATAAGGTCTCAGGTTTAAAGGCATGTGATTCATTAGAATGTATGTTAGTGTATTTGAGCAAAAGATACAAAATCCAACACTGAGAACTATTTAAAATACGGGTTTCAGATTACTTTTTATTTAAGTTGACAAAGGCATTTTCTGTGTCTAACAGGCCTATGTCCAACTCTATAACTACCAGGTACCCTTTCCATCAAATTCAGTACTGAATTAATAAACATAAATGCCTTTCAATAATTTTAGAAAAATAGAAATGGCTTAGATTTTATCTAAATATCATTATCCATTATTCTTCCTCACTGATGTCTTTCTTTGACTTCTTTTCAATTTACTTACTCCTGTCCACTTCCAACTACATCCCAACACCAGTTTAAAGTCCAGAAGAGCTCTAGTGAATGGACACAAAGACAAGTGGATGACTTCCCGGTTACTTATTTATAGAGATATTTGCACGAAAGAGATGATACTGGAAATGCTAGGCTGTTTACCGTGTCTGCAATTAAATGGGGATAGTCTAAAAACTCCCTTGTCATATCTATGACGGTCCTCTCCCCAAGCAAAAACAGCTGGGACACTGCATCTATCCACAGCCTTAGTACTGAACTGTTTGCTCCAGTGTTCTGTCTGTTTTCATTTTTTGGAATGTCAATTTCATCCCACCTTTTGATATTGTGATTAATTCTCTCTGGCCTCCCAATGCCTTTAGATTATATTCTGAGTACTGTCTTAATGGTTAAAATCTTTGTCCTTTTACTCTCAATCATGACTTGAGTTTCCCTCTGGCTAACCAGTCTTAATATACCTTCAATAAATTCTGTGTATGTTTAGATCTGGACAAATACACATCTATGTCACTGAGATGAACTGCCACTGAGATCATTCTCTGTTTGCCACTGGGAACTAAAAAGTAATCGATGGCTTAAAAATTTCTTAAACATTTAGTGAGTACCTGCCATGTAACAGGCAATGAATTTGTGGCAGAGATATAATGGTTAATAAGAGTGATGTGATCTCTCCCTTCACAGAGATTTCAGTTTCATAGGATAAGGGATCAAATAAGAAGGGTTTTTTCTTTCAGTAAAATGAGTAATAAACATGAAGTCCAAGATACTAGAGGAAAACCAGGGTATACACAGTGAGATGAGAGGGGATCTTTACCTAGTTAGAATATAAGTTGAGACAGAGGATGAACTGAAGTTGGATGCTTAAAGGCTTGAAGCTCTTATCAAGTTGTCTCAGTTATCTCCAGCTGAGTCATCCCAGCTGAGGGTCCAAGTAATGGCAAAGCAGAGAAAATCCATCACCATTGTTCTCTACCTAAATTCCTAATTAAAACAAAATGATGAGCCCATGAAAACAGTTGTTGCACTATGCGCTAAAGCTGGGGTACTTTATAACATAGCAATAGTCAACCATAACAAAATGTGTTATCTGGAAGTGATATGCCACCATAATAAAAGTTTCAAGCAGGTGGCCTTTGAAATGGTGGGTGGAAGCCAGATGTTCCTTAAGAAGACTGTTGAGGAGGTCCTGCGGAACAATGAGAGAAATGTTATTGGAGTCTAGAGAAAAGGACATACCTGTTACGTCGGGGCAGAATATTTAGCAACACTGCTGCATGAGGAAACGTGGAAAAAAGAAAGGGTACCTTATTGACTCATGGATCTGACTCAGAAATGTGTAGGCAAAACATTAAAAAAATGGCAGTTAGCTTCTTGAAACTTACTATGTTTAAAATATGACAAGAGAAAATTGAACTAAAGAAGGAACTGTTGGGTTTTGAGAATAATTCAGAGGAACTGTAAAGGAGTAAGGACTTGCTTGGCTCTAAAATGAAACTTCTTTTTACCTCCAGAAAAAGATCAGTTAAAGCATGTGGTTGAGAGAGAGAGTGTTCCAGGCATCCCTGTGCATGTATCAGATATGTGGGTGAAGAAGTCAACCTGGCTATTCCAAACACAGCAAAAATAACAGGAAGAAGAACCAAGTAACCCAGCTGACAGAACGGAGGGCCCAAATATATGGACCCAGTTAATTAAACCAAGCCACCTCTAGAAATTCCAGTCACCATAATTAAGAGTCCCACTCCTTGTGGAGCACAGATGAGATATCCTCCTGTGCTCTGCCTGGAGTCTTGAATTCCAAAATCATGAGCATGCTAAAATGGTTGTTTGATTCCAGTAAGTTGTGGGGTGGTTTGAAATGCAGCAACAGATGACAGTACATTCACATTAAATATCTCCAAGTAGGTACTGTGCTGTGTGATGGTGAATTGCATATATCCACTTGACTGGGTAAGGGATGCCCAGAGAGCTGGTTAACCATCATCTTGGAGTCTATGAGAATGTTTCTGGAAAAGATTAGCATTTGAATTGGCGGACTGAGTACAGCAGATGTTTCTCCCTAATGTGGGTGGACATTACTCAACGGATTGAGGACCTGATAGAACAAAAAGGTAGAGGAAGGTTGAATTTGTTCTCTGCCTGACTGCTGGAGCTGGGACTTCAGTCTTCTGCTCTTGATGTTCTTGGTTCTCAGGCCTTAAGATCCAGAGTGAATATACAACATTGGCTTTCTGGGTCTCGGGACTTCAACTATAGTCAGCTCTCCTGCATCTGTAGGTTTCACATCCATGTATTCACCCCATGATTTCCATCCACAGTTGGTTGAATTTGCAGATGAAGAAACTGCAGATAGAGAGCCAACTGTACTACTTTATTTTATATAAGGGACTTAAGCATCCATGGATTTTGGTATCCAGGGGGGTCTTAGAACCAACCCCCACAAGTATTGAGGGGATGACTGTATACCAAAAACTTTCCTGGGTCTCCAGCTTACAAATGGCAGATAGTGGGACTTTTCAGCCTCTGTAATTACGTTAGTCGATACTTTATAATAAACCTCTTGAGATATACGTGTATATGTACATTGCTCCCCTATTGTTCTCTGAAAACCCTAATACACTTTATGAGCCTTAAGATCTAGAGAAAGCATTATGCTGGAAAAACAGATGTAGAATTCATCAAAACATAAACAATAATTGAAAAGCAATGAAGGAAAATAAAGTAAGTCAGGGAAAGTAAGTGGAAATGAGTAGAAATGATACTAGAAATGACCATAAGAGACAGACAATTAAATAGTTATACACAAACATTTTCCCTACTCTACTAGAAATATTTACAGATGTTATAGCTGTAAGGAAGAGGCAATTTCTTATCTTTTTTGGGCAGATCACAGATGACTGTAAAGAGAAATTATGCTTGAACATAGTTTGAAGGTTGAGTGAGAATTCACCAAATGAAATGGCAAAGAGTAATGAAGCAGCATACTCCACAGGAACGATGTAGAAAAGACAATTGGCTTTGCAACAAAATTTGTGCTTCCTTTTTCATAATCTGAAATTGTCACTGGGAGGATGTTGCCCAGCAACAAACTATAGTTCCCAGATACATGTCTTGTGACTTCATTCTTACCAATGGAAAGTGAGTTTAAGTGACTGATATATGTCACTTCTGGGCCAGAATTTTAAGTGTGTTTTTTTGTCCATTGTTTCTATCTTGGTTAGGAGAGAAATCTGAGTCTGGGTACTAGAATCAGCCTGGGGCCTGAATCACCATGTGGAGATAAATCATCTAGTGACCAGGAACATCCTTATTTTACAGTTTCATGAATAAAAAGAAAAGTTCTATTTTATTAAGCCATTGAAACTGCACGACTTATTTGTAACAGCACCTAACATTATCCTCTTCTGCAGGTGTACTAAACTGTTTTAGGTTAAGGTATTAAAGAAATGTGGGACAGAGGGATTGAGAGTTTGCAGGGATCAGACAGAATAGAGGGTCTGATGAGTTCTTGATTTGATTGAACATATTTGCTTAAAGAGAAGTTGTAGTAAATTGGCATGATCAAAATTCTCTTTTGAGACATAAGCACAGAAAATCATCTGATTGTTTTGATCCCAATTTATCTCTCTCATTAACACAGAGTATCATTAAAACTGGGGTCTTTTTGGTCTTTCGCATTTGCCCCCTTGTCTATGTCATTTTCATCTTAGTCTATTTATACTAGCCTTTTGCAGAAAATACACACTGAAAGAAAGCAAGGGTGAAGTATAATTTTTAAAATGCAAGAAAACATACAGTGAACTTCTAATAATCCCCCAAATTCACACACTTATGCTGCAGAAGTTGGACTCACTGAATGGTAAAATAATAGTACGTTTTTCCCTCACTGAACTTATTAGTGTGTGTCTGACACTGAAGAAAAAGGTAATGAGTGAAATGTAACCATCTGATATCTCTATTCTGTGTGTGTTGGTAAGTGGAAAGGAGGAAGGGAGAATACCTTCAAGTATCTCAGCTATAGTTTTTTACAATGGGACCCATTACATAACTGCTTCTTGAACTGTAATTATAACAGAGCCACCTTTATAAACATGAATACAGGGAAACTAATTAGGCACTGACAATAAGCAAATATTATTCTCTTAATTAGATCTCCTTCTATTGGAAATCCTGCTTTGTTCCCGCTACTCCAGTGTGAATGACATTTGAATCATAACAGTGTCTCACAGAACGGTCTTTCAGGGATGAAAAAGACAGGCACGATGTCACAGTCGATGAATGCCTTTTCAAATCTTTGCTAATCTGAAGTCAATGAAATGCAGTCCCCAAAATAACTGCTTTTGCTGATTTGTATACCCGCATAATTAGGGCTGAAAATGTTCAGACTGCACATTTTTAGTATTCATATTTTTATAGTTCTTTTGTCACGTATTATTTCTACATAGCTGGTTACTATCTTGTAGTTTGAACGTTCAATACTGGATTAGGATGAGGCATCCAGAGGGCAAATGCAATTTGATGATTTATTAGTTCCGACACCCTTAAAAGTCAGTTTTTCTCTCTCTCCCTCTCCCCTATTCTCCCTGTCTCTCTCCCTTTCTTTCTCTCTCCCGTTCCCCCTCTCTCCATTGTCTCTATTCTGCATGAAATTTTAAAAGTAATAAGAGAAAGATCTGCTGAGAAGGTCATATTTTGTATGCGGTGCAGCAATGGGGAGGAAGAATAGGATATATCTTTATCTAGATAATTATTTCACCAGAAGCCTTCCTCTAACTCTGAAACAGGCTTCTGGGACATGTGATCCAACAGTTGCAATAGATGTGTGAGGACAACGACCATGTCCCTTGCATAATAAACACATATTTCATTGTGGGACCAGAAGGCAGAATGATGCTGCCCATTCTGATTAAAATTTGATCAAACAGGCATGTGTTAACACGCAGCTGCAGTCCTATACGAGTAAAATTAAGATAAACAATGTTAAAACAAGATGTTCTATCTTAGAGGATAAGAAACAATGGCAATTTTTACCTGATACTCATATATTGGAAACTAAATTTTGTGTGAATTTACACTTGTACCTCAGATCTCAGCAAAAACAGGTAAAAATGACACTCCAAAATTCACAAAACAATTTCCACTTTTGCTTCACCTTAACAGTGTTTGGATTTATTCAATGAGTATATATCTAGCAAGCTCCAATGGTGGAATGGAATAAATGTGAGAGGAAGACAAAAGATAATAGACTTTCAATAAATATCTAAAACTATATTTTTAATTTTTACTTGAATATTGTGAGCTACACAGTTATTATCTATAAAATTGTTACAGTAAAACACCAGGTAATTTATTGATGATAAATGGCATATTGTTTAAAATGTCAGGGATTTCCTGACACAGAGTATGCATTCATTAAACAGATTTTTTTTTTAAATTAGGCATCATTCTAGGGTCTGTGATAGATATAAAATTAAGTAGGTATAGTAAATATGAACTCTTGAAATTTTTATTTCATAATTTTGACCTAAAAATGTCAGGTTTGTATAATTCATCCTAAAATATACCTTCCAAAAGCTGAAAATCTAATGAAATTGACAGTAGCATTTATAGATAAATAGCTTATTAATATCTAGATGGTAATTCATATTATAAAAGAGTAAAATATACTACAGGAATATAGGGCAGGACAGATTAAATCAATCTGGGATGAGGGTGAAATTGGGAAATTTCATATAAAAGGATTTTCTATTTTATAAAGAATTTGTCAGGTGGGGGGAATATATTTAAGAAATGATAATTGTCTGGTATTTTTTCATCTGAGAATGCATTAAGCTGTTTCCATATCCAGTAAAATATTTTCTTCAAAAAATTCACCTATGAAATAGATGGATTTATTTAGGGCTTACTGCAGCCCAACATTTGAATGTTTGGTTCGGATTCACACTGTAAAGTAATAAAAAAATTTTTTTAAAAATTGGATTCAAGTACTGGTGATGCCACATCCTATCATTTTGTATGTGACGTATACTTAACCAGCTAAGTATGTTTCTTAATTATTAAACTGTGGATGATCATATGTATCTTATAAGGTTTTTGTAAGAATTAAGTGAGTTAATGTATCAGAACGCTTAACTGAATGCCTGGAATAGGGCACCATCAATAAATTGCAATTCCCCTCTGTCTCACACAGTTAATAGGTGGAAAGCCTATTTCCCTTTGAGACTGAGATATTCAATTTTATAGGTAATATTCAACAAGTAATACTTGTTTTAGTGTCAGAATTATCCTTGCCATCTTTTAGGAATGTTGCTGTCTTCTTTTGTTATCTTGATCTTTATGTGATTTTGAAAAAAAAAAAAATCAGCATTTTCCCATACCTGCCCCACTGGTGGCCTTAAGAGCAGGAATTATTTGGGGTTCTTTATGAAATCTGTGAATAAACAGCTTTATTATAACCACTCTCAGACTCTTCTTACCCTTAGTAAGGGTGTTTCCTTTCTAATTCTTAAAAATAATCATCTACCCTCTTTAAATGTGTATGGGGAAATGGTTTTCAAAGGGTTGAAAGACAGGAAGAGATGGGTTATGACCACATCATGGTGTTAAGGCTCAGAAGTCCGGTGAGAGAAAACTTGATTTACTGAGTACCTACTGTATGCCAGGACTTGTGACTTGTATTGTGAGTACTTATTTCTCATTATAAGTAGGCAAGGGTATTATTTTTATCCCACTTACAATGATGAGGAAAGTGGGGCTCAGGAAATTGGCATTATTGATCACTAGCATAAGAGTAGCAGCAGAAGTCAGAGGCTGCACAGAGAAAGCTTCCTGTTCGCACTGGCACTGTGACCAGTTTCCATTCTTCCATTTCTGAAGCTCAGTGGCAATGTGGAAGCTGAGAATTAGTAATAGTACTCCTTATCAGTAGAAGAAACTGGGTGGTTTTGGAATTTTTTAGGCAAAGAATACAGAACCTGTTGACTGCTGGGTGAGGAACCTCATCTATATCTCATCCAAGAGATTAGGGGACTCCTTGTATCTTCAAATCTGGAACCAATTTTAGAAGGGACTATCAAAATCGTCAAGATACATCACCAATTTAAATGGCATTATGCATGGATTGCTTTTCTTTCAATGCTACGTTGTGCAATCTCTTAGTGCAGGTGTTATTTGGGGGGAAAGAAAAAAGCATTAAAAATATAATTTGTATCATCTGAGTCATAAACAATGGGTATATACATTATTTCAGGTCCACATGCTTATGGGAGAAAGGGTAGTAATAGGAGGTGATGAGTCCTAAATATGACCAATACACCACATGAAGTGCTTTATTATAGGTACTATGTGTTTGATTTCCTGTACAGTACAGGTGGGAAAACCAAGACTTAGATAGTTACAGAAATTTCACAAAACCTAAAGTAATAAGAATTGGGACTTTTGTCTGACTCTAAGACCACATTCTACTGCTTAATGTTTTTGTAATTGGCTTTTTTTTAATATGTCATAAATAATTTTCTTTCTCTCCCTTCCTTCCTTCCTCCCTCCCACCCTCTCTTCCTCCCTTTCTCTTTCTTTCTTCCTTACTTTCTTTCTTTTCTTTCTCTTCTTTCTTTTTCTTTCTCTTTCTTTCAACAAATATATAGTCAGCATCTACCCTAAGCCAGGCACTTTGCTAGAATATGCGTGTGAATAAGCCAAAACCCTTATTTCACAGGCACTCACAATCTACTAGTGAGACATGCAAACACACACATTAAAACTGATGTTAAGGGCTTCCCTGGTGGCGCAGTGGTTGAGAGTCCGCCTGCCAATGCAGGGGACACGGGTTCGTGCCCCGGTCCGGGAAGATCCCACCTGCCGCGGAGTGGCTGGGCCCGTGACCCATGGCCGCTGAGCCTGCGCGTCCGGAGCCTGTGCTCCAAAACGGGAGAGGTCACAACAGTGAGAGGCCCACGAACAACCAAAAAAATAAATAAATAAAACTGATGTTAAAACAAAATGGTACACAGGAGCAAGAATGATTAATGTTGGGGTTTCAGGTGATGTTTGAGCTTGGATGTAGAGGACAGTATGAATATTTCAAGGGACAAGGACATTCCAGACAGAGGGAACAGCAGCATGGTAAGGAAGAACACAGAGCCAAAACTGGCCTGGAAGACATAAGGTTGGGATATAAATGTTGCCAGTCTCTGCTCTCAGCAGGCCTTCCCACTGCCTCCTGCTGCTCTCATCTGTTTTCTTGCTTTGCAGTTCCCCTGCACTCCCAGACCTGCTATTACACTCCCATTCCCCCTCTTCCACCTCCACACCTCATGTCCAAAACACATGGGTATCTGAGGTAAGAGGGTGAGCACGCTGCAAATTGGTAAGGAGAGGGGTGTAGGGCAGGAGCCCGGGTAGGGTGAAGGGCACAGTAATGACAAGCATCAGGATCTGGAAACCCCATGATTGCCTTCCTTTACCTTGAAACCCTTCTTGCTGTTCCATGGCCAACATCGTGTTTTGCCAAATGATTTTGACTCATAGTGTCCTTAGTGAGGATTCAAAGGAAATGCATAAAGCAGATCATTAAGTTCCATAAATGAGAGAATTTTTAAAAATCACATGTTGTTTACAATGGAAAAAGAAAATGTTTGAAAAAAAGATCTTGAACAGTCATCCAATCAAGATCTTAATTCATAGGCTCTCCTTAAGCAATCACCACCAGGTGATGCTAATTAGCATGAACAGTTCACAGGTGTTACCCTAAAAGAGGAAGAAATAAAAAAAATAAAATGAACTGCAGCTTCAACATAGCTGCCTGTATCTCACCTCCTTTCCCCAAATATGCTCCTTTTAACTGTTCTTTATTGAATGTCTGATGTGTCAGATATGAAAGCCATTGTGCTTATCTGGAAAATGCTCTTTGTTCCCTAAATATGAATCCCCAAAGAAGCATTAATCCATCCATTCATTTTTACATCCACGTGCGCATTCATTTTTATCTAATAACTATCTAATGAGCATCTACTATGCACCAGACACTGTTCCTGGCACTAGGGATATAGTGGTAGAATGAAAAAACCTGGTCTTGCTTGTATGAGCTTACAATCTATTAGGAGAGAAACACATTAATTAAAAGTTACACAATTAGGTGATTGCAGTTTTTTGTTTTTGTTTTTGTTTTTTTGCGGTACGCGGGCCTCTCACTGTTGTGGCCTCTCCCGTTGTGGAGCAACAGGCTCCGGACGCGCAGGCTCAGCAGCCATGGCTCACGGGCACAGCCGCTCCGCGGCATGTAGGGATCTTCCCGGACCGGGGCACGAACCCGTGTCTCCTGCATCGGCAGGCGGACTCTCAACCACTGCACCACCAGGGAAGCCCAGGCGACTGCAGTTTTAATGTCCCTAGTGGTGGAAATGTGTAGGGTGGTATAAAAATATACCGGGGACCTGGGGCTTCCCTGGCGGTGCAGTGGTTGGGAGTCCGCCTGCCAATGCAGGGGACATGGGTTCGTGCCCGGGTCCGGGAGGATCCCACGTGCTGCGGAGCGGCTGGGCCCATGGGCCATGGCCGTTGGGCCTGCGCGTCCGGAGCCTGTGCTCCGCGGCGGGAGAGACCACGACAGTGAGAGGCCCGCGTACCGGGAAAAAAAAAAAATATATATATATACACACACACACACACACACACACACACACACACACACACACACACA
>NW_020837964.1:23112650-23331278 GCF_003676395.1 Aethalodelphis obliquidens | reverse complement strand
ACACACACACACACACACACACACACACACACACACACACACACACACCGGGGACCTGACTTAGTCTATGTCATCAGGGACGCTTCCTTCAGGTAGTAAGAGTTGATAGGTAAAATAGGAAAAGGGTAGTAGCATAAATTCCAGACCGAATAAATTTTAAAAATCGCACAGCAATAAAAAATCAAATACAAAAACCCAGGAAGGCTTGTGGGACTAGAATTTGGAGCAAGCAGATCATAATGCTCTTAGAAGACTGGAGAGTAAGAGGGTCTTTAAAAGTCTGTTAAAGAGTTGATATTTAAATAACACAAGTGAACTTTTCTAGGAAACAGAAACAGACTCACAGACAGAGCACAGACTTGTGGCTGCCAAGGGGGAGGAGGGTGGGGGAGGGATGGATTGGGAGTCTGGGATTAGCAGATGCAGACTTTTATGTATAGAATGGATAAACAACAAGGTCCTACTGTATTGCACAGGGAACTATATTCAATATCCTGTGATAAACCATAATGGAAAAGAATATGAATAAGAATGTATACACGTATATGTATAAATGAATCACTTTCCTGTATGGCAGAAATTAACACAACATTGTAAATCAACTATACTTCAATAAATTTAAAAAAGGGTTGACATTTAAATTCTCTCCAAATATCCTAAAATAAAGCATTTTAAAGCAAGAGTGCATTATCTAATTCAGTTAGGCAGCTTACGGGACATAAGAGGATCCTTGTCTTATGTGACATAAGATGAATCCAGAGCGGTCTATTCAGAGACTCTACCAAAATTTGAGGATTTAAACATTGGTAGATTTGGGGAATATTCTCTGTAAATGTAAAATCATTTTAAACTAATTAAGAAAATATTTTCATATTTATCAGATTATTTAACAAGTAAAATGCAGGCTGTAACATAGGCTGTTGTAATACTCAAGGGAGTCAAACTTACTAGAGGGAAAAAAGGAGGATTTACCAAGGAAAATACATCTGATACTTACATGAAATATGAGTACAAGAAAGTTTATGATTCTTGCAACTCTGTCATGAGCTGGCTGAACCATGTTCATACACTGCCTTGCCTATTTTATTTGCTGTTAAAGTGAATGCTATGTCCAGAAGTTGGCTAGTAGTACAAAAACATCAGCAATTTGGATGGCAGAATTAGCGATGTTTTTTTCTAAATGGAGTTTTCATCATCTATTCTCTATTTGAACCGACCAATCCTCAGCTCCCCTAAAGATCTTTACTGGAAAGTTAGATGGAAAACTCCCATGTCCTCCAAAGTGTGGTGCCAGAAGTCACGATTTAGACAGAAGAGACTTTTGGCTTATAAACATGGCATTAAGTGATATTAAATCATATAGTCAATTACTCCCCCTTCAATTACATTTTACTCTTGATTAGGAAATCACATCAGAGATGATAACGTGTGTCTAACATTTTCTAATCTACATTTATACAAGCCTACACTTTGATAACAGAAGTTAAGTTTGGAGCTTTCCCATAGGCATCGATATCCCATGAGAATATAATCACATTATTTTCCTTTTATTGTATTAACATTTATGGTATCTTTCTGTTTCTGACAAATAATGCTGATTTTTCATCCATAGTAGTAACATAGATATAAATTAAAATAATTTTATAAAAATTAATAAAATAATTAAATTAATTTTAATTAAAAATCTATTAAATAACGTAGATAAATGATATATATGGTCAGTAAATATGGCAAATATAATGAAGAGGTAAAGAGGTGATGCAGGTTGGGAAAAATTTGTTTTAATAGATAAAGAGTATGACCTTTGGTAATTAAGATGGTGTCATTATTTACTAATTATGTGACCCTGGGCAAGTCACTTAACCTGAGTTTCAGTTTCCAATTATTTATTATTGGAATAATGATTCTGACCTCATTTGAGTATATTATAAGGGTTAAATAAGTGTAGCATATAATCAAAACCTACTAAAATCATTATTGTTGAAAACAAATAGATAATGGAGTTACAGAGGGAACATTACCTACATAACGAAAGATGAAAAACAACAGTGAATCATTTGTTCTTAGCCAAGGCAAACAATACAAAAGAGAAAAATATTTTGGAAAAAATAAAATAAAATAAAAACAGAGTCAGCACCAGATGCAACACAATTAAACTGAACACAGTCCCTAGTGTTTACAAGAAAATCCTCTCTCACAGTTATCCAAACAAGTCTATTCACTTGAAACCCGGAGGGCTTTAAACGAAAGCACACATCTCTTTAGGGCCTCCTAGACTATTTTTACTGCTATCTAAATTTTATGCACCCAGCAACACCAGTAATACATATCAGCAAGACTGCGACCACCACTTCAGAATGATCCTGCAATCTACCAACTCTTGCATCCAATTCAGCTGGGTTCAATTCATTTTAGCAATCATTTGGGTGGCCAAGCTTGGATGCTTATAAAGATCTCCCAAATGGTTTCCTCTTTTCTTTCATTCAAACTTTCCTCTATACCACCAATGCTATTCTTCTTTCCAAAGCTCAACTCTTCTTTTGCCATCTAGAGACCCTCAATAAGGTTTTATTGAGGGTCTCTAGATGGCAAAAGATAGAAAACAGACAATCACTTTCCAGGTGGCATTAAAAGCCCTCTGTAATCTAGCATCATTTTTCTCTAATGTATTTATCCCATAAGAAAAGAGTCTTAATATGTTTACCTAGTTCTGCCTTTCTGTAAGCTACTTCTGAAACATAATTTCCATGTAACTGTTTTCTTATATCATTTAACATGAGCACAAAGTCTAAAGATGTAGATTAGTGAGAGTTTTGGCAATCTACAACCTTTTGTGAAATATCTAGTATAAAATATTATAGTGATATAAAACACCTAATATTTATAAAGTGGATTGTGATGCACAATTTTAATCCATTTAGAATGTTCAAATCAATGTACAAAGAATAGAATTTGTAATTATCAGAGGACAAGGGAAGAAATGTTGCACTTTAGAAATGGAGTCTGTATCTTCCCGCAAATTCCTTTTCCAAACTTGCTTTTCCTCTCTGCCTAGTCAGTCAAATAATTCCCTGTATTTATAGGACACTTGTAAAGCACTTAGAACAGTATGTAAATTCACACTAAATAATGCATAATGCTTGTAGGAATCTGTTTCCCAACTTGCTGCAGCCATCATCACATAGAAGGAAAAAGAGAAGGACAACTAGAAGTAAAAAGCAGCGCGTGCTTTTTAAAAGCTAAGATAGAATAATGTGCATTTTTAATGTTGTAGACTTAGATACCATAGCTAGAAGCTGTATTTATTTAATCTAACTCACTTAATTCATGTCTATACAGAGGGTAAATTAAAGTTTTAGAAGAATAATTTAATGGGTTCTTGGTTAATATGTTTTTAATGAAAATGTGGAGCGGAACAACTACATATCTTAATGAAATGAACTGATAAGTTCTTGATACAGGAATACCATGGAGATATTACAGGTTTGGTTCCACAAATAGAGTGAATACTGCAATAAAGCGAGTCACAAATTTTTTGGTTTCTCAGTGTATATAAAAGTTATGTTTACACTATACTGTAATCTGTTAAGTGTGAATTATATCTAAAAAATGTACATACCTTAATTTAAAAATACTTTATTGCTAAAAAATGCTAAGCATCATCTGAGCCTTCAGCGATTAGTAATCTTTTTGCAATAGTAACATCAAAGATCACTGATCACAGATCACCATAAAAAACATAATAATAATGAAAAAGCTTGAAATATTGTGAGAATTACCAAAAGGTGACACAGAGACATGAAATGAGCAAATGCCGTTACAAAAATGGATCAACACACTAGCATCGTTGCCACAAACCTTCAATTTGTAAAAAACAAAAAAGAACCCCGCAGTATCTTTAAAGCACAGTAAAGCGAAGCACAATAAAACAGAGTATGCCTTTATACAATTAGATAAGGGCTTATGGATGGATTTTTGGTGCCACTGAAACCTGGGAGAGTGGGAATGAGACCTTCCTAAAAAGTCAGAGTGCAGCTGTTCATGGCTCGCTCATTCAAAGAAGGAATATTTAATGAGTATCTATGTCCCAGGCACACTGTGCATGGAATTTGCAGTGAATAAAACTAAACACATTCATTGATCTCCTGAAGCTTAAAGTCCAGAGAGGGAAAGATATTTGGTCAAGTATTCACACATATCAATATATAAAAAAGTATGCAGCGTTATACATGAGAGAAAGAGAGTTTTATAAGAATACGTGACAATATCTCTGACAGTAGAGGTGAGGGAAAGCGTCTTCCCTGATGTGACACCTTGGCTGAGATCTATAAAATGAGCAGGAGTTAACATGAAGAAGGGAAGTAGTTAAGGATGGAGTGGTACACTGAATAATGGCCCCATAAGTGGTCACATACTAATTCCTCGACCTGTAAATATGTTGCTATACTTGGCAGAGATGACTCTGCCAATACAATTAAATTAAAGATCTTGAGAGTGGGTGATTTTCCTGGATTATCAAGATGCGTGCAATGTACTCAGAAGAGTTCTTATAAGAGGCAGAAAGGTTGGAGTCAGAAGAGGCAATGTGACAATAAAAGCAGAGGGAGAGAAGGCCATAAGATGACAGAAGCAGAAGAAAAGGCAACGTGACGACTGATGGAAGCACAGTGGTGAGATTGCTGGCTTTGACAAGGGAAGAGAGCCATGAGCAAAGGAGTGCGAGCAGCCTCTAGAAGCTAGAAAATGCGAGGAAAAGTACTCTTCTCTATAGGCATCAGAAGAAATACCCTGCTAATACAAATGAGTTCTAAAAGGCCAAAGAATATTCAGGCAAAGGAAACTCTTTGTGATGAGATAGTTTTGCATATTTGAGAACTTGACAGAGCTGATATTGCTGAAGCACAGAAATCTAGGACAAAAGGGAAATGCAAAAGCTAAAACTGTGCAAGATATTAGAAACCAACTATTTTCAAAATCTCATTTGATGAATGAAGATAAAATATAATTTACTTAAGACCATCAAATCCATTAGCAATTCACCAAAGATGTAAAAAAAAAAAAAAGAATCCAAATTTGGTCTGTATGCAATGCATTTATCCATTCAATCATTTACAAAGCATTTACTGACTGTCTGCTAGGTTGGGGCATGGTGGCTGAGGCTCGATAGAATCATGAAGGAATAAAGCATAGTTGCTGACTCACTGTCTTCCTGTCCTTCTAATATCACCGTACCTCTCTATCACCTTCACTACACAAGAAGCACCTTGAGAGCAACTACTGTTTCTCGGATGACCCATGTCTAAAACTTGTCAAAATGTCCTAAATAAAATGTGCTAGTTAAGCAGAAGTTATGTAATCTGTTTTAGTTTGACCATGGCATGATTATGTCAGGCTGCTAATGGAATATAGGGAAGATGAACTTACTATGAGTATATACTGGCCTGTGTGCAGCCATGAGCTCTGGGAACCACTTTAGAAATATGATGTAATGATAACAAGAAGCTTCAACACACATTGCATCATTTAATCCAAGCAACTTCTCTACAAGGGAGTGGGAGTACATCTCAAAATGTCTACCTTTCTAGGGCATCATCTGGAATCGTCACTGTTTCTAGCTCTGTGATGGAAACTCAATACTCTCTGACTCCAGTTTTCCCCTAAGCAGAACGAGAATATGAACAGTAACTTTCAGATTGGTAGTAAGGATTGAATAATATATGTCAAATATATGTAACTTACCTAGCAATCTGACATATAGTAGGCATTCAACAATCATTTGTTGAGTGAATAAATGAATGAATGAATAAATAAATGAATTTTGTGTGTGTGTGGGGGGGTGTATGGGTGTGTAGTCTAGCAGATGTGAGACTTCCTGTGGGTCCGCTGGAACACAGAATTTGTGAATTGAGAATCAGTTTGTGCAGGAGGTAGTTAAAAATCCTGGATTCCAGACATGGCTCAATCGCTGTCTATATGAGATTATGCTAACCTCTATAAACTTCAGTTCCTTCATCTGAGAAATACAGCTATAAATCTCTACTCTGCCCCCGATTGGATCATTTTAGGGATTAAGTGACAAAGTTACAATTTTTAAAATTTCTGTTCCAATAAAATCATAATAAAATAAGTGGGATTTTTATAAAAAAGTATTATTAATATATATGTTATTATTAAGGAACATTCTATTTGACTGCATTGTTTTTCCAAAACTTTAGCATATCTAGTTTAGACACTGTTCAATTTTTGTTCATGAGCTTTTACTAAGACTCTCTGTGTTCACCATGAATAATAGGTCCACGCATAGTAAAGTAAAAGTACATTTGTTTTTCTCAGAAAAGCATGAGCCACACATTTTGAGGTTGTGTATTGTGCCTACACTATTATTTTCAATTTCTACACTGCCAGTCTCTTTTTACTGATATTTCCAACCGCACCCAGAGATATTTTTAAGGCCTTTTGGAATGACACAGAATGGGTACCTTCCAAGAAAGGACATCTCTTGCCTGTAATTTCCCCTATGTTGTCTGTTGGGAGTTTCAAGTGTTGACATCTGAGAGCTGAAACATGCACTTGTGATGATGCCTTTCAATCCTTCTCATGAGACTCTGCAGAGGCAGGTGGCATAAATCTCTAGTGTCTAAATTGTATTTCATACAAATCCATTCTTTGGCAACTGCAAATAAGATGTGTGTGTGTGTGGCAGGGGGGTGGGGAAAGGGATCACAGTACTTTGAATAAAAATAAATCCATTTGATTCTGTTCTAAAACTAATAGATTTTGAACATGGGGTAGATAATTTCTCCTTACTGGGTAGCAGTGTCCTCATTTGCATCATATAATCCTGGAAAGGTCCATAGAGATTACTAGGTTTATAACCTAATAATCTGTGCCTATAATTCTGGTCCATTCCAGTTGGAGACATTGTGATATATGAGTAAAAGCCTGAACACTGTGGTCTGATGGATTAGAGCCCCAGTCTCAAATCTGCCACTTTTTAGTTGTGATACTTAGAGAAACTATCACGTTTATTTTTAGACTGAAAAACTGAGGATTCAAGTGGGGACAATTTACCTATCCCATAAGATTTTGTAGAGGATTAAATGAAAAATAGTGTATCAAATCAACAGCATAGAAATATGGCAGACTAAGTTAACCTTAATCCCTCTAGAAATAAATCCTTAGACAAGTTAAATGATATGCAGCAATGATAAAAAATGTGAATACATATAGTTCAACAACAAAATAAATCTTTAGGAGGTATGAAGTGAAGATGAAATAACACCATTAACAATAGGAATTAGCATAGTGGTCACCCTTGGAGGGAGTAGGCTATCAGAGGAAGAAGAAGAAGAAGGAAGAGGAGGAGGAGGAGAAGGAGAAGAAGAAAAAAAAAAAAGAAAAAAGAGGAAGAGGGAGAGGAGAGGAGGAGAGGAAAGTGGCAGGAAAGATGACAAAGTTCTGGACCAGGAAGTCTGAAGAAATTGTAACTAAGTCTACACATAATGCTGAGAAATTTCAATTGCTTCACTTAGTGAAATTTTGGGGAATACGTCTAACATACAGAGAGGTGGCAAAGCAGCTTGTCTGTTTTCACTTGGGTTCTAGGAAAACACACATATATGGACACACACACACAAACATACCCCACATCTCTCCCTTGAGAAATGGAGTGGGCTCATGCTTCACACGGGCTAAATGTATACTGCCCATATGGTCCAAGATGCAGGAGTTAAGAAATTACCATAAAATATGGTCATAGATTGGCAATAATTTTAGGATTTCTGATAAAACAAATGTAAACCTCACTTGAAGTTCACTCTTAAAAAGTTAGGTTGTTCTCACAGAAAAAGCCCTGAATAGATGAGCACACAATCTCTTATTACAAAACAGATGAGATAACCATATGTCACAAATGAGGATAAACAGACATAACATATTGGAGGATTAGAATCTCAAGAATATCAGATAATAGAACTATTTTTAACAGGAACAAAGAGACTACAGAATAGCATGTTTGACTTAAACTTTTAAAAATGAAAGAATAAAAACAAAAATAAAATTCTATAAAGAAAAGAAGCAAATAAGCCATTAAAAATAAAACTTAAATGCATAAATTAAGCCACAGAATGGATCCTGCTGAAGAGAAGTAGAATAAAATATATTTGAATAAGCTATACTTAACATAGGACAGTAACATAAAGGGAAGGAAAATTAAAAATTATTATTAAACAAACTGAAGGAGAGAATGAAAGGGTCCAACATAAACCTAAAACAGAATTACAAGATGAGTGAATAGAATGATATAAAAGGCATTATTCTAAGTACAATGGCTCTTAATTCCATAATTTTCTGTGCTAATGAAACATATGAATCTTCATATGTAGAAACAGCACAGATCCCAATCAGAATTAAAGAAAAAAAAAATCACAAGATACATCAATGGTAAAACTGAAATATATAAGAGACAAGGGTGAATACATATCTTTTCTGATTGCTTTTAAGATTACCTAAAAAAATCAAAACTTAGAAATAACAGTTGCCTACTCAATGAGGAAACATACAATGGACTTTTATTTTCCAAGCTAATGGCAAAACAAACTTCCCACTTGGAATTCTGCACCCAGGTAAACAATTACACAAGAGTGAGGGTAAAATGAAATGCTTTTTAGGCAATGAATAAAAAGTTTAACACTGACAGTCTCTGTTGAAAAAAATACTGAAGGAATTACATCAGGAAAATGGAAAGGAAACCCAGAAGAACTGGCTTGGGTAATCAAAACAGCACGACACTGGCACAAAAACAGACACATAGATCAATGGAACAGAATAGGGAGCCCAGAAATAAGCCTACACCTCTATGGTCAGTTAGTCTACAACAAAGGAGGCAAGAATATACAATGGTAAAAGACAATCTCTTCAACAAGTAGTGGTGGGGAAACTGGACAGCTCCATGTAACAGAATGAGCTTAGAACACTTCATCACACCATATACAAAAGTGAACTACTGAACAAGGTACTCAGGCAGTCCTATCCACCCAGAGATCAGACAACATCTCCAACTCCCTGAGCCCCTGATAACAAGCCAACCATGGATCCCACTGCAGACCCAATAACAGTCTAACAACCAGTTCCAACCAGCATGATTGCGATTCCTGGGAGTAATCCCATCATCCTGGGGAACAGAGAGGAGACGGTCTTTACCTGCTGAAGCCAGTCTGTAAAGACTGAAAGAGATGTTTCCTCCATTAAATCCACAGACACCGACACAAGGCAATACAGATCATGAAGAATCAGGTAAATATGACACTATCAAAGAAAAGTAAGAAAGTTATAACTGACTCCAAAGCAACGGACATCAGTTAATATCCTGACAAAGAATTCAAATTAATTATCTCAAAGAAAGCCAATGAAATACAAGAGAACACAGATAGATAACTAAACAAAATCTGGAAAACAATGAATAAACAAGATGAGAACTTTAATAAAGAAACAGAAACCATAAAAAAAGAACCAAACAGAAATCCTGGAGCTGGAGAAAATGACTGTCTCTGGGCTGGGGGGTGGAGGCAATGAGATGTTGATTAAAGGGTACAAACTTCCAGGTGCAAGATGAATACATTCTGGGGATCTAATATTCAGCATGGTGACTATAGTTAACAATATTGTATTATTTACTTGAAAGTTACTAAGATAGGAAATCTTAAATGTTCTCACCACACACACACAAAATGTAACTACGTGATGTGATACATGTATTATCTAATTCTATTGTGGTAAATATTTTGCAATATATACATGTATCAAATCATCATGTACACTTTAAACTTATATGATGTTATATATCAATAATATTTCAATAAAGCTGATTTTTTAATTTTAATTTCTTTTTTTTAAAGAATTCATTGGTTTATTTATTTATTTATTTGGTCCTCGTTGCTGTGTGCAGGCTTTCTCTAGTTGTGGTGGTGCGTGGGCTTCTCATTGTGGTGGCTTCTCTTATTGTGGAGCACAGGCGCTAGGTGTATGGGCTTCAGTAGTTGTGGCACGCGGGCTTTAGAGTGCAGGCTCAGTAGTTGTGGTGCACGGGCTTAGTTGCTCCGTGGCATGTGGGATCCTCCTGGACCAGGGATTGAACCCGTGTCTCCTGCATTGGCAGGCAGATTCTTAACCACTGCGCCACCAAGGAAGTCCCAAGCTGATTTTTTTTTAAAAAGAAAGCAAAAGATACAGAGACGTGTTTATAGACAGTGAAATAAAATATACACCAATGCAATTCTTTTTGTGAAGGTTTATTGAACAACCACTGGTAAAATTCTGAGAACAAAAGTAGTTTATTCAGGTATTTTTTATTTCAAACAAAACCACAGAAAGTACTTGTAAATGATATTTGAACGTGAAACCTACCTAGCTAAGCTTAGAGAACAAGAATATGAAAGTATAACTAATGTTTTTACTTGTTTTCTGTTCCAATCTGTAGGGTTTATACCATTTGCAACCAAAAGAGTTTTAACTCAAAATGGATCAAACAAGTAAATAAGCAAACTGACTTTCTGGCTCATATAACTGACCCTTGTTTTAATTTAAATTAGGGGTCTTCTGATTTCTTTCTTTGCAGCTCTTCCATTGATTTTATCCATAGTATAGCAGCATGTTGACAATACAGCAACGAAATTTCTGGCCTTGTGTTCCCATATTTCAGGTTCTAGGGTGAGTCATAGCATTCTTTCCAGTATCTCCAAAATAGGGGAGCAACTCCTATTCTTAAAGCACCAGCAAACACTACCTCACGTAATATTGTTCCAAATTGGACCATGCGCTCAATGTGGAACCAATCAGTAAAAATGGGGGATGGGATATGTCAACTGGGTTACACTGCAAGTTAGTCTCCTCCTAACCAAGTGGCTGTGTGTTACAGAAGGGCAGCTCTTAAAGCAAAATGTGGTATTATTAATGGGGAAAAAATAAACTAAGGCAACTACAAAATCTTCAGTATAACATTAGCTTAAGGAAAAAGAATTTGAAGCAGTAATTTTTTTTCCGGTATGAAGTTTGCAACTAAGATAGTCTTGATAGTGAATTCACCGAAAGGTCGTTTGATAAGACAATCCCCACCAGAGTGATGATGAGGTCAGAGAGATATTATGAGACTCAGGGCTCCGAGGACAGTTGGAAAG
Source organism: Aethalodelphis obliquidens (assembly GCF_003676395.1). Lineage (NCBI taxonomy): Eukaryota > Metazoa > Chordata > Mammalia > Artiodactyla > Delphinidae > Aethalodelphis > Aethalodelphis obliquidens. The sequence goes on along the minus strand of NW_020837964.1, from coordinate 23,320,104 downwards.
AAAAGTGAGGCTGAAAATAAGAATTCTTTATTGAAGTAGCCAGAAGGCCAGAAGAGGGTATGAGAGAAAAGGAGAAAAGGAAAGCACACTAGACTAGGAGTCTGGAGAACAAACACGGCTCCCTATCTCTGCAGAAAACTAATTTTACACAATCTCTCTAATTGGATATTAGGATGACATGGAACAGAAAATAAAGCAGTGCTGCATCATGATCTCCTTCACTGAGAGACCAAGCAGCTACCCATGTATACAGCTCTCTTACTCCTTTCCCCACACAGGGGATATATGGTTACTGCAGACTAGATTCAATGTGTAGGCAGATCACCTTAACACCAAAAAGCCACAGCCTTGGTATCCCACCAGTCTTTATACTGTTGTAGTCACAAAAGACCAAGCCCTGCAGGCCAGTTCACAGCTGCCCCATTACAGATGTTGTCCAATAGAACAGGGATTTCACAATAAACAAGACAAAAGCATGAGTCCACATTTATCTTAACTTCACAGGTTCCAAATAAACAGTATCATTAGAAGGCAGACATAAGGTCTTTTTTCAATGTACACGTAGGTCAACTCAGATCCAATGTTTATCTTTTACTTTTAAAACTTGTACTCACATGAGATGAAATAAGAATAACCTGAAACCTAGAAGCATGTTGCCATAACCTCCAAGACCAGACCAGAATAGAGAGTATCATTTTGCTGCAATAAGTTTTTTTTAATTTGTTAAGGAGAGGGACATAGAATTTTGTATCGGAATCCTACCATATTTGAGTTATGGTTTATTAGTTTAATTATATTTATTTGTATAGGAAACAACTATATATAATTCTGATACTATAGTGTGGCTTTAATAATTCTTTCCAATCTCTTTCTTGTCTTATGCATTTCTACATTCCAAGGTCAAAAGCCCTGCAAACAGTCTACAGTATGTAACAGGAATGGGTAAACTTTACTGTATAATCAGTCTCCATAAGGGCATTACTTCATATCTCTCATTCACACCTCTATTCCTAACACCCAGCTGATTGCCAAGACTATGGTAGGTGCCCAACATTTGTTAAATAAATAGCATATATATAACTTAATGCTGTTGGACGTGGGTGGGGACAACATATCAAATGAAATAGTCCTAGTGAAAGCAGCTAGCCTAAGACCTGGCAATAACAGATAGATGTATTTGTTTCTTAGTGCTACTGTAACGAAGTACCACAGATGTGGGTGGCGTAACACAACAGAAACAAATTCTTTCACAGTTCAGAAGGAAAGAAGTTCAAAATCAAGGTGTTGGTAAGTTTGGTTCCTTCTTCAGGTGTCAGGAGGAGAATCTGTCCCATGCCTCTCTCCTAGCTTCCAGCAGCTGCTGACACTCCTTAGCATTCCTTGGCTTGCACCTACATAACTCCAATCTCTGACTCCACACCGACACATGTGCTTGTGTCTCTTTTACTCTTCTTATAAGGAAAATAGTCTTGTTGGATTAAAGGCCCATCCTCCTCCAGTGTGACCTCATCTTAACTAAACTGTATGTGCAAAAACCCTATTTCAAAATAAGGTCGCGCTCTGAGGTTTGGAAAAGGACATGAATTTTGGAGGGACACTATTTACCCAGTGTAGTAGACAATCAATAATACTGAAACTCACTTTACTTAAAAGCAATTAAATGTATGTTCATTAAAACAAAACACGATTATACAGTTGACCCTTGATCAACATGGGGGCTAACGCATGTATAACCTATGGTTGGCCCTCTAGATCCACGGTTCCTCCATATCCGTGGAGTCAGCCAACCACAGACCAGGTAGTACTTCAGTATTCACTATTAAAAAACATTTGTTTGTAAGTGGACCCATGCAGTTCCAATTCGCATTTCTCAAGGGCCAACTGTATGTTGAATTGATAGACATCATGCATTATATGCAACTCTACAGAACAAGTGAAAGTAATAAAATTCAGCAGGAGTTGAATTCCATAATATAGTCCTGCTGGGTCTATGTCCATGACCTCTGGCAGAATTCAATATTTGCATTGGCCTAGATGCTTTAGAAATGGACACAGACTCGGACACAGACTCAATTCTAGCCACAGTCCTTCTGCTCTGTCAAAGACCAACCAAGATCTTCTCACTTGGTTAAACCCACCAGCACTAAAGCAGTCCAGAACAATGTTTGTCCTCTTTCTATGTCAGGGGATGGGGAGAGGATGGGAGGAGGAGAGCAGGTAATTACACATACTTCTAAATAGTATGAGACTTCTCCCCTCTACACACTAAATGACCTAAATGGCAATTCCATTATCTTAAATGTTAGAGAAAATTAAAGAATATTATTTCAGACTCTTTCTTGCCCTCTCCCAAATATCTATCTCCATCTTTATTTATTTCACTGTTTACCATGAGGAATATTTCTCCAAATAGTTCCATGGCCCATATTCCTCAATTCATGCAGATGTTTGCTCAAATATCACGTTAGCAGTTTGGATTCCCTTCTATATCATCATATGTTTATATTAACTTGCCATTCATTATTTTTTATTTATTTTTAAAATATGGAACATTATGTGTATACTTATTTATATGTTACGTATTATTTATTCATTGCTTGTTGCTCTGCAAAAATGCAAATATTCAAACATGCACGCATACAAACAAATATGACATGCAAGTAAATATTAGGCATTTTGTAGACCTTGCCTTCGGGGTGTACAAATGAATACACAGACTGTGTTGTGGCAAATATTGTTTTCTAAATACTTCTAAGAGTTAACTATGGGCTTTTATGTTCACAAAATAAAAATACTAGAACTTGTTTACACATTAGTTTGAATTTTATAGAATTTTCAGAGTCATGGCAGATATTGGTTCATTAAGCCAAAACAATGTCATAGGAGATAGGCTCGGTTATGTATTTATTATGAACCCATAATATTAAGAAGGGGAACTTGCTTGCACAACTCATTTAATCTGTCTCATAGTAAATGTTTGCCATTGTTAATTAACTGATCAATCTGACTCAATTATTGGACAGAGCAATGTAGAAACCCTAATACTTGGAGCAAATGTAGGAAATACAACATATAAAATAGATTGGGACGTGTAATGAGGGTTGTCTGCTGGATTATAAATGCTTAAATGTATTTTTCTCCCCCTCTAAGACTGAAGTTTTAATACAACTTAATGCAGGTGGATGAGTTTAGAAAATAATTTCCATGTGCCTCTACCGGCAGTTGCCTGCTAGGCACTTAAGAAGACAGTGGAAGGCTCAGCAAGCATCCAAAGCAGGTGGAGGCAGCTGGGTCACAGCATGTGGGGTCTGAGGGAGCGGCGTGAGAGTAACCAGACTCGGCCCACAGGGCCTGAGTACACTGAACATCAGGACCTGCGGATATGCGAGGAAAGAGGGGGATGCGACCTGGGGCTCTGACACATCCCTGCGTGCTATTAGGGTCATGCTTATATGAAGACAGTGTTCTTCCAGGTGGAGGAAGAGACAGGGGGTGCGATTCGACTGATTCACATGCACTCATCTTCTCTCAAACTGCTCTGTCTGGCTTGTTCACTTGACCCTGGACAAGTCACTGAACTTTGCAGGCATGCAGAATAGCAGCTATGTACCTAATTCAGAGGTAGGCAAATGAGATCTCAGAGGAGTGTAGTGAGGACTGTTTTCAATATTTTAAAAAGAAGACTTAAAAATATATATATAAATATATTAAACTTAAATCATGCAGTGTGTCATTTCCAGAAAGGGTAGAAGAAAATGGTCAATGGTACAGGCTTTGAACTCACACAGACCTCTATTTGAATACTAGCGTTACTGCTTACCTCTGTCTCTGGCTCCTGTTTTTAAAAAAACCTCTCTGAAGCTTACATTATCTTCCCATCTCCATTGGGTTGGTACTGAGATATTTCTTTTCTGAATAAATTAAGATAATTGCATTTAGAATATTTAGCATGTGGTTAAAAAAATGAGCAAAGGCTCATTGAACATATACTATGGGATATATAAAATTAGGTAGAGAGGTTACAGAGATTAATAAAACACAATTGTTATCCCAGAGAAGCTAATGATCTAGTGGGGAAAACAAGTACGGACAGGTAATTTGCCAGATGGCAACTGTACCAAGAGTTAGGAACACAATGTGACACCCTAACCAAGCCTGTGACCTCTGGTGGAGGTGACACAGGAGCTACACTCTGAAGAATGTGTAGGATTTGGCCATATTGGATGCTGTCTTGGGCGCTGGCTTATTTCTAGGAAAAAAAAAAAAAAAAACTAACTCTGAAGTTCTAAAAAAATAAAAAGCAATAGAAGAAAAACAGTCATAAAGTAGAACCGAAAGATGGCTTTGTATGCAATTAATACACGGAATGGTGCCAAACGCCACAGAGGAGAACTATAAGGCACCCTACACCCTTAACAAGCAGCCACAGGCAAGCTTTCTGTGCAAATCCTCTAATCCTATTGATCCTGCCTGGAAAGCAGTGAGGCCAGTCAGCAATGCAGAAGGGTGGAGATAGGCAGCAAGTGCACACGGCAGGCACTGCATGCTTCGGGAAACTTAATCATATAACCTTCTTCATTACTCACGAAATCACTCACTGTCAATACTCCAGCCACGGCCTCCCTGACTACTGCTGTTTAAGATCCTGTCAATCTTCTCCTGCGATTTTGCCAAACAAATTCACTCAGAGCTATTTACAGGCAGTATTATCTCTGCTGATAACATTACACCATTTGTGTAGTACAGAAACAGGAAAATAAAACTCATTCTAACCCTTTCGTCTGGCATTCCCTTTGCAAAAGGCAAAGGCTCCCTCTCGATGAGTAAGGGCTGAGGTAGAAATACAGTTCTATACTGTTGTTAAAAGCCAGAATAAGAGCCGACTTTTATTATTCCATGGAAGATTTTTGGCCTGAATCGCATAATGCCACCACTATGGTCATGACATTAACCAAGAACCATTATTGACTATCTCACTCTGCATCAGGTCATATATATGCTGTCAGGGATTCCCGTAACAACCCTGTAAATTCATTATTATCCCTCTCATGCAGAGATATATATGCACAGAGGAATTAAAAAAAAAACTTCTCCAAGAAGACTATCTAGTGACAGAGAAGCACAATTTAAACCCAGGTTTGCCTGCTGCCATAGTCCTTATAATTTCCACTGCTAAGTGCATATTTAGTCAATTCTCCATACGACAATTGTTGACATAGGGATAAAATTCCTACTTACTGACTTTCAGAATTAGAGGTAAATTGACTTAACCAGTAGATCTTTTCTGAAATAGTGATAAATTAACTTTGGAGCATCCTTAGAAAATACGAATGCTTTGCCATCATACTTAAGGGACAGTCTGAGATGTAAAGATTTCTGTGGGACGTAAACCACCCACAGAATCTATTTTGCTCTTCAATATGTAAACTGAATTTCATATTCATGCTAATTTCATCAAATTCAGTTTCAAATACGAACTAACTCTCTCAAGTGCTTGTTTTGATAGATGTATGCCAGCTTCTTAATAACCTAAGGTCACTGCAAAGATAGCATGTTCCTACCAACTTATTTCTTTTCCTCAATCCCAATACCCACTTTCTTTCATTTATTTGAATCCCTTGGTCAATGAACTCCAATGTCCCAACTGACTACACAATACTCCAGGTAGAATTGTGGTCTTCGTTATTCTCTCTCACTCCCACAATCAATCAGTCACCATTTGACATTGTTTCTACATTCTTAATAACTCTTGAATCCATTTTTCTCATCTCCACCATTCTAGAGCTTTAATTCATTCCCTTGGCATTGACTGCATGGACAGTTTAAAGAGACTTAAATCAACTGTTCACCTTCCATGTTTACCCTCTCCCAACAGACCTCCCTTTACTATCTACCACATTAATTATTGTGAAATGATCTTGTTTAAAATGATCCAAAGTCGAAGAAGAATACACGTATATGTATAACTGAATCACTATGCTGTATACCTGAAACTAACACAACATTGTTAGTCAACTATGCTCCAATATAAAATAAAAATTAAAAAAAAAAGCAGAAGCAAATTGTATGTGCTTCCCAGGCTCCTGAATGGGGCGATCAGGTAGTGCTAATAAAATAAATAAATAAATAAAAATAAAATGATTCAAAGTTTCCCTTCTTTTCTCAGGATAAACTCCCGGCTTCTAAGCAAATCAGTATGGTCATGGTCTTCCCACTGCCTTCTATCCAGCCTCCTTTGTCACTTCCAAACATGCACTCACAACTCCGGGGACACCAGACATGCTTGGAATTCCTGGAAGGTATAATACTCTCCCCCTCGTATGTGATGCCCTTGAACACTGTGCTTCTTCACCTGGAAATACCTCTCCTTTGGCCAATTTCTGGTTTAACATAACTTTTTTCTCATAGCAGATGACAATCTCTTTTGCATGAGATCTTCCTTTCTTTCATAGGTAGATAAGATGCTACTTTCCTATGTCCTCATAGCAATATTTGTTTATTCAAGCCACCCACTCAAGCAACAAGTATTATAGGGAACACATTACATGCCAGTCACTGTTCTACATATTGGTATTTTAGTGGTCAATAAGATAAATCCCTTACTCTCAAATAGACAAATACATAAACATGATAGTTTTTGTATCAAGTGCTTTGAAAACAGTGAAACAAAGTAATGAGATAGAAAAACCGAGGGAAGAGGCAAAGTTTGCTTTGCATTGGGTGGCCAGGAATCTTACCTCTGAGAAGGTAAGATTTGCACTGAGATCTAAATATGAGAAAAGAGCCATGTGAAGAACTGAGAAATAGCAGTCCAGATAGAGGGGACAGCAAGAGCAAAGGCTCTGAGATGAGCATGAGTTCGACAAGCTAAAGGAACTGATGGAAAACTATCACAGACTCCTAATAATATGCCACAAACTTATAGTTTCATTACATAGGAATGCCTACTCCAAACTCCATGTGGCTCTCTTTTGTTCAGAGCTTCAAATCCTCAGTAGCCTGTACACTGACCGTCTATGATTTATTAGACACAAAAATAGTCGTGAAAAAAACAGAATAAATGTTTACTGCGTGTATCCCTTCTATGGTATGAGCTTCTTGAAGTCAGGAACCATATTTGTTTATGTGTCCTTCGTGGCTGTTGACCAAACTTGATACAAAGAAGGTGTTCAGTAAATTTTTTTTAAATGACTGAATGGATCAATTAATTAATGATATGGGCATAATTTAAACATTAAATTATTGTTGGCTGTTATAATTTTAACTATAAACTAATCTCTAAAATGCGTCATATGTCCTGAACCTGGCTTCACATTACAACAGCAGAGAAATAAAATGAGAAAGAAACTAGGCAGTTTGCTCATTACCCTTTGTCCTCTTCTCACCTCACTGACCAAGGACATGGTCTCCTACTCTAGGGAGTTTGTGATTATTTGTACTTCCAGGTGGCACTGCCAAGAGCCTTGCAGGCTGTACTATTTACTGGTTAATGGCTAATCCAAAGTTTCTTTTGCTGTCACTGAGATAAATGGTACAGGCTGCAGACAAAATCAGGAATGAAGCAAATTTTTAGCAGGAGGCAAGAGAAAACGTGTGTTGTGTGGTCTATACTAAATCCCCAGTGTCTGTGTGTGGATTTACTTGAAGACAAAAATAGGAACAGGACTTTGGTGTTCATAATTCTAATGATAAAACTATTACATAGGGAACTTACATTTACAACCAATTAACAGAGGGATAAAATTATTAATTTGAATCATCCATTTTCCTCTCTCCCTTTTCTGTATGTGCTCCTAGTCCTATATTTAGTGATGATCAGGACTGATATGTTAGAGAGATGTGAATTTTATTTTTCTTGCATTGACATATGGGAATAATGAAACCCAGAGAGAGGAAGGGACATGACCACAGTTACTTAATGACTAGATGGAATGATGGAATTCTTATGCCGCTATGTTCCCTCTGATGTGTAACTCAGTTTCTTTAGCTATAAAATGGGGATACTCAGAGAATTATTGTAAGATTTAATTAGACGTAACATTTATTCTTCTGAACTGGAATCCAGAGGAATCAATTGTGTGCACCCTATATGTAATGACAGCTTAATTCTATGCTGCTAAAGATTCTCCTATTCAGAAATTCCTCTACTTGGCCCTTTATATTGCAACCAGGCTTGCTCCTAATTATTTCTAGGAAACCTAATCATAGGACACTGTAGTTTGGCAATTTGGTATGAAATGAACACTGCTCTTATCTTGCTCTTCTAACCCAATTCTCCAGTGTCACTAACGATAAATGTAGGATACACTCATATTATTCCCAATCTCATCCTACAGTCCACAAGCGGGACACTGTTTCCTTCAAATACTAAGGTAGGATACTATATTCCTGTGTAATTCTCTAGACCATCTTCCTCAGAGTTGGAAGTCTGCTTTTGAACTCTACACCTGATCATTATGCTAATGTTAAATGTTCCATCCACTCTTCAGGGCATCCACCTGTAACTCTTGGACGTCACCCACCTTCTTGAATATCTAAAAAGATGGATACGGCACAGAAGACGACTGGGAACAAAATGTAATTGGGTTTCTACTGTTTTCCAGCCACCGGACAAGACAATTTTTCTTTTTTTGCCTTTTATTTTTTCTTTATTTTTTTACATCTTTATTGGAATATAACTGTTTTACAATGTTGTGTTAGTTTCTGCTGTACAACAAAGTGAATCAGCTATATCCCCATATCCTCTCCCTCTTGAACCTTCCTCCCACCCTCCCTATCCCAGCCCTCTAGGTTGTCACAAAGCATCGGGCTGATCTCCCTGTGCTATGCTGATCCCCCTGTGCTATGCAGCAGCTTTCCACTTCAAAGTCTACTGTGTGTATTAAAGAAAAATTATTGTACATCCCCAGTTAAAACTGTAAAACCCGAGGCTCAGAAAAGCTAACTATCATGCTCCAGGTAAGACATCTTTTAAAGTGTCAAAGTCACTGCACCAAGCCACTTCCTTAATGCATTTTTTTTTAAAGCGTTATATATACTCTTTCAATCTTCACACCACCCTATGAGGTGGGTTCTTTTATTATTTTTTATTATTTTTTTAAAGATTTATTTTTTATTTATTTATTTTTGCCTGCACAGGGTCTTAGTTGCAGCACGCGGGATCTTTCATTGCAGCACTGGGGCTCTTCATTGCTGCGCACGGGCTTCTCTCTAGTTGTGGCATGAGGGTTTTCTCTCTCTAGTTGTGGTGCGTGGGCTCCACAGTGCATAGGCTTTGTAGTTTGCAACATGCAGGTTCTCTAGTTGGGGCGCACGAGCTCAGTAGTTGTGGCGGGTGGGCTTAGTTGCCCTGCTGCATGTGGCATCCTAGTTCCCAGACCAGGGATCGAACCAGCACCCCCTGAATTGTAAGGCGGATTCTCTACCACTGGACCACCAGGGAAGTCCCCATTAATGCATTTTTAAATGCATTTAATGGTCTCTGGAATTTTGGAAATAGCTGATAATTTTTTTTTAATGTGCCAAATAAATAAGATTGACAAGACTGGCCTTTCAATGTGTTTTATTTTCTAAATGCTTTGACATCTTTACAGTTGACATTCGGCGTTGGGTAATAAGTTAAAAGTCTTGAGTACTTTGATAACATAATGCTGTACTTTTTAGTAAACATTTGCCACCATTCAGCTTTCACAACCTCTCATTCACCTTGTTAATTTTAACCTTAAAATATTCCGCTGAGCATTTGTTAATTTTCTTTAGGTCGCCCTGATACATAACCTATGTTAATTTTTTTTTTATCATTCTCTGAATAAAAATAACCCCTCTTACATAAAATTTAAAGAGTAAAATAATCTTCAGGAAAAGGAAATGACAAAACTATTGAAAAGGTAAAGACATGAAAGATAGCATAAAGAAGGAAATATGGGAGTTTGAAGTCGGTTTAGTGATGGAATTCAACCATTCATTTTGGGTATTTTTTAGTTTGGAGAATAATTGCTTTACAATGTTGTGTTAGTTTCTGCTGTACAACAAAATGAATCAGCTATACGTATACATACATCCCCATAACCCCTCCTTCTTGAGCCTCCCTCCCACCACCCCCCCATCCCACCCCTCCAGGTCATCACAGAGCACCGAGCTGAGGTCCCTGTGCTATACAGCAGCTTCCCACTAGCTGTCTGTTTTACACATGGTAGTGTATATATGTCAGTGCTACTCTCTCAATTCACTCCACCCTCCCCTTCCGTTCATTTAGTACTTAGGTGAATTTATCAAGCATGTATGAAAAATTTACTATGTTCCATGTCATAAGCAATAGATTTAAAAGTGGATTAGCTGTATCTCTTGCCTTCAAAGAGTTTACCATATAGTAGGAAAAAAAATGAAAGCATACAAGCTCAATAAATATTGTGACTTATCAAAAGCTTCTCCTTTTGCTTACCATGCTGGCTTCTGTTGCTACACTCTCTTTTGCTATCTACTTAATATTTTGCATATCTAACTAGATTTCTTCCCATCACCTACTGCTTGAACTACTCTCAAGCACCTGTCTCACTCCAAATAGGTTTTTTGTCTCTCATCCCTAACTCTTCCAAATGACCTTTCTCTTGACAGCTTTTTGCTAAGCCAGAACTAAGCTTTGGCAACCTCATATTTTTGCTAAGCACTGCCCTTGGGTTGAGTTTCAGTTCCAGGATCTTATTCCTGAGATTCTGTGTACCCAGAAAACTTCTGAGTTTAAGCCAGAGAAACAAGAGATGAACTAATTTAGTCTTTTGTCACTCAACTGCTGTGACTATTCTAAGCTTGGATTCTATGCAATTCTGTTATAAACTGACCAAGTTTGGTGGTAGGGTTAAGGGCACAGTGAATAGGGAATGAAGCAGAGGGACGGATGGACGCTTTAAGAATCCTTCAGGGGTCTGCTGCCTCAGTTAAGACTTAGGGCAGAAAATGGAGATATGCAGTCACAGTACTTAAGGAGAAACACTATTAGCAGGAAAAAAGTAGTAGCAAGCATGAACGCATTCACCTAACTTGACTTCAGGGGTGAGACCAAGAGTATCTATTGGGGCAGCAGATCTGCCTGCTCTGCCTGTCTTCATGAAAACCTTTCAGTGAGCAAATATATGCTTCAAAATTCAAATAATCAAAGACTTTTCTCCTCACATAAATTTAAAGAGTAAATTTAAGCATGCTTCTGTCCTAATGATAATAAGTGGTTTAAACCAATGAAAGTCGTAACTAGATATACACTTGAGGCAAGAGACTATTTTATTGACTTTTGTATTTTAAACACCCATCACAGTGATCAACAGGGGCAAGACATTTGATACAATTAGTTTCATACATAATAACAGATTTCAATTAGTAGAAAACCTAAGGGGCAGACATACCTTGAAACCTAGAATGTGAGATCTGGAAGAGATGTCTAAGGTAGCCAAATATTGGGTATGTAAATATACTTTATCTAGATTTTCAATGTCCATAAAGTAAGAATAACTGCCCGAAGAGCTGTGTGTCCTTAAGTACTACTAGGAGAGAAAGAAATAGGAGTATTAGTTTGATATGTTGGCTCTTCCTAATTCTTGTCTTATGTCCCCACTGCAAAGGTTTTAAAGTAAAATAATTATTTACCTGAGTTCACCTAATCATTAAGAGCATCAATTAGAATCTAGGTTTTGTTTTCTTTTTAATCTTTCTCTTTAAAGCTAAATAATGAGATTGAGAGGAAAATAAAATGGAGATAGTAAGAGTGTCTACTTAGCAGATTTGTAGTCGCATTGGACATACTGAATGTAAAACACCCGGTGTAAAGTTAGAACTCAGTTGTCACTATTATCAACAATGAAAACATGAACTTGTGCTCAAGGATTTTCTAAGTCATAGTTGACATTAAGTCAAGAGAGCTGAACTCTACCAATTCTTTCCGGGGCTACTGAACAACTGCCTCTGTTTCCGGAGTGCAATCTTGGCTAAGATCTGCTGGAAAAGTGCCATCTGCTCTTCCATTGCCGGCATATAGAAAAAGGCCCTTAGTTAAAGCTCATTTGAAAAGGAACCACTGAGGAGGTGTGTGGCTAGAGCAAAGGCAAAATTGAGGAGAACAAAAACCACTGTGTTGCTTCTCCAAGTTTTGCCTGGGGGTAGCATCCTAAATCTTAAGTGACTAAGCCTGACTACAAAGAGTGGTCACAGCCAGGCTGCATGTACAACTTGGAGAAATCTGTTAACTGCTATGGCTATTTCTCTTTCTTGTGGTTTCACTGAAAAGGTATTCTACCTGTGCTTCTGAGACTTAAATTCTGTAACCAAACCCATCAATGCCTATTGCTGGGGAAGAAAATTAAAAAAAGTCTAGCTGAACTAAGAACTAAACTGACATGAAGAAAGAAAATAAGTGCTTTGGTGCAGATGAAGCTAAGCCGTGCAGGGCAGCAAATACTCTGAAGATATTGATGCCTGCACTGTGTCAAAAAAAAGATGACTAATAGAGTGTGTCCCTCCTCCGTGCGGGCCTCACTCTGATCATCTGGAGGGCTCATTTTATGCATGGGATATCACATTTAATATCTTCAATCATGGTGATAAATTGACCGTAAGAAACTGGCAAAATCTATTATCAATAGATATTATATTTCTGGGGCTACGAATAACATAGGATTAAAGAGTTTGCTTTGTCCAGGTGCTAGCTACAAACGGAAGGTACTAACTGCATTTTTGGGCTCTTCTTAAAATTAATGTCCCTTTTAGAGTCAGAGAAAATTCATTGTGTATATTAAAAATTGGGATGATTTTCTTTAATTGAAATATCTACAATCTATGTCCACACTCTCTTGATGCTCAAAGAGATTTTAGTTTAAGTCTAGCTCTACTATATACTAGCTGTCGTAGAATTCAGCAAGACACTTCAGCTTGCAAGGCTTCAGTTTCCTCATTTGCAAAATGAGGTTAAAGTTATTTATCATGACTTGTTCACAGGTCTTAAGCAGAGGCATATACATGAGGCATGAAAAAGATCTGCCGACCACAAAGCCCAATATAAATGAAGCAACTAAATTAATTCTTTATAGTTTGAGGCTTATAATGTCAATTTCTATACCTATCCATATGTTTACTCATTTCTACATCTATATTTAATGCACATCTGGTTCCATACTAGTTTCTATAACATCTACACACAAACATTTGCTTGATTCTCTAATAATCATGGGAGGTACAACTTTCATTAAAATCAGGCTGCTTATTTTCAGTTTTTGCCCAAAGTTAATCTGGGATTCAAACCTCTATCTTACAACACAGAGCCAGGAATCCAGATTATATTTTATTTGTTGTGGTAGCTGATGTCAAAGATTGAAAGTTGCTTTGCCAGTACTATAGGAATTATGCACCTATAACTTTTCAATATAAATTTTCATCCTAGAGGTCTTGTGAAAAAACCTTTCTACATACCTGAGTGGTACTTGGGAGTCATGCCCTATTTCTAAAACAAAATTTCAAGTAGAGTGTTCACTGAAGAGCAGACCAGAGATAAAGATGTTTAGGAATAATATGCTTAGTTGTTACATAAAATGCAGTGAACCCAGCAGTGTTTCAGTGTTTGTTTTATTTTTTTCCTTCTCAAAGCCAGTGTTTATACACAAAAATCTTGGAATACTCTTGTTTTCATTTCATCTGCTGCAGCTTTTCTAGGATCACCACTGCCTTCCAAAAGCAAGTAAAATGCCTAAGATTATATTAATTTGCATTACATGACATAACCTGTTAAGAGGACAGATAATTTTTGGTGACTAGGCAGTTGTTTGCATTCTAACATCAGGAATTACATTTCATCATAAGTATAATGGTCTACACATCAAATCTGAATGATTTTTCAGGAATTGAATTTTAAGCCACCTAAAGCCCCCGTCTTGGTAGTTAGAATAAGGTCCCCATTTCCAATTCTCAGTCCTACATTCTGAGAGGGGTTTCAACGCACGTGCAGGAGTGGAGCATGTGATTCATTCCTAGACAATCAGAACTTTTGCAACTTCCTTACCACAGTGATTCACTCAGATATGGGTATGTGATCCAATGACCGCCAACCAAATTCACTAAAACTTTTTCCTTGAATCTGACAGGAATGATTCATACTGTTTCTGCAAAAATTCTGAAAGCATTTAGGCTGGTGCTTTTCTGACACACTGACACAGTAAGGAGAGCCAAGAGAGAGAAACTAGGTCAACAACATTTTCTACAACATTTTGTCATGAAATTTTTCATATATACAGAAAAGAGGAAGCTATTTACAATAATCACCTAATTGCCCGTCACCAAGATTCTAACATGAACATTATGCCATAGTTAGTTTTTCCTACACCTAACCATCTATTCATCCCTTTCTCCAATCACCAACCCATTTAGATTTTTGAGCCTATCAAAGTAAGTCACAAACTACTTTGATAAAATTTCCTGAGCCCCTGTATCTATCTATGATGGAAGGCAGAACTTCTGCTGAAATTTCAGTTACATTAACCAATAAATCCCTTTTTCATTAAGCCAGTTTGATGCGAATGACATAATGAGTTTTTAAATGAAATACGGAGTTTTTTAAATGGCATAGGGAGTTTTTAAATTAATAGTTATACATAATTCTGTTACTGGATTGTTTTCCTCCGTTTCTCACACATCCATAGAAAGTGTGAATAATGAAGAATATTGGTCAAAAATTATCCCAACATTTTACGGACCCTCAGAATCTATTTCCACAAGCCAATCCTGAAATATATACATTTATTTTCAAAAACCTCTCCATTTGGTTAAATTTATTTTCACGAGCCTATACTTTGTCTTAATGTTATAAGGAAAGTTTGTTGTAAATGGTTTTAGTGAATGTTACTGCAGAACATTTTCTAAATTACTGTAAGTATACTTGGGAATTGCAGCAGTTACCAGTGTCTGCTAATGAGATGGAGTTTACACTAAAATTTTCAAAGCCTACAATTCATAATGGATCATGAAGAGATTGTAAAATATCAAATATTAGTTTAAATGACTTCTAACAATAAAATTACTGCCTGGGGATTTTCCCAGTACTAAACTCCAAAAACTTAAAAAAAAATCCTGGCCAAAGAGCTCCTAGAAATATATTTTAATGTTCAAAGCCAATGTTTTAATGTTTTGAATACTTCTATATTTCTTAATAAATATTTTACGAGCTTTCACCACTGATGCTATTTAAGCATGTGATAAACCTGCATAATAATTAGTATAGCACTCTCAATGAAAAGACAGAAGGGTTATTTTAAAAAACCACAGATGTTGTACAGGCAATCAAAGTAAAATAAACATAAATGCATGAGTCTCCAGTCATGTTCACTAGGGTTACTGATTGTAAATGGCTGGAAGTCAGAGGTCATTTGTGCATTTCTTTCTTTATCTCTAACTTAATTTTTGCATACGAAAATTCAATGGGCCTTTTATACAAGCTAATCATTTCATACATGAAAGCAGTTGTCAGTATCACTTGGAATTTTCTATCCATAAGCTGGTTCTTTCCATGTAGCATAAAGGATGCATTCTACTGCATTGATAGACATAATGCATTTTGATATAGTTATTATTTAATGTCTGCTAACTCTGTATCAGGCAGCAATCTAAGTACATGCTATGTCTTAGTATATTTATTTTTTAAAAAATTTATTTTATTGTGGAAAGAATAGGAACATGAGATCTACACTATTAAAATTTTAAGTGTACACTAGAGTATTATTGACTATAGGTACAATGCTGTACAGCAGACCTCCAGAGCTTCTTTATCTTCCTTAACTGAAACTTAATGCTCATTCATTAGTAATACCCCATTTACCCCTCCCTCTGGCCCCTAGTAACCACTATTCCACTCTTTGATTCTATGAATTTGACTCTTTTAGACACCTCATATTAAGTAGAATCATCCAATATTTGTCTTCCTGTGACTGGTTTATTTTACTTAGCATAACGTCTTCAAGGTTCGTCCATGTTGCTGCATACTGCAGACTTTCTTTTTTAAGTTTGTGTAGTATTCCACTGTATGTTTATACCATATTTTCTTTATTCATTCATCTGTCAATAGATATATAGGCTGTTTCCACATTTTGACTATTGTGAATAGTGCTGCGATAAATATGGAAGTGCTAATCTCTCTTTGAGATTCTGATTTCAAACCTTTTGCATAAATACTCCACAGTATGATTGCATGATCATATAGTAGTTCCATTTTAAGTTTCTGAGTTACCTCCATACTGTTTTCCATAAAAGCTATACCGTTGCCTCTGCACACCAAAGGAAATAATCAACAGGTTGAAAAGGCAACCTATGGAATGGGAGAAAATGTTTGTAAACCATGGATCTGATAAGGGGTTAATTATACAGTATCCAAATAATTAATAATATCCAAAATATATAAGGACCTCCTATAACTCAATAGCAAAAAAACTAATAACCCAATTTTAAAAATGAGCTAAGACCTTGAATAGATAGATACTTCTCCAGAGAAGACACACAAATGACCAACAGGTATCTGAAGAAATGGTCAATGTCATTAATCACCAGAGAAAGTGCAAATCAAAGCCACAATGAGAGATTACCTCACCCCTGTCAGGATGGTTATTATCAAAATACAAAATATAACAAGCGTCGGCAAGAATGTAGAGAAAATGAAACTCCTGCACATTGTTGGTGAAAATTATTACATTTAATTTTTCACTACAATCTTCTAAGATAACTACTAATTCCTCCATTTTACAGATGAGGAAGCAGAGGTAAAAAGAGTTTAAATAACTGATTCAAGATCACACAGATAAAAATTGTGATGTGTTTGATTCCAAAGGCAATGATCTTTACAACTGTGTTTTTCAAATAGAAAAACAGGGGGACCATCAAGAAGATATCTGTGAGCACTCTAGATGCCAAAGACACTTGGTGTGAAAGATAATTTATTTGATGTTAAAAGCCAGGCACTGTCTGCCTATGAGCACATCAGTCTCCTGCAGGTGCTGATGTGAATGGCAAAAGCTGGTTATAATGTGGTCATCCACAGGATCTTAACAGTCCTTAATGTAAAAATAATGCCCTATAATAGAAGTCCAAACATTATATAGAGAACTGGAGGACCCCTTTAAATACAGACACTTAGGAACCTAGACTGAGTCTGAAAATATTCCAGAAAGAACTGTTGTGAAGGTCAGAGTAAAAATGCAAGAGCTCTGCACATTACAAATCCTCAATAAGTGGGAAATGCTCATTATTTAGTGTTTTAAAAATAGCAGCCAAAACCAGGAATTATTTTTCTTGAGGGTGTTTTGAGAGGGGACAAAAAAGCAAACTATTTCTGGGTCAATTAAAACTGGCCAGTCTGTCTTTTGTTCCTTTGAGCCAGACATTTTGACAGGCTGACATAATTACACTGTCTTTTTCTCTACTTTTATAAGCTTATCTTCCAGATGCACCAACTTTGTGACCCTGAGCTATGAGGAGAGGACTAAAATGAGCTGGGAACTGGTGAGGAAAGATATTCTCTGTTATGAAGTTAGGGTGCTCAATGAATGAATGAACTTGTCAGACAGTTGTTTACAAAACTCCACAGAAGACCTTAAAAATAGTCACAGGATTAAAAACATAAACACATCCCTGGACTGTTTCCTTCCCCCTTATTGGTTTATATGCCATTTATTCCAGATGAATCAACTTTATAACGCATGTTTTGTGTTTTGTTGGTTTCTTTGTCTTAAATACACTCTAGTCTGACAAACTAGTTTAACAACTGCCTCTTTCAGGGGAACCCAGTGTGAGATGGAGTGTAGTACGTGTTTTTTTCAGGAGTACTATGTAATTCAGTGGTTCCACAATGTGTTTATTAAACACCTACTATGTGCCAATACTTGGCTAGTCTCTGTGGATACAATATAGAACCAAAAGAGTGTATTCTCTGCTGCTGTGAAATTTATGGTTAATGTTAAAAAAAAAAAAAGAGACAATACACAAATATTGCCCCATCTTCAGCTAAACCCTCTCTCTCTCAAATTCTAAAATAAAGTATTTTATTCAAGATGAAGGGAAAGTGAATCATAGTCATTTAGAATATTAAATCTGGAAAAGAGTGAAATGTTGGGATGGCAAACGTCTATCAGGCAAGATGCTGCTCTGCTGCTCCACCAATACCCATGGCGGACGTCGTTAATTAGCCCCTGCAATCTTCCTCACTGCATCTCTGCGTAGACTGAAACTCTGTCACAACATGGCTTTCTAGATGGATGTTCTCAACTGCTGGAAAAGACATACGAGATCTGTCCTTCTTTACTACTCTTAATGTACTTTACTTGATCCCATTTGCCATCAGTTATAACTGACATGTAGGAAAGTCCAATACGTCACCCCAGGTGACTCCGTTTAGCAGGTGTAAAGCTGGAACCTGGGTCTACATAGCCTATACCACAATGCAATACTCTCTTCTATCCCATTATCCACCCTCAGCTCACTGTCATGGAGAACCACAAAAATGGAACATGTCCTACAGAATATATATGTTTTGGAGAAGGAGAGGAGATTTTATGCTTGTATACTGAAGCCAGTGTATGGCTTTCTATTTTTTCTTCTTTTTCTTTTCTCCTTCTGCTTCTGCCTGGTGTTGTGAGAGAAAAGAAGACCTGCCTCCTTGCCCAGAGGAGAATTCCTAGATCTATTGCTTAGTGCCAAGTCTTAGAATCATGTTCAATCACATCTAATTCTCAAGCTCAGAATTTAATGCGGCAGTTAAATATGATGGATGAATCTGCCTCTTGTATGACACAGGATATTTTTACAACAAAAATTGTTCCCATTTTCACTTAGGTCTCCCACTTGAATTTTACATTCTACATACAAGTGAAACCAGCCCCATATTCCCATTGTTGTTGTATAATTGAAGAAAATAAAATGAATGTATTTTTATATTGTGGTTGTACTCTTCAAAAATTCTTCCAAAACATAGTCCCAAACCAGCACAAATGTCTTAGCAGCTGCAGTTAGAAAGCTCCTTAGAGAGCTGAAGTAATTGTCTTCCAGAATCCAAGAAACCATTGTCAAAAGTACTGAAAAAAACTTGAGTCAATTCATTTAATCTAAAAGCCACACTGTAAGTTTCCATTCTCATTCTCAGTGACATCAAATAACTAACACTTAGTATTTAGTATTGGAGGAATCTCATAATCAAATTTCCCAACAATAATGCCTAGCACATGTTTTTTTCCCCCCTATTTTAACAGTATTTGAGTTTTTACTTCCACATCTGTATAATGCACATGTATAAATAAGGTCACCCAAAGAATAAATGCTTAAGATGAGATTAAATCCTAGATATGTTCATTCCAAAGTCTGGATTATACCATCATCTGTTTTGTATACAGGTAGATGAAAGGGTGTCTTCCTTATTTTCTTCCTTTGTTCAGGCATGCATTAATGGGGCATGTGCTAGAGTATTTGATGGGTCTGATTTGCTATACAGACTGATAAATATTGTGCTCATTAGCTAAATAAGAGAGCCACAAAACAATACACAAGATGCCAGAGTCTGATTCGAATGGGATCTTCCTCTACCATGTATACAAATATCCTATCAATTTCTAATGCTCTATGTGCTTATATCCAAAAATGCTTTTCTTCTTGCCTTCTAAGGCAAACAGATTCTTCTAAGGCAAACAGATTCTAAGATAGCTCCTATGACCTCCACCTCCGTGTACTCATGACTTGCGTAATCCTCTCCCCTAGAGTGCGAGCAGGGTCTGTGACTTGCTTCTAACAAATACAATAGGACAAAGGTGATGAGATGTCTCATCCATGATAATTTTATATACAATTTTTTTCCTTGCTGCTAACAGACTCTCTCTTGCTCACTTAGAGGAAGCAAGAAGCTATGCTGGGAAGGCCCATGTGGCAAGGAATCAGGGTATATTCCAGTCAGTGGGTGTACATGCAAGAAACTGAGTCTCTCAGTCCAACAGTCCACAAGGAACTGAAGGCTGTCAAAAACGATGTAAGCCTGGACATGGATCCCTTCACACTCCAGCCTCAGATAAGACTGCATCCCTGGCCAAAATGCTGATTTTTAGGCTTGTGAAACACTGAAAAGAAGACCTGACTAAGCTGTGCCTTGACTCCTGGCCCACAAAACCGTGTGAGATAATGTGTGTTGCTTTAACACGTTGAGTTTGTAGTAATAAGGTTAGGAAGCAAGAGATAAGTAATATCCCTTTCAAATTTAATTCTTTGATAGATGAGGAAAGCAATAAAGAAGCACATGAAATAGGAAATATAGCTATAGAAAAAGAGAGTTTGGGGGATCTTAAGCAAACCTCTGTGGGGATCAAGAGGTTCTACTCTGAATTAATCAAAGAAGTGCATATTTTTCAAATGTTATTTTGAGAATTATAAACAGATAAACAGATACCTTGATTAAAGTGATCAGATCTAAATCTCCAATGCTCAGTGCAATATTTGGGCCACTCTTGGCCTCACCAAAAAACACTTGCCTGTTCATCCTGCCTCTTTGGCTACACTCAAGCCCATGCCTGCATGTTCCATGCAACATGACCTGCTTTACTACACATCGGGGAACAGGAAAACTCCTCTGGGGTTTGCCATTTTTCAAGGTTAAAAAGAAGGAGGAATCAGAGCATAGAATTTTAAGTTAGATTCACTAGCCATGTGGCACTAAACCTATAAAAACTTCTTTGGTGACAATTCCAGATTGAAGGTGACTAAGAAGCCATGACAACAAGGTGCAATGTGTGATGGTACACTGGACCCTTCTGTCACGAAAAACATAGTGAGATAATCAGTGAAACTTGAATGAGAGATGGATAAGATGGTAGCTAACATACGAATATTAATTTCCTGACTTGCTATTTGTGATGTGGTTACGTATTAGGGCAGCCTTGTTCGTGAGAGACAGACATAGCAGTATTGATGGTAGTAGACTGCTGCTTGCAATTAGGTTGTTTCAGGAAGAGTAAAAAAGTACTGTTCTGGCAATCATTCTGAAATTTTTAAATTATGTCAAAAGATAGAGAAAAAGTGTGTTCATTTGACAGTGTTTATGTGACCTCTAGCTTAACTGGGTGTTTCTCAGGGGCCAGGTGTCCTACTAAACACATTATATATGTCTATTAATTTATCCTGGACAACAATGTTATTAGACAGGCACTATTATTAACTCTATTTTATGTATGGAGGAACCGAGGCAGAGAGGGTTATGAGTATCACCAACGGTCATCCAACTAGTAAGTGTCAGAAAGGGGAATCTTACTCAACCCATGGAATTCCAGGCCCCACGATTTTTTTTTTTTTAATTAATTTTTATTCAGGCCCCTCATTTTTAACCACAATGTTTGGTCATAGACTGAGGAGAGGCAACAAACCCCGTCAGTACAGCAATGTAGCTCCAGCTTAAAATCTTAGATAGTTCATATTTATAAATCAGATTCCTTTTGTTCTGGTCAGCTAATGTCACCAAATACTGACTTTGTGGTAGGCGCTGTTCTTGGTGTGAGATGAAATCCAAAGTATATTTAAATAAATACATACTATCTAATTACATAAATGAAGGAAGAATATGTAGGAAATCATCAGAAACTAGAAAACACAAGAGGAGATGGAGGTTATAGCTTGTGGTAATAAGATCATAGGACACATTCAAGTCAGCATGACAACCTGGGTAGGTTACCATGCTCTGGGATTTGGAAATCTTTGGTTCTTTGTCAAGCTCTACAGTTCATTAGTGCAGTCACTAAGAAAGTAGGTGAAGTCTTCTGTATCTGTATCCTCACTGGGAAAACTAGGTAATAATGCTAACCCAGAGTGTTAAAAGATTAAGTTTAAATTCACCAAGCATCAATACTGACACATAGTATGTGCTCACTGGATTCTAATTTTGCTTGATTCACTTTCTTAAATTTTTGAAGACATAGTTCTTCCCTGATAGGAAGGAAAAAGGAAGCTGGGCCTCATGTGATTTTCAAAATTGGGAATTTGTTATTTCTCTAAAGTATTTTATATCCCTCCCCTTAACACTTCCCTTTCTGGCACATTCATCTGGAGTCTGGCATGACAACTATTTAGAATATCATCTGCAAAGGTTGATGTAGAAAGAAGAATAACAGAATAGTGTGTGAGTCTGTTAATGAGGGATGAGAATAAGTCAAGGATAATGTGCTGACCAGTGACCCTAGGACCATGAATGAGCCCTTCTCTTCCTGGTGTTAGCATCCATTGCTCTGCCACAGAGCAGAGCTACTTTGGCTACCTGAATTAGAAAATGGTATTAAGCCATTTTGCAAATCTCAGCCAGCCCTTAAGAGGAGTGGTTCCAAAATTCCAAGCCATTTTTTTTTTTTTTTTGTAGCTGGGTTTTCAAAGTCTTTTTAGTTTATTATAATTTATGAATAATGAGTAGAGCCATTTCCCTCTTTGGTTACTTCCATCTATGTGTTTCAATGTCATTCCCAGCTCTGAGTATTTAACTCTAATTTCTCACTCAGTGACAAAACTCCAGATTTGTTGGAACAATTTCGGCACTCAAAATGAAACAGGCTCCTTATATTACTGTGAAGCAAGGTACCCAGAAGCCCCTATGAATTTCCTATTTCCATATGCACCAGATTTTCACATTCTGAAATGTTTCTTACGGGAACACGAGAAAACAGTTATAATTAAACTTAAGTAGAGAAACTATATTTAACACACTCTCTGGGATATATTTTGGAGAAGTGGCCTTGAAGGCAAATCCTACATTAGCAGGCACCTGGGGGTCCCAGAGTCAGAGGGGTACCTCTCCCACCCCTTCCCCCCATCAGCTTGATCTTACGTCTTTAGTAAGCAAAACAAAAAATGCTTATTTTGGGCAAGGACAAAGAAAAAAAAAACTTTGTTTTGCCCATGTCTACATCTGACTTTTAAGCAATGCATACATTTTCCCTGGCTGAGACAGAAGTAGATTTGCATTCATTTACAAAAATGCCATCTTACTCAGGAATTAAAGCAAAGAATTTGCTAAAGAATCATCTGCTACTTGCTTTGTGGAAGGAGGTAAAACAATCATTACATTTTGAGGAAAAGAAAGACAAGATTTATCTATTGCCCATCCTCTCCACTCTTACTTGCTCCTGGATCCAGGAAAAAGAATTTTGTTAGTCAATTACTCACACCTATTTATTAACTTATTGTAAAAAATCACCTATTTTGTTGTAACAAATTATCACAAAGTCAGTGGCACAAGTTTATTATCTTATACTTATGGAAGTCAGAAATCCAAAAGTGGGTCACACTGGGCTAACATCAAGGTGCCAGCATGGATGTGTTCCTCCTAGTGGTCCTGGGGGAATATCCATTTTCTTCTGTCTTCAAACCCACAAGTCTAGCATCTTCAAATGTTTCTCTGATTCTAATCTCCTCTTCTGCCTCCTTCTTCCATTTATAAGGGCTATTGTGATTATTGGGTCTACCTGAACAATCCAGGGTAGTCTTCCTATTTCAAGGTCAGCTGATTAGTATCCTTAAGTCCATCTTCACCCTTAATTCCCCTATACTACATAACATAACATCTTCACAGCCTCTGGGGATTAGGACATAGTCATATTTTGGTGACCATTATTCAGCCTACCATACTTATCAACCAAAAGTTACCTGATTTCAGTTTAATCATTTAGAATGAATGTGGTCAGTTGTGCTATAATGAAAGAGTAATATAGAGAAGGAAAATGCATTTGCCTTCAGTGAATTTAAATTCATTGAGTTTAATCTATTATATCATGCAGCTTCCAAGTGAAATATGAGGATAGGTGAGTTTGAACGTCACTGGGAAAAAGAGACTTAGGTTTTTGCCTTATTTTAACTGAGTGATGCCCTTGCACAAACAACTAATATTCCCCTTCATTTCATTCACTTATCTGAAAAAAGAGTGAAACATGTTTTGATTGTAAAGGTATTTCGTGATCCATTTTAAGTTGTGCTTTATCTAAGAATTCTGCACGGTAAGTAGAAAAAGAAACATCTAAATATGAAACTGTGTTTTCGCAAAAGAAGACGTACCTGAAAGGTAGGGAGCCTGATTCTAGTTTAACTCTATTTCTAGAATTTAAATATGTTAACTCTTTAAGGGTATATTGATCATAATGAGCATTTTAGTCTCTAATATATGGGTTATAACTTATAGGAAATAAATGAATTTGCCACATATTTTATTTTGAATAAGGCATTAAAAGAATTTAATTATGGCTGTATCAACTGCCATAATATAAAGTATGACAATGAGAATCCACAATTCACAAACACACAGAGAAATATAGATGGATCTCACAAACATAATGTTAGGTGAAACCAGACACAAATAACTATGTACTAAAAATAATGCATTATGTGATTCTAATGTTATAAAATGCAAAAGAGGTCAGAATGGTGGTAGCTTTTGAAGGGTTCAGAAACTGAAAGCAAGCACAAGTGGGAATGATTCTGGGGTGCAGGCAATATTTGTTTCTTGATGCTAATGCTGCCTGCATGAATGTGTTTAGCTACTGAAAATTTACGGTGTTGCACCCTTATAATATGTATACTTTTCTGTATGTATATGCTACTTTCATAAAATGTTTTAAAAATGGGTTTACCCAAAGATGAGAAAATATATAAATTCACCATTATATAAACCATAAATATTAAACACCACACATACACTTTAGTCATCTTAGTCACCAAGAATTTATCATTCACAAACATTTCCCTAAATCATAAAAAAAGTATCATGCAGCAAGTTAAATGTATTTTAAAATCTGTATTGAGAAATATTTATAAATCTGAGAGACTCCTGTGGGAAAGTCAACTATCTCCATGGGTGAAAACAGTATCTGAGAACCAGAAGGGCAGAATTGTGATACTGTTCTTTTAATAAACATTGTTCATTTCATTTCTTCTTCTTCTCCTCCTCCTCCTCCTGCCCCTCTTCTTCCCTCCCCCTTCCCTCTTCCCCTTCTTCTTCTTTTCCTTCCCCTCCCCCTCCTCCTCATCCTACTTCTTCTATCATTCGTTTTCAAATTTCTATCTCAAGCTGAACTGGGGTATCACTAAAGCAAGTGAACTTTTTCTCTTGAAATCGATTAAACTGTCATACAAGCAACGATTTTCAAAAGGCATGTCTTCTTAAGGACAGTCTCCATGACCCTGCTGTAATGTGTGGACAGGCCAATATTATACCACTGATCTGCCATTCACAGTCCAGTATATCCCACAACCAGGGTATGTTACCGCGGAAGACCAAAATCACTTCCTTTTAATACATTCCAAGTGCATGCATGATTAGGTAGACATCGATGTAAATGATCTTCTGTTCTCTCACGAGTATAATAAAACACACATATTTCATATGGGGCTTTTGCTTAAAATGATGGCTATTATGTGGGCTAACGTAGGCCAAGTGATTCTTTATAGGATCAGCAGACTAGTTTCAAGGAGGCAGGCAATCTCTCGAAGAGAGCTAGTCTTTCATATGTAAGGAGATGAAAAAAGAACTCTCCATGATTTGAGACACAGAGGATGTTAGGTCTGAGCCCTAAACTTAGCTATAATGTGAGAAGGCTGGATAACATGATTTTGGGGTCCATGCACACGTGTATGTGTGCATCAATGAAACCATAGAACCTCTTCCTACAATAAAGATTACAGGAGCAAATAACACATTCTATGCGGCCTATAGTGTTCAAGATATTAAAGAATTTTCTACAATCTTGGCTGTTCTTTTCTTGTTAGACTCTACCTTTTCATCAGTGAAGAGTGATGAGAATCCAGCTTATAGTAGATGATCAAAATCTGTGTTAAAATAATGAGTAAATGAATAAGTGTATGGATAAAACCAACTGAAAAAGAACATACTGAAGTTGACAGCTTCTTTGCTGTCTACTGTGGGAAAGCCTGGGCTATAGCAGCTGCCTCAAAATCAATGCTTGGGTTCAATGACAGCAAACATTTTTTTAAAGTAAGCAAAATCTGTTAATGACAAAAGGACTCCCAGAAGCATCTATGGCCTCAAGTAATCATCAGGGAGATTGGGTCGATGGCCTGGTTCCCTTATAGTATATCCATGAACATGTATGTTTCTGGATATAAAAACTATATATATATATATATATACACATACACACACACACACACACATAAAGTTAGCTAACACAGACAGTTATTTCCTGAACCACAAAACCAGAGGCATTGTGGCTATTAACAAATTAGAGAGAATCCAAACTATTTGTTAAATCACAATGCAGCCCAATGTTAAAATATCCAGGGGGACTTAAAGGAACTTATGACGAGTATTCTTTCCAATGCATCCATCGTCCTCTATTTACAAAGCATTTGTTGTGATTCACCATGTTCAAAAAGTACCATACGACCCAGCAATCCCACTACTGGGCATATACCCTGAGAAAACCATAATTCAAAAAGAGTCATGTACCAAAATGTTCATTGCAGCTCTATTTACAATAGCCAGGACATGGAAGCAACCTAAGTGTCCATCAACAGATGAATGGATAAAGATGTGGCACATATATACAATGGAATATTACTCAGCCATAAAAAGAAACGAAATTGAGTTATTTGTAGTGAGGTGGATGGACCTAGAGTCTGTCATACAGAGTGAAGTCAGAAAAACAAATACCATATGCTAACACATATATATGGAATCTAAGAAAAAAAAAAAAAGAGGTCATGAAGAACCTAGGGGTAAGATGGGAATAAAGACACAGACCTACTAGAGAATGGACTTGAGGATATGGGGAGGGGGAAGGGTAAGCTGTGACAAAGTGAGAGAGTGGCATGGACATACATACACTACCAAACGTAAAATAGATAGCTAGTGGGAAGCAGCTGCATAGCACAGGGAGATCAGCTTGGTGCTTTGTGACCACCTAGAGGGGTGGGATAGGGAGGGTGGGAGGGAGGGAGATGCAAGAGGGAAGAGATATGGGAACATATGTATATGTATAACTGATTCACTTTGTTATAAAGCAGAAACTAACACACCTTTGTAAAGCAATTATACTCCAATAAAGATGTTAAAAAAAAAAAGTACAGGTATTTAACAAATGGTTGAAGATAACTCACCATGCAGTATCCCCTTTAAAGTCTCCAGAACAATGTTCATTTAAAAACGTTTTCTACTGAGGACCTACTGTGAGTCAGACATTTTCAAAGATATAGGCATTTAAATACAAATATGTATCATCCTTCAACTGGAGATACTCCCCTGTCCACCATCTGCCTTGAAATCACATGGTGTGGACCCCGCACTTCCGTCAAACACTGCTGAGTGGCTCTATCCTTCCCAGCAAAAAAATCTCAATTTGGCCATGAAAACCAGCCATAACTATTCTCAACTTAAACTTGCCCTCTACCTTCTGGTGGTCTGGCAACATATTTAGCAAATGTAGCACAATCCAAGGACAAATCTTAAATTCTTTGGAAAACCTCCAGTGGCTTACCAGAAAACATTCTTTGCTAAAATGGACAGTCCTTGGCAGGCATGGGATTTGACCACTCTAACATTTTGCTTTTCCATCTGGTCCTTAGCTGATGGAGAAGAAGGGAAGAGGCCTTAATATAGCCTTGAGACAGAATACATGCAAGTCAGAGCAACTGGGTAGGCTAAAATTCTTATCCAAGCAGTCAAACAAAGCCAAGTGAGCCTGGACAGTGGCTGTGAGTTTCCTCTACAGTTGGTCTTAAGTATCAGAGTCCAGAAGAACATACTTGAGAAGAATTACATTCGCATGAAACCTCAGCATATCCGTGGAAAACAAGTTAAGTCTCTCACTAGTTTGGCTACATACAGACTTCCATGAAAAACATAGGTGGGTTCACTATTAGTTTTGAGGCTGGACCTCAATCATCCGTGAAGAAGACAACTCTGGACCTCAAGAAGACAATGCTGTTATGAGTTTGTATCTTAACTTTGAAAGAGTGTCAGATGCTCAGTTCAAATTCTGGGGCAGCAGAAAAGTTGTAGGCTTAGGCTTTGCAGGCAGGCATAAGTGAGTTTATGTACTGCTGTCTTCTTCTAGCTATGGGTATTTGAACAAGTCTGCTAAACTGTTTTTATGTTTCTTCATCTATAAAATTAAGATGAGAATTCTATGCACCTCATTTGATTGCTGGGATGATTAAGTAAAGCACAATGTCTCACATATGTAATACGTTAAAATTCAAGTTTGTTTATTCTTGTATTGTTATTATATGTATGGTGAATATATTTTAGATTGGGGAGACTGCATGGAATTTGGAGATGTCATTCTATAGATATGAATCTTGGACATATCTACTAAACTCTTATCTAAGTCTCAGTTTCAACATCTGTAAAAGAATTTAAAAATGAGTCATATTTTCTGAGAAATGAAGGATCTACAATAAGATAACACAGATTATTTAACACATTGTAGACGTTTGGAATGCCTTAACTAATTTACCCTCACTATGTCTCAAAGTTGTTTTCTCTTCAATTTTTTGCTATTTAAAATTAAGTTCAGGTCTAGCAATTATGTTTTCTGTATGATATTTGTACTAAGATACAACCTTGAGTGAGATATCTACTGAAAACTTGATTTGATGATTTGGTGTGACCTGTCCGTAAGTACAAGAAGAAAGTGTGAATAAGTACACAGTGTTATATATCCAATATTCTGCTCACAAGTACCACAATGATGCATCCTCATGGAATTAGGACTGAGAAGTTCCACCCTAAAACAATGATATAACTGTTTCCCAGAGGGATTGCATGTTAATGTATTAGTAGTCTGTCTCTTAAAACCTTTATTCTATTTAATACTTTACAACTGGGAATAAGTTGTTTGAAATGGGTGAGGTAGCATAGGATAGCAAAAGATCACAAGCTTTAGAATCATGATGACCTTGATTTGAATCACACTGCACCACTTTGCAATTATATGACCTTGCGATATTCTTCAAGTCCGTTGTCATGTTCCTTCATTTGTAAATTTGGAGAGAAGAGAATATACTTTCTCCTGGTTGCTGAAGTGTGCTACCAGTGAGGCATATTGTGAAGTGGAGTTTCGCGTTTTCTTCTTATTGATTGTCCTTGACTATGATAAAACCCAGTACAGAACAGGGACATAGTATATCCTTGTGGTCCTGCCTGGCCCACAGGCCAGGAGTAACTGTCACTCCCAAATTTGTGTTGTTAGATATTTTGAAAAAGTTATGATGTTTTCTAGGGACAGATTTTGCCTCATGGCAAGGTTAGCCCTTTGGCCTCTGACCACATGTACAGTAAAATCTCCTACTACGTTATCTCCATATTTACGATGTATTCTTTTTTCGCTAGTCATAAAAAATGTACAATTGCATTCAGAAATCCCCTTTAGTGCACACACACATTCATGCACTCATATAACCCTCTGTTTTGACTTGAAGTGCCTGTTCAGTCTCCTTGATCACCTGGTGACTTCTCTAACCCATAATCCCTAGACATTTTCAGCTCCTTTATCATGGCATACTTTTGTTTTTTCTTTTTTCTGGGCCTTTGAACACCATAATATCACTTCGTTTCATGCTCTGCCCACAGCAATTTGCCTTACTATCCTTTAACACTCAACTTAAACATCTCTTCTTCTGGGAATTTTTTGTTTTTTAAAGACTCCAGACTAGATAGATTCTCTTGTGTTGATTTTTAGAGCATGCTGTCCTTCCCTTCTCCATAATAATCCTCACTGCTGCTCTTTTTCTAGAGCTTATATTTCAGGTAAGAGGAGCATTAAAGGGAAAGAGGATAAATATCTCATTTATGCCTCTTTCCACAAAGCCCAGCACAATTTCTGTCACTGCAAGAGAGAGATACCTTATATAAATTTGCTAAAACGAATAGAAAAGTCCTTGCTCCCATAAATGTTTTCCTATCTACTTCATAGTATATCTCATTATATCAATAATAAAAACTAGTATTTGCTGAACACTTGCTACATTTCAGGCATTGAGCTACCTGCTTTTTATGTATTATCTTACTTAGTACTCACAATATTTCCAGAAGTTAATTTCCCAACCTATTAAGTGACAAAATCTATTATTTTCTAAGACTTGAAGAAAATAAATATTTCAGGTTCACACAATTGGTGAAATACTGTTTCAGGTAAAATGGCAACAGAGACTGTCATTTTAAGACACTACTACAGCCCTAGCTGACATTTTGAGGACAACCTCATGAGAGACACTTAGCTAGAACCACCCAGCTAAACAACTCCTAGAAGATTCCAGACCTTCAGAAACTAAACGAGATAATAAATATTTGTTGATTTAGGCTACTGAGTTTGGGGGTAATTTACTATCCATCAACAGATAACTCATACCATTTCAAATCCAAATTTTGGCTTTTGATCATCTGTAAAGGAATCCAACATAAATTTTTTTCTTCTCTATTTTTCCTTTCTCACTCCCTAAACTAATTCTGTCTTTCCTTCCTTTCCTTCTTCCATGTAGAAAAAGAAGTGTTCTTTACTGTGGTAACCATTTTGCAATATATGTGCCAAGTCATTATGCTGTACACCTTAAAACTTACACAGTGCTGTATGCCAATTATATCTCAATAAAACTGAAAGAAAAAAAAATGGTCTCAAACTCCTCAAAACACCAGAACTTTCTGTTTTTTCTCTGAACCATGTGGAATTTTAAAATAAGATGGCACCTTGGGACTTCCCTGATGGTGCGGCGGTTGGGAGTCCACCTGCCGATGCAGATGACATGGGTTCGAGCCCTGGTCTGGCAAGATCCCACATGCTGCAGAGCAACTGAGCCCGTGTGCCATGGCTGCTGAGCCTGAGCTCTGGAGCCCACAAGCCACACTGCTGAGGCCACATGCCACAACTACTGAGGCCCACGCGCCTAGAGCCCATGCTCTGCAACAAGAGAAGCCACCGCAGTGAGAAGCCCGCACACCGCTGGGGGGAGTGGCTCCCACTCACCGCAACTAAGAGAAAAAAAAAAAGCCCATGCACAGCAACAAAGACCCAACGCAGCCAAAAATAAATAAATTAAATAAATAAATTTTAAAAAATTAAGATGGCACCTTGATATGCTGACTATTGTAATAATGCAGTGGCCAGGAACAAAATGATGTTGTCTTACAAAGAAGACCTCGTTAAGAACAAAAGATAAACTGCTTTCTTGATCTTATATGATTTCCAGTGCAAAGAATACCCAGCAAGGGAGAGAGGCTAATTTGTTCAGATCTAGAAAACTGCAGAGAGATAGGTTATTAATGGAAACATCTACTAAATACAAATTGATAACTCCTACTTTAAAAAAAAAGTCTTTTACATTTTACAGTTTTCTGTTCATCCTATGTGTAGACTGTATTACAATCTACAAAGAAATAATGTATCTTAAGTTTATCTTTCTTCTTTCTATTTTTTAAGTTGATTTATTGATACACCATTATGGGTGTGTGTGTATATATATGTGTGTGTTTATACATATATAGAAAATGGATAGATAGCAAAAATATACACTGATATGTATTTCTTCTCACTTTCTCTTTAACCTATACCATGTGATTTATTTTAAAAGGGAGAACATTAAGGTTAATCTGCAGGAAATGAACTCTTTAACAGACCACTTATCTCCTTTGCATAGTGACAACAAATGATGTCAATATACATGCTATGATTTTCTTATGTATTCCCACAAAAACTGCCATTGTGCAAATCCAAATAAACCTTGTTTAGGACCTAAGGCTCCATTATGAGGCAGATCTGTGCTAAATCTCACTGTGTGACCATGGAAAACCTGAAGTAACTCTCCGAGTCTCGTTTTTTCCCAAAAGATTAAAGTATAAGCTATTATTTTCCTCACTTTGCAGGAAAGAACTGAGATAATGTTGAAAGTTGTTGAAAGAACTGAGATAATGTCCTGTAAGGTTATAGTTTATCTTATGTACTCTGTCTGATAACTAGGAAGGAGAAAACACATATTAGCTTTCCATTACTAAGAGATGTAGCGGGAATTATTTGATTCTGGAACTTTCACCAGGTTACTTCTTTTTTTTATTCATACATTCCCATGGACTCTTTGTTACCTATGATACAATTAATCATCAGTCTCCCCTATAAGACCAGTTCATGGAGGGCATGGTCTTTTTCTTAATCACCTTTGGATCCAGAGCATCTTGTATAGTACATGATGCCCAACTACAATGATAAACGATCTGACAGATGTTTGGGAAGCTTTCCATGAGCACTCAGAAATATAAGCTATTGATTCTACCTGGTAGCTTGGCTGAAATGGGGGAAAGGGAAGAATATCAGAGAAGTATTCCAAAGATGATGACACTCAAGCTGAGTCTAAAAAGTAGACAGAGTTTGAGGCTCCACAATGCGATAATTCTCAGCTGTGAACTACTGGCTTTTTCTCTCTTACTCAGGGTTATATACTTCTTAGGAATTGACAACATGGCACAGAGTGAAAGGGGCTAAAGTTGATTCTTTAGAATGTCTATTTTAACTAAATTTGTGTACAGCTAAAGATGAATTTATGTGAAGGACAGTGTAAGAGAGGAGATAAGTAATTCTAATTTACCTTACATACTTAGAATATCATTAAATACAGATCTGTTAATTAATCTCATTGATATAAACAGAAGAGGCAGAGAAACTGAGCCAGGCTATAGCAAGAAGGTTCACTCTAAATCTTTCTTCACACTATTTTGAGCCACCCAACTAAGTGGAAAACCAAAGAAGAGGTCTAATTACCAAACTACATTTGTCCTGTAATTGGAAATATATATTCCTACATGAGGTTAGGTTATCACTTGAAAATCAAACTAGTAAAGTTAAAGTTATTAACACTTATGAAAAAAAACTGCTAACCAAAGTGCTGTTCAATATTGATGTTAATTACTAAATGTGAAAATGTCCTAAAGTCATTCTGGTGAACACAAACATACCTGGACTTTTTCCACACATTTATTTCCTATAGAACCCTTCACCAATAGATACATTTGGTGTCAATTTAATTAACAGAAAGGAGACAAAGGTACTTGCTCAAGGCAACTGAGATTGGGATTTGAGATCAAATCTATCTGATTTCTCCGTATAGAATGGCAGTAGCTACAGGGAGACATCCTTTTCTAGTCATATTCTTTTAATCTCTCTCCTGATTCTCCCCTCCTCCCACTCCTCTATCTCTGTGTCCTTATCATCGAGAGGAGGACAAGGAGGAAAAAAAAAAAAAAACAACCCTTACAACATAGGTGTTACGTCTCCCTCTTTACTTCATTGATGCTGATGAGACAGGACAACCAATTATTCCAGGAGCCATTAGACGGCATGAAACACAAAATCCTGGCTATCTACCATGTCAATCAACAGGATTAACCCTTGAGTGTAGAGGCTATCTTTATGGTGACAGCAACAAATAAAGTAATTCTTCTCCATCAAAACCCTCAGCACACAAGTAAAACAATTTTATTTAATGCTTAAGGGTTTAAAAAGATAAAAACATAAGGACAATAAAAATGGAGAGATGGGACGGTTAAACAAAAACCACTGAAATAATAGAAGTCTTCAAACCTTTACACATTGTAAAGCACAAATAAGAAAGCATGAAATAGTTTTTCCAATTAGTGTTACAAATATAATCCAAACAATTAGTGGCATCTCAAAGTGTAGTTCAAGGACAGTCTACTTCAGAATCATCCAGAGCGCTCTGTAAAAAATACAGATTCCCATGCCACCAAAAAATACTCTGCTTCAGAAGATATCTTCTGGGAATTATGTATTTTTTGAGTTCCTAGGAGGATTATTAACTGCACAAAAATATAAGAACCACAGTGATAGATAGAATATCATATCTGTAAGTCAAAATTAGAGCAAGGTGTTCTAGCAAAGTAGGAACTTGGCCAAATGCTATACTTTATCATCTATCTATACTGAGTTAAGTCTGAGTTTGAGTGAACATGTAATTCTTTGGCAGTTGGTAAAATATATTCTCTTTTGAACTTGCACATAAAAACCTGACGCCAAGTTGGTATTTGACCATGCTACAGGCCACAGCTGGGTGTCTGCAGTTGGAGTGACGCTTCAGTAAAACTCCACACAAAATATTTGATAAAATTTTATTAAAGTAGAGCTGAGATTAGTGCCTTTTTTGCACACAAAGACTCAGAACTGAGGTTATTCAAGCTTTTTGCTAAATTCTAAAGGTTAAAAACCACTTCCCTGTTTAAGTGAATGTCACTCTCTTCAGAAATTCTCCATCTTCTTTCAGATAAGGCTTTGGTTCCACATTATCATTTCACTCAGAAACTAACCTTCCCACTTAAGAATTTGGAAACAATACCCCTGTGAAAATGTGCCAGATGTAGATTTTATCTCCCTCCTATAATTAAATTTTTTTTTTTTATGTTACTTGACTCAAGAGTTTGGGTGTCTACAATATAGTATTTTCTTTTTAATGTGTAGGGAAACAAGAAAAACCCCAGTTCTCTGCTCAGCCCTAGAAAAAACAAAGCCTAGAATAATACATTCATTGTTTTACAAAGGAAAAGTACTTGGTGGTGTCTGAGGAATACAGAGTGCTGGAATGAAAATGAGGCTGCAAAGGAAATGGAATGAAAAATAGGTTTGTTTTGGTCACCCAGAAGCAAAACCTATCACATGCAGCCACCCAAACACACCTAAAACCTGCCACTTCATTCTGATTCCTGACTCCAATAAAGATGGAACTTCAAGGGAATAAGACAAAGGGAAGGAGTGGAAATGAAGCTGCCAAGGAAAACAGAACGGATTTTGCAAAGATCAGTGCAATATAGGATTAGTTTGGCCTAAGCCCATACTCCAGTGTAATTTGCAATATATTTCAACCCTTCAAAACAAGTATTTTTAGCTACTTTTAATACCAGCTCTGAGCCATGACTATCTAAATAGACAGTGGGCATTAAAGTTCACAGGGCTTGATATTGCCTGTAAAAAATGGAGCCCAGCAGAATTTGATTTTATTACCCGCCTTTTATTAGGCCCATAGCCAATGGCGATTAAAGTGTTGTGCCATATCTGTCAGCATGCATGGATGCATGGGGATTATTTGTAACAGAATTTAAGTCTAGGAGCCAAGTTCCTCAGCCATAAGTCTAGAATACTAATTCTTTCTTTTTCATTCCCTCTATCAGACCTATGACATTCAAAGTATCATCAGAGGAACTGAGACAAGGATTCAGACTTTTTAATCTAAAACAATAGAACTTAAGAATGATTAAGGGGTCAAACCTGCAGGGGCAGGACCAGGGGACTTCTTGGACATTTTCTGCTTTACTGACCCTTAAGGATCCAAATTATTCTTTGATACTACTCCAGCCTCCCTTTGGGGAACCGCAATATTGAATTTAATCTTGGTGGGAGGTATTTTCAATGCCTTGCTTTGAAATCTCTACACGTCATGCTCTCCCTGAAACTACAAATGTATATCCAGCAAGGAGGCACATGTCCGTGCCCAGAACATCGGATAATGTCTTTTAGAACTTTGAATCTTGAGCAAGAGACCTAGTGGAGTTTGGAATTTGCAGGTATTATTCATTTCAGTGACTGCAGAAGCCTGTACCAGTATGTCCTTTTACCTGAACTTCAAAGCTGTTACTGCTCCCTGCGATCCAAAGCTACTTTATTACTAGCCTATTTGATTGGCTTACTCTTCACCTTTGTTTTGTATCTTTATTTCTTAGTTTACAGCTGAAATTTGTCCACCTGAATTAGGGTTCTCCTACCTGCCCCTGTTCTGATATGGGGTACCGCTACCTAACCAAGACCATTACTGAAACAGCCTTTGGAGGCACATTCATAATTTTTTCAATACCTAATTTAGCCCATTCATTCCTCTTGCAATCAATTCTGATTCTAGTTTCCTGGGACAAGCTGAATATCTTCCCAATTCTAACCCTTCTGCTTTGATTGATTTGAATTGACTTCAGTTGGGATTCCATTTGGTAGCAAGTAGGAAAATGAAACCCTACCACAATGATTTAAACAAGCAAGGGATTTATTTATTGCCTGCAATGATAAATCCCAGAGTAAAAAGTCTAGAGCTTGTATGGTGAATCAATGATATCAACAATGGCTTAGTTCTTTCTATTTTGTTCTACATCCGTAGCACGTATCTTTCTTCCCACTGCTTACGTGTCAACCCTCCAGGCATCGTGTTTATTTTAAAGGTGGGAAGAAGGGAAAAAAATGGCTCCCAGCTATGTTGAAGTGAGGAGGTATTTTAACCAGGGAACATTACTGTCTTGAAACAAATACAAGTTTAAGTTAGAAGATGATAACAACAGGTATGACCCTTATAGATTCTGACTGGTGATTTTGCCCCTACCCATACTACCTATTTATGAAGGGACAGTCTTGCAAGGAATCTTTCCCTAACAGCCCTGACACCTCAATACCCACCCCCCCCCCACACACACACACTTCTTTTCGGGACCTCTTCTGATTTTCGATCTTGTGTTGACTATTTAGTGGCACAAACAGCAGGTCAGGCATTGTGCTGACTAGAGGCTCAATAGCTTCCAGCTCATGTCACATACAGACTACACCAATAGCCTGCCAATATTTCTTCAGTGAGTAAGTGTCTTAGTCAACTCAGGCTGCCATAACAAAACATAAACTGGGTGGTTTATAAACAACAGAAACTTATTTCCATAGTTCTGGAGGCTGCGAAGTACAAAATCAAGGTGCCAGCAGATTTGGTGTCTGGTGAGGGCCCTCTTCTTGGTTCATTGATGGCCATATTCTCCCTGTGTCATCACTTGGCAAAGGGGCAAGGGAGCTCTCTGAGGTCTCTTTTTTAAGGGCTCTAATCCCATTAATGAGGGCTCCATCCTCCTGACAATTTATCTCCCAAACTCCCCACCTCCAAACACCATCACATTGGGGATTAGGTTTCAGCATATGAATTTGGTGGGGGGGAAACAAACATTCACTCTTCAGCAGGTAGTAACTATACAATTGCCATATACTTTATGTGGTTCAGGCAGCTTCCTGCAGTGTTAAGTATATGGACCTCAGGAGTAGACGAATGTGAGTTTGAATTCAAGGCAGAGCTAAGAGAGGACAGGTAATTATTGAATCTCTTTGAGGTGCCATTTCTGTATCTGTAAAATGGGGCAAATATTTACTACCATCGGGGCTCATGTCAGTTATAAATATGCCTTGGCCTGTGAAGTATCTAGCACAATGCTGCACACAGACTGGGTTCTAAATACACTCTTTTAGACAAAAGTGGACAACTTCCTCTCAGTTTAATCTGGCTAAATTCTACTAATGTACAAAGATTTAAATCTTCCATCATTTTCCACAGAAAGCATTTCTTGGCTTCCTGTGGAGCCATTTGCGTCTGCACTTAAAAATAACTCTTTGTATTTCTGTCTTCAGAACAAGGCTTTGAGCCTTGTATGGATTCATTATTTACCCACAGCATTTAACATAATGTCTGGTACATTGTAGCTATTCCATGAATGTCTCTGTGACTGAACATAAATATCCTCTTCACAAATATACTGCTAACAATAATGCATTAAGGTTCAGTATATTCGTATGTAAACAAATAATAAGAAAAAGAGTTCCATAGTATTGTTGTGAGAACTAAGTAAAAAAAAAAAAAAGGCATGTAAAATTCAAAGCATGGATTCTGGAACTCAAGTAATTGCTGCTTTCTCTTAGCTTTAATTTTTAAGCGAATACACCAAATATATTAAATTTATAAATGGACTCTAACCATTTAACCATATTACTTAAATGTTAAAGCCTATTACTTATGCAATAAACTTACTGACCAATGTCTATTTCTAAAATACTCAGCATTTATGATTTTTAGCTGTCTCAAACAGGATCACAAATACTTAAAATATGCCTTCCACATAAGCACATGCATTGAGTGACCAGGCCACTAGTAGGTCCATCTATTCCTTCAAAAGTTCACAAGATCCAAAATCAATGAATACTGGAAGGTGAACTCTGTCAAATTCTAGTTCCATTTTAAGAAATTTAGAAATTTGAAACACAACAAATCAAAACACATATGAAAAAAACATGTGAAATATACTTTTGCTTCATATCTCCCATAAAATTTCAGGGTAAGAACAAGACTGGAATTTGTGAATTCCTATATCTCTTTCCAAATACAAGTAATTAATTTAATTGAGGTTATTTAGTCCTCTCCTTTTATCTTTCAAGCTTTTAGGAAATTTTATCCCTCTGGCTTGTATAATCATAAAATCCAGTAGGTCATGTGGTTTATTTAGGCATATTCTGACTATTTTCCACTTTAAAATATTAATATCCTTTAACCCAATAATTCCACTTCTAAGAATTTATCCTAGGAATATCAGAAATGCATACACAGATTTGTATTTTTAAAATGCATTTTATTTGTATCTATTTCTTCCACTACAATATATATACAATATTTGGAGAATTGTTTAAGTAATTTATAGTGAGATCACAAGGTGAATCATTATGCAGGCATTTAAATTTATGTTTGTGAATAGTATAATGATTTGGAAAATCCTTTGATAGATTCAAGTAAAAAAAGCAAGATATGCATTTTATATAGTTTCAACTATACTGTATATGTCATTTTGATTGCATAGGAAAAATACTCAAAGGACATTTACTGTAATGTTAACTGTGATTGTAATTTTTTAATTGATAGAATTATGATTGATAATTTTTATGTTTTGCATTTTCTACTGAGCATGTATTACTTTTACAATAAGAAAAGTAAACATCTTTAATGACACTGACTAGCTAGATTCATAATGAACATATTAAAATAAATTTCCTTTCTTTCCATAAAGGTCTTTGAGAGAATAGAATGTGTAAAAAGTAGAGAGAAGCTTCTATATTATAAACTGATGAAAGTTCAAGTGATGTAAGTTCAAACTATCTCTAGATTGAGCATGATTTGACAAAACTCCCATGATTATTTTTTCCCAAATGAGACTTCCATAAGGATCTGTGATCTCTTAGCCTTGCTATGGTCATGTGTAGGACAAATAATACGTTGTGTCTTGGTTGTTTCTACCATATTAAAGATTATTTCCTAGAATGTGTAGATTTTGCACTTAGTACCAGACAATGCTGTTTTCAGATATCAATTGTTATTTTTATATAAATCCTGGAGCAATGCCCAACCTGCAGGAATCTTTAATTGCTCTTGAGTTTTTTGCAACCCTTCCTCTAATACAAGGTCTGGATTTCATTTTCGTGCTGGAGTTTTGCTGTGTAGTCTCGAGTGGCCTTTTGCCATGGCCATTACTTACCGCTTTTACTCATCTCTCTATTTCTGATTTTATTCCTTTTGGACTTGATTTCTTGCTGCTCCTGACACCTGCTCCAGCCTGATAAACTGACAGCTCCAATTGTAAATCTTGCCCCGATGCTTTCCTTTCCCCGGGATGGAAAATAGTGTGTTCCAATGGGTCATAACACTTTAGCAAACATCAGGAATCCTGTCCCTTCCACTTTGGAAATCTATTGTTTAGAAATAGACACGCCGTTCCCTTTGTGTGGTAAACCTTGCCCCATATGACCCTTCATCCTTTCAGCTGGCTAACTTTCATCCCTCCAACAAGCTTAATTCAGGTGACATCTCCTCAAGGCAACCACCCTGACACCCTCCCCAGTAATATTCCCAGAACTGTCCAAAACCCAGGTTATATAGTCTGCTCTGTTTTTATAGCTCCCCGTGCTCCATTTCATCAGAGCACTACCACTGCTATAATCACTTGTAACTATTTGTCTGTCTCACACTGTTTCTTATGACTAACAATTGTTTTCTCTCTTTCGTCACTTCATACACAGCAAATACTCAATAAGTGTTTACTGAATAAATGGTCAATGAATGAAATAAGCGAATAGGCAAAGAACAAGAGAAATTGACCCCAGGAGATTTACTCTCAGAAAAAGCGTAGGACTCAAATTTGATAAAGCAAACTCTAATTCTGAATACTCAAAAAGCAGTGATACAAATGAAACATCTAAAATGCGTCTGTGCGTGTGCAGATCTCTGTACACTTCCTGCACACAGTGACACCCTCCCTGGCAGGAGGAACCTGCACTGGACTCTGACATTGCCCGTGAATATTCTGATTATAAAATCCCAGCTTTTAGGAACCAGATGTCCTTTGCAGACTTTATTTAATTTTTCAATTTAGTTCTCCTTTGAACGTTCCAGTGTTGAATTATCATGGATATTTCTACCTGGAGGTATCTGAGGTCTGTAATTTAGGTATACATGAAGGACACCATTTGGTACAGGGGATAAGTTCTTGATTCCAGGTTTTGTTAAAACGTTGTTACCTGTTTCTCTGCTCCCCTCTTTTTCCTCTCATGATCAAGACAAATATATAAATGATTCTGACATCAATTTTTCCTTCTTGCCATGAAATTCTTTTTTTCCCCTGAAAACTGACCAGCTTTCTCTTCAATAATGTGCATGTGGCAGACCCATATTTTAACATGTTTTCTACAATAAACAGCCCCAGGATGGCTATAACTGGGACTGTCTTTCCTAGGTCTTATTGGAGATGCGATTTTCATTTGGTATACGCAGCACTTAGAAATACGTGTTTTGTTTTCATAATAAAATTAGCATAGGCTTATTAAATACAACTGGCATTGTAGAGAAAACTAGGAATAAGTAAAAATACACATTCATAGCCCCACCATGCAAATTTCATTAATATTTTTAAGTTATTTATTCTGTTTTTTGAATATTCTGGAGATCATGTTATACATACAAATTTTAATTTATTTACTTAACATTGTATACTGCTTTGGTTCAAATACAACTCGGCTGCTTGCTAACTGCATGACTAATTAATTTTCTTAAGCTGTATACCCTACCCATGACTCTGCTTCCTTATCTGTAACACAGGGATCATAATAATGGCTACTTCATAGATTTCTAAGTAGTCCATGAGACAAAATAAGTAGAACGTTTATAATAGACTTTTCCTAGTGAAAATTAGGACAATGATGATAATAATCATAATCATAATAACAATTTAGGTCATTTTAATAATACTTTTTAATTGCCAGTACTGCTCTAGATACATTTTTCCTCCTTAGGAGATGACAGCATAATGTTATGGGAAGACTTCATTGTTTTTTCAAGTAGCAGATTCATCAGGGACCTAACCCTACCTTTCTGGAAGTCCTGTCTGACCAAGAGCATTTAAATGTTTGCAAAATTTTCCAGATGAGCTAATACATTAACAGCTATTGTTTCAGAGTTAAAGATAGGCTTTTGCCAGGACTTCTCACCTTCTGTTACCCAAATACACATCATATCTAATGTGCTTTAAAGGGAGATGTTAATTATGCATAGGCACAACAAAATCTGGACTTGGAAATGAGCAACACTGACTTAGACAAATAGTCA
This sequence comes from Aethalodelphis obliquidens, assembly GCF_003676395.1. Lineage (NCBI taxonomy): Eukaryota > Metazoa > Chordata > Mammalia > Artiodactyla > Delphinidae > Aethalodelphis > Aethalodelphis obliquidens. The sequence goes on along the minus strand of NW_020837964.1, from coordinate 23,278,638 downwards.
CTTGATCTAAATAAAAGGTCATGACTCACAGATGAATATATAAACAAACCTTTTGCTGGTACATGTGATGAACTGTCATTTTTGTGTTTAGACTTTCAAAATTAAATCCTAACTTAAAGTAGATGCTGAAAATTTTGAGTAGATTTTGTTCTTCTAATTTTCATATAGCCAGTGATATCACTGTAATCTCAATATTGAAAAGTTAATGTTGACAAACATTATGTGCCTCTTAAACTTTGATCATTTTTCTTGTAAAATGGAAATTTGGTAACTGACTTTTTATTAGAAATATATTTTATTTTCTAGGTCATTAAGTCCAAGATAATTAATTTTAATAAATTCTAAAAGTGTGATTCATCAATAATATAAACAAATATTTGTATGTCATTTAAAATTTATAAAACTACTGATAATTAACCACTTTTGATCAAACCACCCCCCACCAAAAGAAAAAAAGTACCTTCATATGGTTTGCAACATATGATAAGGAAGGTACCAAACCACTAAGGAAGGTAAAATACGTTTGTTCATAGTTTTAACATAAGATTTAAGGCAATAAGATATAAACTTTTTTTCCCAAATACATTTTATACATGATGTTCTTGAAAGGGAGGTTGATTACACTGCAACTGGAAAGGTATAGAAAAAGAAAACTGATTGTCACTGGTTGCTATTCAATATAACTAAATTGAGAGAAGTCTGTTTTTGAGACATATCTCATACACTATTAAACAAAAACATGGCAAAAAACTGAAGTACCAAATATAGGTCTCAAAATCCATCTGAGCTTATTTAAATTCAATAATAAATAATATTACCTTTGGAAAAAAATCAGGGCCCAATGCTAAGCCATACAACTTAACAGGTATAAACCAGGACTATCCTATGAAAACCAAGAGCTATATTCACTGTACCTAGAAACATCTGGAAAGGTGCCCAACCTCGTTAGTTATCCAGGACATGCAAATTAAAAACAATTCTCTTTTGGAAAAATGATGTTCTAACTGAATTGAATATTGTTTTCACCACCTAACTGACTCTCTACTTCTGCCCTTGCCTCACAACTATCTCAACAACAGTGTTATTTTTTTTGGGATATTCTATTTGTTGCTATGTTCTTAGAGAATAGAATAAGTGCCTGACACATAGTAGTTACTCAATTAATATTTGTCAATTGATGGAGTAAATAAATTAATGCCAAGAAATATGAATAAGTTAAGCTGGCAGAATTATTCAAAAATATCCAAGCTCACTTTTTTTGTCTGCGTGGTTAAACCTAAGTCAAATGCATTAGTTCTAGTCAGCATTCTGAAAGGCTCAGAGAGACGGCACTGAGTTAACCACTAGAGGACAATGAGTAAGTACCCAGCTAAATTATTTGGGAGTCACTGAAATAACTTATTTCTCTTTTGAAATATGCAGATGTAGTTTATACTGACAATAATTCCTTGCAAGTATGAATCTTTTAGCTCTTATAATTTAGAGCAAAATAAATTTAGTAAATATCTATCCATAAGAAAAATGTGGTGACTAATGATTCATGGCAAAGTGATCTAAGATATCTAGAAAAATTTTCTAAGAAAAAAGGATTTAAAATCCACTGGACTGGAAATAAGTATGACTGTATGACTGATTTGTCCTACTTTGGGCAATGTGGACAATGGTCATGAATAAATGACTTGATTTCTCTGGAATTCTTTCAAATGATTATTTATATTAAGTAATGGATGTTGATTAAATTATCTTAAGGACTTCATCAGTATAAAGGAGCCTATGACTTTAAAGATCTCCTTGGAGAATGAATTTAGATGCTGTCAAAAATTTTAGCCTCATTAATATTATATGGGCATGAAAAGTATATATAGGTTGCTGCCAGAGAATCACATTGCATCTAAAATCTACTATTTACAAATGAATTAATTAATGCAATCTAACTGCTCTGTATAGGGGCTTCAGCCCTGGTTTTTCTGATGTGTAATTTTCCTTCTTAATAACTATGATCAAAGAGGTGTATGAGAACAAATGCATAGAAATGCATCTTTTACCCTGAAAACATCATACAGTTGGTGAACATGCAGTTAATTAATATGATGTATTTCAGTGCTCATATTAGATATATCTTTCAGATTTCAGGTTACAAAGTTGATCCTCTTCAAAAAAAAACTTGGGCAGCTTCTATACGGAATTGCTCAATGAAGAAAAAGAAGACTTTTGCATTGAATTCATATTTCAGATGTTCATAACAATCAGCTTGTGTCTATATTGCTTTATTTGATTTTTAATGGCTGAGAATTCATTAATTATTGGCAGATGCTTCTGTTCTGTTTGTATGAACAGAACTCCTAAGGTTGTTACTGAAGTCATCTTGCAGGGATTGTTTTTTTGGTTTTTTTTTTTTAACATCTTTATTGGAGTATAATTGCTTTACAATGGTGTGTTAGTTTTTGCTTTATAACTAAGTGAATCAGCTATACATATACATAATATCCCCATATCTCCTCTCTCTTGCGTCTCCCTCCCACCCTCCCTATCCCACCCCTCTAGGTGGTCACAAAGCACCGAGCTGAAGGAATTGTATTTTTAAAGCCTGACTTATACGGATAACACAGGATGGGCCAATGGCACACTACACTTGATGCTCCTTCCACCACTATAGAGAAAAGTAAACAAGTCTTCAAGTACCTGTCAGAAAGAACTACAGAGTGTTCTGTTGTTATTTTTGTTTTTCCATCACATGCTGAAAATAAATTTTAAAAATTGAATCTGTGTTTGTTTAAATATATCTCAAATGATTATCCCATAAAAACATAAAGATTATGTTTAAAAAGTTAGAAAACACAAAAACAAATTCAGAAAGTCACATGAATAATATAAATACATCTGTGTTTTATCAATTAAAGTTGATGAGGCAGAAATTGTATTTTCTCCCAGAGGCACTGGCACTAGTGCACTCCATAACACTATGATTGTATTCCTGGTGCCATGAACGAGGTTAAAAACTATATCTACAGCATTATTCCCAGCATACAGAATACTAATGTACTAGCAGGGGGTTATCTCTCCTGGGCTGGCAGGACTGAATTTGGAAAAAGGAGAAGAATGTGGGTAATTAATCTAATTTAGACACCTGAAAACTTCTGAAAAATAAACACTGCCTAAGTAAACTTTTTCTTTACTCCTAGAGAACTTTAGTCTGTTCTGTAAGATTGACTATGCATGCTCAGTCCGATCTACAGATATATATCAACATGTCTCAAACTGCGGTTCAAGGACAACCTATATGAGAATTACTTGAAAAGCTAAATAAAATACAGATTCCCTGGCTAGACCCTCAAAAGTAATGACTCACAGTCTCTGGGAAAGGGCCCAGATATCTGCAGTTTTAACTAGCTTCCCTGGTGATTCTGCTGTACACTAAAGAATGTGAAATATTACTCCACTACATCAGTGGTTCTCACACTCTACCATGCACCAGAAGTCCCTGGAGGACTTGTTGGAACACAGTTTGCTGGTCCCACCCCAGAGTTTCTGGCTTGTCATATATGGGGTGGAGTTTGGGAACTGGCATTTCTAACAAATTCTCTGGTGAGACTAGTACCCTTTAGCCAAAGAACTACTGTTTGAGAACCATTGCTTCATAACAATGCTTTTCAAACTGACACATGCAAAATAATTCACCTGGAGACTTTGTTAAAAGATTCTAAGGCCCTACCTCCAGAAATTTTGAGTCAGTACGTCTGTGGTAGGGCCTGATAATTTATATTTCTAACAGATTCCTAGCAAATTTTCAACTTCATTAAACACTTGTACTATAAAATTACGTCAGTCACTTTTCCCTTGGTTTGCCATTCTGTTTCCAGTTCACCAAGAAGAAGAAAAATAATGAAGAGAAAAAAATGTGTTTGTTTTCCATTCTTTTAGCAACAGAGTAATTATGAGCACATTGTGTTCTAGAAGGCAGTAGAAGGTTGGCCATTTTGGAAGCCCCCCTCATCATAAATAAGAGAAACTTAATCTCTTTCAAATCTTCCTTTTCACCTAGCTAGCAATACTAGAGCCTTATTCTGACTGTATGATTTTATACTCCACTGGCTGCGACTGGAAAACAACAGATATATCAAGTGCCTATCAGTTTATTATCATTGATTACCCTTTGACTGGGTGTGGCGTGGGAAGCTGACCAGCAGGATGCACAGTATTAGTTGGAAAATTTAAATCAAAATAAAATGAAATAAAATATATCCAAATGATGACTGCTACTAGTAACAGATAAATATCTGATTTAAATTTTAAACAAGAATTTAAAATAAAATTTAAAAAATTGTATAATTCGAAGTAAAACACTGAGCAGTTTTTCTTTTTGTTGAAAATGATCATTTCTGTTGCACTTAACATAAGAATTAACAGCAAATTAGTGGAAAATAATATACATTTTGAGGGAAAAACTCATAAATTAGGTAGCTTACAAAATCAAGGAAAGAGAATCTATTTTTTCCCCCCCAATTTTTCTTTCTAGTCCTGTGAAAGCTGGTCAGTGGTGCAAAATGCAAGCAAATAATAGAATATGTGATGAATATATTGTTTCTGGAATGTTAGCAAATAAAAGAAGCCATAATGATATGAAAATAATGTCATTGCAGACGATGTGTTTATCTATACATAAGTGTAGTGAGTAGGCTGGCCTGAAAACATTTTTTTTGACATGGTTTAGGGGATCTGCCATGGGCCGAAATGAAGTTTAAATCGCTTGGTAATGCCACTTCTCAAAACTGATCAAATATAATTCTGGTCACTAATAAAAAATATTAGTTGTATCTTTTTCTAATAATGTTCAACTTAAGGGAATGAATGTCTTATCATTACCCCCCAACATACACAACCATGGTTAAGTGCGGAAAGGCAGCTCTGGTTTTATCAATATAATCAACATCAATGAGAGAACTAGATAGAAATATATTTGTGCAAGGTGAAAGTGAAACATATTTTACAACAGGATAATCTAGTTCCAGTCACAAACAAACAGAAGACAGAAAATTATTTACACGAGGCACAATTCAAAATCTCATTTAACTGTCAGAACAATTTGCCAAAAATTCATTTTATAAATGAAAATACTGTAGAGAAAGGACAGGGTAATATTTGGCTTATCTGGCTTATCTGGCTTATTTACAGAATTATTGACTAGTTCTTTAGGTATGTTATATAATTTCATTTTCAGGATGATAATCTATGAAATAAGACCTCTGGGATGCTGACGCAGCTCTCTCTCTCAATTTGGAAAAATACCCACATCAAAGTTCTGGAGCATATTCAGGGAACTAGCACCTGGGAAGTGATTAGCATTGTGCCTGGCATATAAAAGGTGCTCAACACATGCTTGTTATTTTTTTTTTTTAAGAATCTTTCTGTGACATTTTTTTCTTGATTCATTCTATCTCTCTTGCTCTCTCTCTATATGTATATATACATGCATATTATATACATACATATACAGGCAGACCTTGTTTTAACTGCACTTTGTTTTGTTGTGCTTCACAGATACTGCGTGTTTTCACAAATTGAAGGTTTGTGGCAAGCCTGCATCGAGCAAGTCTATTAATACCACTTTTCCAACAGTATTAGCTCACTTCATGTCTCTGTGTCATGTTGTGGTAATTCTCGCAATATTTCAAAATTATTATGATTATTATATATGGTATAATGGTGTGTGATCAGTGATCTTCGCTATTACTACTGCAAAAAGATTATGACTCGCTGAAGGCTCAGATGATGGCTAGCAATTTTTGGCAAAAAAGTATTTTTTGACTAAGGCATGTACATTGTATTTTTAGACATGATGTTACTGCACACTTAATATACTACAGCATAATGTAAACTAAACTGTTATACGCACTAGGAAACCAAATAATTGGTGTGATTTGCTTTATTGCAATATTTGCTTTATTGCACTGGTCTGGAACTGAACCCACGACATCTCCAAGGTATGCCTGTATATACTTTATATGTATATATGCCTTATATATGTATATGCAGAGGGACTGTTTGCTCTGTATGGGATAACAAATTTATATTTCTGTTATTTTAATAAGAGCAACTCAGTATAGAGGCTGGTGAATTTTTTTTTTTTTTTTTTGCGGTACGCGGGCCTCTCACTGTTTTGGCCTCTCCCGTTGCGGAGCGTAGGCTCCGGACGCGCAGGCTCAGCGGCCATGGCTCACGGGCCTAGCCGCTCCGCGGCATATGGGATCCTCCCAGACCGGGGCACGAACCCGTGTGCCCCGCATCGGCAGGCGGACTCTGAACCACTGCGCCACCAGGGAAGCCCGAGGCTGATGAATTTTTAACATATTCTAATATATAGATTTCAGAAAGATATTTCTGAAATGATGCAAGTATGGACTTATGCCCTTGCGTAAAATAGTGCATTTATATCAGCAATGATCCTTTGTCCATAACTAAAGTGTTCTCAAATGATACTTCCCCTGTCACAAGAGATACAAATTTGAATTTATAAGATAATGAGATAGGTTTAAAAATCTGCTTCTCAAACTTCTAGAGATATAATGGTGTGTGGGCAAATTGATCTACAGGGATACAATGCATGTGTTACAACAAACATCACTGATGGCACTGATTATCTGAATTCAGGTAAACATGTAGATACTTAAAATAGATACTAGATATTTCGATTTTATTGCTAATTCTGTACATTAACATGAAGTGGTATTGGTTTCCACGGAACTGTCATATTTATGAAATCTCTTCCTGAAATGTATCATGAATATTTCAAGGGCTGAATAAACTGTAAAAGAAAAAGCAATTATTAGATCTGGTAACTAAAGATGTATTTCCAAACGCCAATAGTCAGAGATAAAATTTTAGGAGATTATGATAATATTGATTAGTTCTTTTGAGATAATGCCCTCTTGCTTCAATAGCAATTAAAGATGAGTGAGGAACAATTAGATACTCTTGCGAAATATGTATACAGATCTATTTTTAATTTTGGAGATTCTATAATCCATTTTCATTTTAGCTCACACTACACTGATAGTGGGCTGCAGGAAAAATGCTGTTTAGATTACTTGTTTATACAATTTTCTGCAGTAAATGAATTGATCTTTCCACTTATTTGACTTGTGATGATGGCATTTGTCATGTTCCCTTCAGACTGCAATCCAAATTTTAAGAAACCTCTGGCAATGATGAGTGACAGGAAAAATAATGAAAGATTGTTTCCAGCATACTTCTTGATGGGTGTTATAATTATTTCTTTTATTTGCTTAAAGGTTTTATTTAGGCATACTTAAAAATAAATACTCTCCCACCTAGGGGAAAAATATTTTTAATAACTAAGGTATTAAGCAATCTTTATTGGGGTAGTACTCCTGCTTTAATTTCTTCCCCAATACTGAAACTTCCAGAGGATACAATGTAGCTTACTCATATCAAGAAGGAGCTTTCTCATACTGAGGGCTAGGAAAATCCAAATGGATAAAGTAAAATGTGGTAGAGTTCAGGCACGGATGGCCTGGCTGGGGTGAGGGTGAGGGGCCAGGAGAAAATACAGTCAAATGCCTTTGAAATATATACAACAACACAAAGGAAAAATAAAACACTTTAAACTCTGGTTATAGAAGTGAAGCTTCAACACTGAATGTGGGATAATTACACCAGTAGGAGTCTTTTTACCTTGACAGTGTGATTATTTTTGAAGGCAGAATCCTCAGGTACAATTTTGCACTGTGCCATCTCCTAGCTTCCTGACCCTGGGTGAGTGATTTAATCTCTCTGTGTTTCAAATTAGCGATCTCTAAAGTGACAGTCATAATTGTCCTGAAATATATATTTGTTATGAGGATTAGCAATGATGATAGTGACATAAATGATGATGAGAATGATGATCTCAGAGGCCAGAAAGAGGAAATAGTCATCAACTAACATCATCCTACTGTGCCTGGTAGTATCTTCTGGCAAGTACACCCACAATATAACCAACTACGATTAGTTTAACAGTCACTTCACAAAATACTTAAAAATTTAATAATTGACTTCTGTAAACCAGTATGAGCTGGCTCTACATGCTATTATCATGTTTTTGAATTTGTAATCCTTGCTGGCTTTATAGACTCCCCTTTCAGAAACCATCCCCATTTCTACAGCAGTGTCTGTATGATGGCTCTTACTGGTGATTGGGCTTTGCTCCCTGATAAATATGTTTGCTTCCCTTCTTTAATTGTTTCAATAATAGCACAGATAACATGTTGGTTACCTAAAAAAAATACCATGAATAAAAAAGATTCAAGAAAGCATCTATTTAATTTTATTTACTGCCCCTACTTAGGTGACTCTGGGCATCCAAGAGTGAGCAAAAACAAAGTCCCTGACTTCAATAAAGCTTCTGTTTTATTAGTGAAAAAAAAAAACTAATAAAAACACAGAGAAAATATAAAAATTCAGTTGGATATGTGCTTTGGAATAGATTTATATGGTCAAGTAAGTCAGCAAGAGTCAAGACAGCTGCTGAGGAACTGAGGCTTAAGCTGAAATGTGAAGAAAGTATAGGAAGTCACTAGGAAAAAAGGAGAGGATGGAGCATTTTAGGCACAGGAAAAGATGTAGGAAAACAGCAGAGGTATATAAGTTTCACCTGGCAGGTGGCAAGGACCACGGGATTTTTAAATGGAGTGAGCGAATATCACTATATGTTTGTTTTGTTTTGTTTTTAAACATTTAGCATAGCAAGCCTCTTGAATTGGCCACACAATAGAAGGTAATGCAATTTGACCATTCAAGTCTTGCCCAGGTATACATAGTTAGTGACAGAACTGGAACTAGAATTTACTTTTTTCTGATTTTCATTTAGTATAACTTTTTTAGAAACTCAATTGTAATACCCCTAAAACAAAATATCAAATGCAAATCAACTCCAAAAAATATAAAGGTGATTCTTTGATAAGAATAAATGGTAATAACATATTTTTTCATTAAAAATTTTAAATAGAAAGTATTTGAGAAAAATGAATTTGATGAAATATTTAGACTTTTGAAACACATATTAATGTCATATGTGACTGTGCTTACAGTCTGCTTCAGCTTTCCCCAAATTAATGAGCAAAGGAAGGCATTCCTTCCATCCCTCTCTGATTATAGTTAATTTATGTCATGCTGTATTATTTATAAGCTAATGTAAGAAAACCAATAATATCTATTTTATTCTCTTACAGATAATGTGATTAATTATGAAAATGGGGAATGAAATCATGCAACTCAATGCAGAACTACCCAAGGGAAGCCAGGTTTTCTCCAAATCTGTATTGCTATTTAGCTTTTCCCTGTGAATCCCTATTCAAACATACACAACTCCATTTGCACAAACACATCCCAAGACACAAATACACTTGCTTGCCTAAAGATAGAAACTAATATTGATGGACATTTGACCATGTGACCAACATGGCTCTAAGCACTTGACAGGTAATATCGTGTCTATTCTTTACAAATCCCATAAGGAATACAGAACCATTAACTCTTTTATAGATGAAAAAAAAAAAAAGCTGAAAGAGGGAAAAAAGAAGCATTTGAGAAATTAGGAAGCTAGAATAGAAAGGTTCCCAATTGTAAAGAGGTATGGAGCAAATCCCCAAATTCCACTACCATGCCAGGCAGAGCAAGAAATCATTCTCAGTCTGTGTGGGCAGAGAAAAACACAAAGAACAAAAACATACAACTCTACTTATAGATTAGTTGGCAAACAGAAGAAACATTACAGAGGGATATTATTATTTTTTTACTCTTTGTAGATGAGCAAGATAATGAAGTAGTCTGGCCAAGGAAAATTAGGTATTCAAATACACTGGAAAAGATTAAGTCTTAGAATTAAGTTTGTAAACTGAAGATCAAGCAAAAAATTGCAGACAGCACTGGTGGTAAATAGATCCTAGTTTGACAGGTCTCAGTAGCTATCTTCTCCTAGGACACATTATAATCAAAAATTACATGCAGTTTCCTTTGCTTGGGTCTTCTTGTTTACATTAACTACTGGGACTCTTTAGAGCTTAGATACTATAAGGAGACCAGAGTCTTGCTGACTCTACTAACACAGTGTATGCACAGCAACTTTTTAAGAAGTGTAACAGTTTTAGCAAAGGTGCCTTGGGCATATTATCAAGATGCTATTAGAAGCATGCTGCTTTCGTAGTTATTGATTCTCATATGTATCTAGCGAGGGCTGAACATTCATACATATTTGTTAACTGGCATTATGTCATAAATATTTATGAATTACACACAAGGCCAAACTCAGCCTTGAAAAGCAGAAGGTTAATTCCCCCAAAATGTAACTATCCCTGGATCTGTGGAAATGACTACAAGATAAGGAGACTAAATGCTTAGCAAATATTTGAGAATATGACATCATCTTCAGTTGATTCTTTGGAAATATTCTAAACTTACTTCAATAAGGCTGCTGTGCAGTTATTTTTGAAAATAATATTAAGAAATTACATCACACAATTATGATGATAAATAAGTCCATTAATTTATTCATTCAAAATCATTTATCTTCCTTTGTACCACCCCTAGAGGTGGCAGTTACCTCTTCTCTGAAAACATGGCTAGATTTAAGCTTCTTTTGAAATATAAATCATATAAAGGACAAAAAGTACATCTGGCATTAGTAAAAGCAATATGTAATGATTAAGCATTGATAATAGCATGCAGGGGGGAAAATAACAAAGGGCAGATTTTAAAGTTCAATGTTGATTATGAGAGCAAAACAATGACAAAGAATATGTGTCCAGCAGCTCCTATAAATTGCTAGTAACGAGAATAACTAACAAGGAATATGGCTGATGTGAGACATTTCTTACTAGACAAAACTGGGCACACCATTTCCTCCCAGACCAAAAAAGTCATTTTGGGAAAAGTAGGTTAGCTGGCCATCAGGATTGCCAAGAGATACTGGAGAGCCAAGCAAGGAATATTAAATTATAAGGTTTGTTTTCTTAGAACCTAGCAGAACTCAGATATTATAGACATACAATGTATAATGTTTTAAAAGTAAAGACAAGGAAGCATAACTCCTGTGCTTACTGCCTAGGAATTATACTGATTGCAGTCAAATATTTACTTCTTAGAAGTGAATTAAATATTGGAAACCACTGAAAAAAATTGTGTAATTAAAATTATGAAGACTAACTGATTGGGCATCATACATTACTGCCAGCAAACTAGATTTGTTTGCACAGCTTATAAACTGGTTTGATATTCATGGCAATAAAAAATATCATTCAATAATAAAATGGATGCAGAACTATGATAATACTACTACTAATAACAATGTACAACATAACACTTGGAATTTAAGTAGCTTCTCTATGATGGAGACAAAAATATCTACCTAGTAATTATAAAACATTAGGATAAGCACTAGCATATAGTTTCAATGATTTTTTTAATAACTAAGGCACAATTAATTCATTAAGGCATGGGGAATTTCTGTACACTTAGAATGAGTATTTGAGCACATCTTAAAGGATGACTAAGATCTATCAACATAGAACATGAAAAAAATAGGTATTCTTGGAAAGTATGAAGAAATGGTATGATCAGATTTCTGGACATATGAAAATACATGCTATGTTCATGGTGAGAAAAACAATTAAATTAACACATGATATATTAATTTCTTTATGGGAGAAGTGGGGATAATTGTGCCACGGGAGAGATTGCTAATATCCATTCCTTCTTTGACTGCATAATAAAAGAACACCTATGTTGCTACGGGTGGCTTTATGCTCAGATAAAACCATTTCAATCTTGAACTTCACTGGCTGATTGACTTGGCCAATGAGATGTAATAGGAAGTCATTAAGTAGGACTTCTACAAAATCTCTTTATAAAAAGGAACTCAACTGGCAGGACTTTTTTGCCCTTTCTTTTTCCTTCCTTCTTCCTGCCTTAAACATTAACTTGATGACTGATGTTCTTGCAGCCATACTTCAGCAGGAGAACAAGAGTCATAACTTAGGGAAAACAGAGTTTCAGGTTGATCCCAGTGACACTGACAACCCACAGTGTTAGGTTTGGATAGCCTCCTCCATGCTTTTAATTATGGATGAGAAAAATAAATGCATGTCTTGTTTAACTCAATATTTTTTTAAGTTTATTACAAAATTTACCTTGAAGATGTATCTTGGGGCTCATGAATTATATACATGCAACGATAAGTTTAATTCCTGGTACATATGAGGCACTTAATACCTATAGCTATCATTACTAATAACAACAAAAACAGATGACTCCAAGCAACAATAAAAACAGATGACTTCAGGAGTATTCCATATTTTTGTGTATTCTCATGATCTAAGAAATTTCTTAAAAGGTGTGTCCAAGTATGTGATAGATTGACAATATCATCATAAAACTTGGGGAGCTTCATTTAGAGGCTTAGGACCAAATGTTCTTTTAGAGAAGCAAGACTAGTTAATATTCATAGCCATGTCTGTGGAAACCTGTGGGGAAATTTGTTTGGAAATAATTCTAAATTTTTTATATGCAAGAACATTGAACACACCCTCACACTTAGGAAATGCAAACACTACTGAAGGTATCATCAACTTTGAGATTTCCAAACATCCTTCCTGATACAGAAGCAAACATCATAAAGCCTGCTGAACACAAAAATCCCAAAGCATCAGGACTTCCCTGGTGGCGCAGTAGTTAAGAATCCTCCTGCCAATGCAGGGGACATGGGTTCGAGCCCTGGTCTCGGAAGATCCCACATGCCGCGGAGCAACTAAGTCCGTGTGCCACGACTACTGAGCCTGCGCGCCTAGAGCCTGTGCCCCACAACAAGAGAAGCCACCGCAATGAGAAGCCCGCGAACGCGACGAAGAGTAGCCCCCACTCACTGCAACTAGAGAAAGCCTGCGCATAGCAAAGAAGACCCAACACAGCCAAAAATAAATAAATAAATAAATAAATAAAATTATTTAAAAAAAAATCCCTAAGCATCAGCCAGAACCTGCCGCATGTTCAAACTTGGCCCAACGGCCTGGGTCGGGCCTCATTCTGACCAATATGCCCATCCTATGCTCTTCCTTTCTGTTGTTCCAGACTTGCCAACTCAAGAGTCCTAAGGTCTGGGCTTGCAACACAAAGGCTTCAAAATGAATTGCTAAAATTATTAAAAATCTGTGTGAACATTTGTTGGGATGTGTTACAAGCTACCTATTCAAAGGGGAGACAAAGGAAAGCCCATATTGAGGGAAATGAAACAGATGGTTAAAAACAAGCAATCTGACATTTCTGGACAATTACAATGTTTATGTGAACGAGAGAGAGGATAAGGTACTTTTTCCTCTCCCCCAACAGAATGTCACATTGGATTTATCAAATAACTTTTTATGGCTATCAACCAGTTTTATTGCAACATTATCCTATAAAAAAGGAAGGCCAAACGTTATTTTTTTTAACAAATGAGAAAACTGAGGCTCAAAGTTAAGTAACTTGCTTAAATTAATGTAGGTAGCAAGAGCTTTATTTTCTTCCTAGAATTTATTACTACCAAGGTATTAATTTTCAAATGCATATTTCTCTCTCAGTAAAATATAAACCCAATAAAGTCAGCTTTTTGCTGCTTGACTTACCTCTGTACCATCTGTAACTAAAACAGTGATTGTCCCTTGGTGGGTCATAAAAATATAGCATACATGTGTTTGTGTGTGTATGTATGTGCACACACACAATATCAGAAAAAGAGTTGAACCGAGATTTTTAAAACTACCTTATTGACTTCACAACATTATGGCTTATGAGTTATTTTTGTTATCATCATGTTATCATCACAAGAATTAAAAGACACAAAACCTGTCATGAAATTCAGTTCTCTTTCCCATAAAAAGGAAAACATGCAATAAACAGAATGGGAATCAAAGTTTCATTTTATCCATAGATATCTAAGTGGCTAATATTCTAATTCAGAGCCCAATTAAAAAGGCTGAGTAGAAACTCTGATTAGAAACAAAGTCTAATTAGAACCTTTTTCCTCCCCTCAGTCTAAATAAGTGAGAGCAATATGCTTAGATATAGGTGGGGGAGAAAAAGAAACAGGAGGAGGAGAAGCAGGGGGCGGAGACTGGCTCACCCTAGACGCAGCCTGATCTCAGATACACACTCAGGCATTTAAGCTCTGGAAAAGAAAATTTGGCTAGGGTGCTCCTTTGGTCCAGGACCTAAGATGATTGCTTACCAAACAGATGAAACAAGAAGGAAGTATATGAAATTATGAAAGAGGAATCTGGGCTTTTATCCTTTGGTAACAGTAATTCCACACATTATTAACTGTGGCCAAATCCCAATTGTTTCTGACTAATCTCATCATCAATGTGTTTCTTAGAGGATAAGGATAGAAGGGGAGGCTGCTGAAAGATCTGAAGAGCTGGTAGAGACAAATCTATCTTGTGCAAAGGAGGGAACATTTTGGAGGGTCATCCCTCTATATCATTTTCCCTTATTAATCCTATAACCAAAAACCTATAGGTGAGGAATTTCCTCTGGTTTACTGTTCTTAGGCGCAGGAAGGATAAAAGAAGGCACTGATGCTGGAGACCAAAATAAAGGACATCAGTATCTAAAATATGCAACAAACAATCTTCTTTCGGCACTCCCGTATAAAACATTGTATTTTGGCATGCTAGATACTAAATTAACATATAGGTGTCTCTCCCTTCTGGAAACTCGAACTGAGACAGTGGTATTAAAACAATATCAATGGCAATAGAAGAGGACACTGTAGAATTGAGCCAGTAATTATACTCTTCATTCAATCTGTGTAGTCTAGACAGTAAATATGCCTTTTTCAACAATAAAAGTGATGTACGTTTAATGTGTCTTGATGATTGCCTCAAGTCTTCATTTTGGTTTATGGAATTGAAAGACTTTTTAAGTGTTGGCAAGTACCTCTACGTAAAATGTAGAGTTGATAGAATTTTACCAAGTACATTTTTACCAAGCCATAATTTTTATATGAGGATAAGGAATATGAGGATAAGGAAGACAGAATTATTTATCCATGGTCACACACCTTAGTTAATGGCAAAGATGACCTACAACAATTAACTGATCCTAGATTTTTCATTTTTCATTTTGTATGTTCACACAGTTAAACCACATCCAGTTCAACGTTTCTGAGTTACCATGTTTCATCCATGTACTATCACATGCATATTGGTTTACTTCCTTGACTTTCTCCAAATGGCTGCAACCAAAAATGTTGACACTTAAAGTGTAGTGAAAGAGACCAAAAATTAAAATTTACTCTTTCAAGAACTGGAGCTGAATGTCCCTCTGGGCTGGTCCTGGTCCAATGTATGATTCAAATATCCTTCAAATATGGCAAGACAGCTATAATTCAAAAATAACCTTTTCTCTATCTTCCTTCAAGCACTTTGTTAGCTCTACTCACTGTCTCACAGTTAAAATATAAAAAACAAATAAGAGAGGAAAAAAATAAGTTTCTACATTTTGTTTTTCAAAGCCACTGCTCTCAGGAAAACTATGAACATCCAGGCATAGAGAAAATGATTGGAAGAAAATAAATAAAAGGACAAACAACAAATGGATAATGAGCAAGTCTCGTCTCCCCATCCTCCATTCCACCCCTTGCCTGAATTGTGGTGGAAAACAATGTTTTTCTGTTAAGGCCGTATGGAGAAGCAGGTTAGAGCAGAGTCATCAATATGTTCTTCGTGGAGAAACACACACACACGCGCGCGCGCGTCTCCTTTCCGGCTCCCAGAGTGGAGTCTTGAGATTACAGTGAGACATGAGGGCGGGAAAGCCTGCTTGGCCAGGCTACACCAATTGAAAAATATCCCCGGGTGGAAATACTCATGTCCCAGCAGGGTACAGAATCTATATAGCATTTTAGTGCCTCCAAGTGGTAGACTTATGTAGTAAAGAACACATTCAAAACTGAAAGATAAGAAAGTAAAGATTCTGGCATATCTGAATGACAATCTATGCTCACAAACTGGAGAATAAGAGCCATCTGCCTTCCCAACCCTAAATTTATGTCCAACACTCCAGAAATGAGACTCAGACATCCAGCTTCCAGCCAAAGAAAAAGTCCAAAATAGTCTGAGATTAAGTTTCTGAAACCATGGTGTTATACTAAAGATTTACAATGGAAATAAATTTGATTTAATTAATAGAGATACAAAAAGAAAAATATAAGTTTGCGAAATGGGATTCTTACCTGACACAGAAGCAAATCTTCTCTCAAGATCCAACTCTCTTTGACAAATTTTTCAGTTCTCTAGATGACTTCTGCCAAAAAAAAATGTATCAATCAATCATCTACCTTGAAATATTTGTTGTCTGTCCTAGAAGCAAATTGTTTTACTATCAGACAGACTGACACTGATGATGATGATGATCTCTGAATATATACATGCACATTACAGTCTGTTATAAAAGTATATAAAATTTATAGTCTGATGATCCTGTTACAGAAAAAAAGCATATATACCAACATATTGTATAATTTCATTTCCCTTCACTATTACATCTTTGTGTGTATTTATTATTTGATGCCATAAAGCTTATTTTCATTGACAAAAAATTAAAATAAATAAAGTTAAATGGAAAATTAAAAAATTGTTTACATCAATGTTATTCCACCTTTTTATGAACTGAGTGAACCTGCTTTTACTGAGCACACAGTTTTCTAAACCTCTCAGGCTCCCACCTGACCCCAGATGCCCCACATCTGTCAACATCACTTCTTGAAGAGAATGACAGAAAGGAGAAATCTATGAATCAGAACATTCTCTGTATCAGTAAACGTTGTGTATGCAATAGTGTGTTTATCATAAAGGTTGACAGACATGAACTCCAAATAGGAAATGCAGAGAAAGAAAAAGTGGGAGCCCATCATTAAATTTCTTGGTAGAATTAACAAGCTGGAGAGCAAAATACATTTTTTTGTGTGTGTGTGGTACACGGGCCTCTCACTGTGGTAGCCTCTCCCGTTGCGGAGCACAGGCTCCGGACGCACAGGCCCAGCAGCCATGGCTCACGGGCCCAGCCGCTCTGCGGCATGCGGGATCTTCCCGGATCGGGGCACGAACCCGTGTCCCCCGCATCGGCAGGCGGACTCTCAACCACTGCACCACCAGGGAAGCCCCAAAATACATTTTTGACTCCTCTTTCTAAGCAAGATTACCCACCTTTTACATAATCTGAGGATACCCTTTCAGAGAATTCAAGGTACTTTTCAATTCCATTTGTATTTTTAAAAATTGAAGTATAGTTGAATTATAATATTGTGTTAGTTTCAGGTATACAGCAAAGTGATTGTTATATTTTTTTTTCAGATTTTTTCCATTATAGGTTATTACAAGATATTGAATATTAATTCCCTGTGCTTTATACAAAATCCTTGTTGCTCCATTTGTATTTTTATGGCTTAATTTTTGACTTACTAATTAAACAGCAAACTCTACAAAATCAATGACTGTACCTATTTTCTCTGCCTTATAATCACAGAAATTATGATAGTCTACATGACACATGCAAATGCTAAATAATTTTGAATGGATTTTTAAAATTATTTATTTTCTAAGTTACAATTGCTTAACAAACAGCCATTTGGAAAATAATCAGTTAAGAGTCAATATCATAATATATATTTGGCAGAGATGTATTGTATATGGTCTTGTTAGTGTGGGACAAAAAGCCAAAAATCCTTTAATGTCCATACCAGAAGTAATATTTTGTTTCTGCAAAATAATTGGGAACATTACTATACTGATATTATTGATTTTATAAACACTGACTGATATTACTTTTATTTACATGTAGTTCAGCTTTCCTGTTAGGAATTTTCATTCTTGGGGTTAGAGACTAAAAAAAGCCACATGATTCACTGAAAAGCGAAGAGAATCCATAGTCTGATGATCCTGTGACAGTAACAGAGCCCCTTACCAACCTTGATATGAAAACTCAGGGTATTATTTCATAACACTGATCGTCATTTTCTTAATTAATAATACAAGGATACTGAACACAGCAACACTGCACTGATTACACAGCTAACCTGTAAAACTCCTAGATCTGTATATGACAGGTGCTCAATAGATACTACCCCCAGTCCTCTCTTGTCCGCATTTTTAAAAATCTTCCCTTGGGAATTTCTCTTCCTATGTGACAGAATAAGTTCCCTGAGAAACAAACCTCCTACAGGTAACAACAATAACTCCAAACAAAATTTTTTAAAAAATTTTATTTGAAAATGTATTATCTTTTGTACAGAGTAGGGAATCCCAGAAAGGAGAGGAGCAAATAGAAAAGAGGGCCAAGTTCTATGTTTAAACTCTGCCCAGTCGTTCCTTGTCTCTTCAACCATATTCTAATATTTTGAAAAGGTCAACCAAATTAAAACAACCCTGGACCTATCAAGAATAATGGTATTATCCCTACAGATTCTCAAACATTAAAATATTAATAAGTCAATATTTAAACAAAATTATGTCAAGTTTGACAACTTAGATGAAATGGACAAATTCCTTTAGAAATCCAACATACAAAATTAATATAAGATGAAACAGAAAATCTGAATAGCCCTATGCGTACTGAAGAAATTGAATTTGCTATAAAAAATGTTACCCAAGAAAATGCCAGGCCCAGATACTTTTATTGATGAATTCCATCAAACACTTAAGGAATAAATAATCTTAATATTACACATAAACATTCAGAATATAGAGAAGGAACTTTGAAATTCATTTGATGAAGCCAGCATAACATTAATATCTAAAACTTGGTAAAAACATTTTTACAAAGTTACAGAGATGGCCAAAAAGCACGTGAAGCAATTATCTCAACGTCACTAATTATTAGAGAAATGCAAATCAAAACTACAAAGAGGTATCACCTCACACCAGTCAGAATGGCCATCATCAAAAACTCTACAAACAATAAATGCTGGAGAAGGTGTGGAGAAAAGGGAACCCTCCTACACTGTTGGTGAGAATGTAAATTGGTACAGCCACTATGGAGAACAGTATGGAGGTTCCTTAAAAAACTAAAAATAGAACTACCATACGACCCAGAGCATATACCCAGAGAAAACTCATGAGCATATACCCAGAGAAAACTATAATTCAAAAAGAGTCATGTACCACAATGTTCACTGCAGCACTATTTACAGTAGCCAGGACATGGAAGCAACCTAAATGTCCATCACCAGAGGAATGGATAAAGAAGATGTGGTACATATGTACGACGGAATATTACTTAGCCATAAAAAGAAACAAAATTGAGTTATTTGTAATGAGGTATTGTTAGAGTCTGTTATACAGAGTGAAGTAAGTCAGAAAGAGAAAAACAAATACCGTATGCTAACACATATATATGGAATCTAAAAAAAAGGTTCTGAAGAACTTAGGGGCAGGACAGGAATAAAGACCCAGACATAGAGAATAGACTTGAGGACATGGGGAGGGGGAAGGGTAAGCTGGGACGAAGTGAGAGAGTGGCATGGAAATTTATACACTACCAAATGTAAAACAGATAGCTAGTGGGAAGCAGTCGCATAGCACAGGGAGATCAGCTCGGTGGTTTGTGACCACCTAGAGGGGTGGGATAGGGAGGGTGGGAGGGAGATGCAAGAGGGAGGAGATATGGGGATATATGTATATGTATAGCTGATTCACTCTGTTTTAAAGCAGAAACTAACACACCATTGTAAAGCAATTATACTCCAATAAAGATGTTAAAAAAATCAAAAATACAAAATGAGTGATTAAATATATAATAGGACTTTTGACATGTAAATTCTGGACATAATACCCATTTTCTAAACAAGGGAGAATAAGGCCAACACCTAGAAGGAAGGGAAAGAAAGAGGAGGGAAGTGAATGACAGAAAAAAGAGAAACTGTGATTACAAATTCATTTAAAATTCCAAGTCTCATTGTGCCTGCTCTCAAACCGCTTCTACCTCTTCCAGTGATGTGATTCAGTGAGTCTAAAGTGATTGAGCTACTTAGAGTTGAACTTCTCCCACAATCAACCATCCATAACTAATCTTTTGTGTATATGCATGTATCAATTTTCTGGAAATTTCTTTAAAAAATTTTAAATTTCTGAACATAGCCTATTTGATATTTTCAATAAACGGTGCTTAATCATTGGACTTCCATATCAGAAAAATATATGTTGCCCTCACCTCTTACCATACTCAAAAGTGAATTCCTGATGGACTGCATATCTAAATATGAAAGATAAAACAGTAAAGCTTCTAAAGGAAAATATAGAACATCTTTATGAAATGAGGTAGGCATATACATACATACATATATATAATATAGTCACCATTAGAGACATACTAAAATATTCATAGTAACACAATTCATATTAACCAAGAATTGGGAACTTATGGGGTGTGATAATGATCTGGTTCTTGGTCTGCATCCTGGTTACAATGATATGTCCACTTTGTAAAAGATCATCAAGCTGAATACTTATGGCCCATGCACTTTTCCCTATATAAAACATAGTTCAGTAAAAAATAAAATACTAAACACATACTAGTCAATGAATACTATCTATCATTATTATTGTTGTTACTATAATCATCTACGTCTTCATCACAAGTGATGGTCTGAAAAATGTTTAGTAGTCTCTGCACTTTATAATTGATGTTTTCATGAACACATATTTTAAAAATCGTCATGCGCTTAATGGTTCTCTGCTCTTCTTTAATGTGAGTTCCTTAAGGCAGGAATTATGACTTATTCTGTTTTTTAATTTATCTATCACCCTAAAAACAATATTATTGAAAGAATCCGTGCGCGTGCGTTCATGCACGTGCACACACACACACACACACAAATACTCAAAAGGAATCCCTCCCATTCCCTTAAATTCTGAATGCAGGTAGGGAATTTTAAAAGACACATGGTAGAAATGACCATCATTCTTCTGCAGAGCTCTGACATTTATGTGGCACTAATATAATCGTAAAAAGTAACACAGTCATTATTAAATCATCATTGGTTTATTTGTTTCATTGTTCATTGGCTGAAATTTGCACTATATGCAGTTAGAGACTTAGGTGCACAACATTTTATCCCCAAAAGTAAAACAGAAGCACCTAGAGAAGCTGGAGTAATTACTATATATTTTAAAAGTGCATGTGTGTAAGCACTAATGTTCCCCTGATTCTCTTATTACATGATTTAGCCTTATTTCTTTCCTTTTTTTTTTTTTTTTTTCATTTCCACATGCGCTAAGGAGTATTTCTGTGCTGAATGTATAAGATATAACAGCATTCAGACAGAATTCCAAGCACTGCAAAAGGTCTTTTTACCCTTATTTATTATTAATAGTAATGATAAAAATAACTACAATTTATTGATCACCAAACCTATAGCCACTATTATGGTAAGAGGTTTATATTAAGCATATTTTTATTCTGGTATATTTTTTTATTTCTACAAATGCAGAAACAGATGTCCAAGGTAATACAAAACTTACTCAAGGTCACATAGTATAAATAAGTAGCAGAACTGAGATTTAAATGCTAACTCTGTGGACTCGCTCTGCATTTCAAAACAAAAAATCTAATTCCAGAATATCTTACAAATTATTTTTTTCCTTCTATCAGTTTTTCATCTCTCTCCTCCTCCCTCCGTCTCTCCCTCTCCTTCTTCTCTCCCTTCCCATCGTTCTCATCTAAGACATCGTTCCATGCTGGTGATCAAAGAGTTTATATTGTGGATTTAACAAAAGCTCTTTCAAGATAACCTGGGATGTCTCTGGGCTGTCAAGAGGAAACAGTCTAAGCAGAGGAAAAATAAAGAGCAGACCACAGAAATGAATGTGAATGATGACGAATGAATGAATAAATACAGGAAAAGAGATTAATGAATACTAAGAAGAGGGAACAATCCAATTTGGCCTGAGTATAAAACTGATTAGAGTTTGTGGAGGAAGATGGGGTTATCTTGAAAGCATTCCATCACTAACCTTGGCCTGAAGACTTGATAAGTACAAAGGTTACGGTTATATCCCTACTCCTGCTCCTCTTGGAAGTAGGAACAATGAAGCAGAGTGGACCCCTCATTTGATAAATGACACCCTCATGAGAAAAACAAACCAGTAAGAGTTTGCTTTACAGCAGACTCTGCACACTTCCCTCCAAGTAAGTTCAAACATCAAGGACTCCTCCCACCTGCCGTTTACAGTCCAAGTGTGGCTCTCCGGGGAGCTGGGGTATGAAAGGGAACATTTACAGCAAGTGTCTTGTTCCTTCTTTCTTTCTCTCTCTCTTTCCCTTCCTCCCTTCCTTCCTCCCTCCCTTTCTTCCTTCCTTCCTTCCTTCCCTCCTTCCTTCCTTCCTGTTTTCTGAAATATATATCTTGACGGTAACTCTAGGAATGAGAGCATGAAGATGATATGGTAAACAACTCAGAGATAGATATCAGCAATTCTGGTTTAAAGTTTCAAATATTCTGCCCTAATTGTTTGCACAATATATTGAAATTCAGCATGTCTCAGTTTCCTTTATTAATGAAGGTAGGTGAATTCCTGCCATATTCCTGTCATTGTGCATTACCTCAATTCTCATCAAAATTCTCTGAGGTAAGTACCATTATTTCCACCATCTTCCTGAAGAGAAAATTGAACCAGAGTGAGGTCGTATTACCCCAACTGTCGAATTCAGGATGTTAAACAAGGTCACTGTCTTGAATTGTCTATGGTATCACACAGACTTTGGTATTACCAAGACTCTAATTTACTGGTCCATTTTTTAAAAATATGCCACAATGATTATTTCCAAGCCATCAAATGATATACCTAAGGAAAATATTCTATGATTTGACAGCCACTGTGATAAACAGAAATGTAAAATTCCAGTTGTCCCACAAATGCTTTACAGTTTCCAAGAGCTGACCTAACCTAAGTAGTTGGAGAAAAAAATTAAACAATTTGGTGGTATTTCCGTATTCTGTTGACACTGCTTAGATGCAAATGATCCATTTCCATTCAACTAATTGTGCACTTGCAAAGCTTCCTGTCTTTGTAGACAAGGTAGGCAGAAGGCTTCACTGGCTAAACCAAGCTACGAGCTGAGTTCTCTGGTTATCAACGTTTTCCACACTAGCCATTTCAAAAGAAATCTGCACAGTAGCTAAAAAAATGCCTGTTGGGAAGCCAGAGGCAAAAACCACCTCTCCTTAAATGAGAAAATATGTGACCAATACACTGCTTAAAATTATAAATTAAAATGCCGTTGGCAAGTCTGGAAGTAAAGTAGCAACACCGTTATTTTTGACAGAGTGTACTATTTATTTAGTACTAGAAGTTTTAAATGTGAGCAAAGAAAATGATAATGAAAATTTGTTGGGAACAAACAATGCATGGGATGGTAAAATGAGTTAAACTTTATTGATACTTACCAGGTCCTGTTTACTTATATATTTTCTAATAACATCCTTATGAGGAAGGTGCCTATATCATATCCATTTTACCAAGGGGGAAACTAAAGTATATAGAATATCATTAATTTGGTCTTTGGAGAAACACAAAGTCAAGCCCAGGCGGTCTCACCTGGAGCTTATGCAATTAGGTACTACACCATAATACCTCGCAGATAAGGGACTCCAGTCATTATCTCATTTAATATTCATGATAATATTATGAAATACGTGTGACCAATATTATCTGTAAGGAAGCAACATCTCAGAGCGATTGGCTTTCCCAAGTGACAAAGCTAATAACAAGTCAGAGAAAGATACTGACTCAGGTAATTTTTTTTCCACTAACATTGATTATTCTGAATCATTATTTTTTGTCTTGTTAGGGAATAATTATTCCTCTCTGAAATCAATGCTGTGAAAACCTATGCCTAGTCATTGAAGGAAGGGTGGTAAGTAAGATGTTCAGGCTAGCACAGTTTAATCTGTCATCGTTTCCAAATACCTTAAAACTTCCAAAGCCTTACCCAAGGAACTTTCCACTGCATTTGCATTCTCTTTCAAAGAAATCTCTCATGTGATTTGCGCTTTGTCCCCAAATGACAAGTTGCAAATGAGGCATTTTCCTTTAAAATGTTTTCAACTTGGGGAAATAATTTATCCAAACAGGGGATCCTCTTCACTGACCCCAACACACAGGAACTAGGGAACTTTGATCACCAAACTATACTTTCTTGCATTTCAAAGAAATACCACAAAGAAAATTAGCATTGCAAGATGTGTACTTGCAGTACAGAGGAAGAATGTTACTATTCTAAAGCTTTAGTATCTGGCAAACTGAGTAATCACAGGTGATTCAATGTCTCTGGCATTTACATCCCCTGGACTAATATACTGATCTTGAATTAAAAATTGTATGCCTATTATTTATTGAATCTTAACCTTGATGAAAATGTTTAGCAGTAAAGCGATGGGCATCGATGATGATACGGATGCATTCTTGCCACATGGCTAATTGAATATCACATGTGAAATAAATTTGTGACCTACTGACCCCTTTTCCTGGTGATGGTGATAATTACAAGCATGCACATAACCTCTCAACACCGAGCAGACAATTTTCACTTTCCAGAGGCTGAGCTTTACATGCGTTACCTCCCGACAAATGCACACACAAACAAAAAATCCATTTTTATTATAAGGTTTAAGTTTTTTCTTTGCTCTTTGGAGTATTCAAAATTCTAGTAGATATCTCTAAGTTACTGCTGAAGTTTCTGCCTGATGAAACTAGCACTGGTATAATTCTTGATGTTGAGTGTGAGCAAGACAGATACCATTCCTAGCATCATGGAATCCAACTGATTCCAGTATTTCTTCCTCTTGAAGAAATCTGGTAAGTTGATGCTCATGTCAACCACTTTTACTCTAAAACTAAGCACAGGAGGTGATTCTTCCATAAATATACCTCCACAAGAAATTTGTGCTATTTCTATTTACTGGTGTATCCTTCCTATTTCAATAATAGTTTCTAATTATCCTTTTCTCTGGTTAATTTTCCAATCAGTCCAATCTCTTGGGAAGAAACTTGACCCAGAAAACCTAGATACTTTCGAAGTTCAAAAAACATTGCTGTTTACATAAATGTGGCACGTCTACCCTCTTGGCCCCAGGTGCTGTGACAAAAATACTAAAGGTGGTTTGACATCTGCATACTGCTAAAGAAAACATTATTCATGATGCTTGTGGAAGACTGTAAGAAGACTTTACTTAAGGGGGGCCATCACAGAGGTAGTGATAGGGACGACTGAAATGGAGTCTTACAGTGCAGAGGAAAGATCAAGCTCAAATACAGCATGAGCAATTAGTAATTTATGGCCAAAAAGCAAGAGTGGAGGTCAGCATATGGAAAATTACTAAGAAGAAACATCAGGAGTAAGGGGGAATTCTGGCTAACCCCATCTAACAGGATTCTTGCTGAAGGCAGGCCAGGGTGATCAGATATCACCTGAGAGACTGTGGAGGATGAGGAATCTGGTCAGATATGGAGGGTGATCGGATATTGAGGATGCAAGATCCTGATGAAATTGACCTAGCAGGATTCTTGCTAAAACTGGACAAGGTAGAGATAAACACTGAAGTCCAAAAGTCCAGGCCTAGTGGAAAAAAAAGCTCACGGGAGGCTGAAGAGAGTTTGGTCAGGAAGAGAACCTTGTTAAGACAAACACTTTTTCCCAATATTTTCACAGATTTAAAATGTTGAAAACTTGTGATTTTTCTAAGAAATGATCTTGAATTCTTAATGATTATACTACAAAGACTGATAATTATTGAGTTTTCTTATACCATTTAATTTTTTTAAAGTTTCTTTAAAGCTGATCTTGTCCTTTTTTGTTGTTGTATTTCATTTATGTAACTGCTATTTATATTTTTTAAATGTATATTCTCCAATTCAATGACATAGATAAAAACCTTTAAAACACCAGCAGAAATGGTGAGTGACCCTGATTTCTCTTAATCTTAAAAAACTGAGCTCCTGGCCCACCAAATACAAACTTGTCCATTCCCGTCCTCCTCTTCCTCGAAACCAACGTGGCAGATGTGCTCTTCCAAGTCACCAATGTCATCGAACATGGCCATTTGCAGTGACTTGTTTAATTCATCATTTTAATAAATTAACTCAGCTTGTTTTATAAAGCTTCTGCAAGAGGCTGAGCTCTAAACATAGGTATGGACATAGCCTGAGAGTTTCCTAAGGTTGCAGACGGGGAGGGTTTAATTCAATAGTAGCTTAATATCATTCTGGCTGAAAGCAGGGTTTTGATAAGAAAAATGGCCTGTAAATATCTCTAACTATTCAAAGTATCCCCACTTCAGTGACATACAGGCTTTTATTAAAACAAACACTTGTACCACGTGTTAATGTCCTTGACTTTCCTTGAATTTTAACCTGTCCACTAGTCCCTTACTTAGGCTTTTAATTTGTATCACTTATTTGTGTGTCCTCCAAATTATCGAAAGTGATAGCCGAACATTACCCCTATCACTTAGAAGTAGGAGAGAATGAGAACAATATGGGGGGTGGGGGGGAGTAAGAAAAAATACAAGTAAACAACAAGAGAAAAATTCCACAGAATTAAAAGGGAAGGGACTATTATTAAAATCCAAAAATGGATGCCTTCCTTAAAATTTGAGATTTTTAATCTAGATATGCTTTCCTGGAGAGGGCAGTAAACAAAAACAAGGGTAACCACCCCACATTTCTCTATGTGTGTGCCATATACACTGTAAAGTGTAAAACATGTACATATAGAGCACACACATACACATATGTTGGGGCACATGGCTTGGATGACAAAGCTTTTCTGGGAGGTTTAATTTTATTACAATTTCATAAATATGCATGTTGAAAATATTGAAGAATGGACATGAACTACTTTATTACTCATTTCCCATTTTATAAACACGTGCTGAGTGCAGAGTGCTAAAGGACAGGGTCCACTTTTACCAGGAACAAAAAGAGATTACAGAGTTGAAATCTATACTTGAGTCAAAAATATGTTCAAAAGTTCTCCCACAGCATCCGTGCAAGTCTTAGCATAAATGCTGACTGTATCTCCAAGTGCTGTCGATTTTTACCTTAAAAATAGATTTGAACTCATTTACCACAGGGCACAGAGGAAAGGAGAATGAATCAAGAGGATCTCAAACTGAAGATGCTCATACACAAGAGACAGAAGACATGCAGGAGGTGAAACGTAATTTGGAGGGAAAAAAACATAAGATTGGATTTTTCGGTATAATTTTTCTGAAAATGCAATTTGTAACAAGTTATGTTGTCTGTAAAAGAATCCTTACTGCACTTCTAATGTGTTTTTTAGTATCTGAAACATAAAAGCACATCAGAATACATCATGTGCAAACCATGGCATTAAACAGATTAGAAAATCTAAATGTCATACAGTAACATGGTCGGTTCTTGTGCAGTTAATTTAGTAGAAAGGCAGAGAGTCGCTGCAGGGAACACTTTCTCTAGTTATGCACCCTGCAGCTAAAATACCTTGTATACCTTTTCTGGAAGGAACAATAACTTTGCTGAAATGATAAATTTAAAGCTTATGTGGTTTTAGTATGGCACCTCAGCTAAATTATTCCTAAATTGGGTTGCGTATTGAGA
This sequence comes from Aethalodelphis obliquidens, assembly GCF_003676395.1. Classification (NCBI taxonomy): domain Eukaryota; kingdom Metazoa; phylum Chordata; class Mammalia; order Artiodactyla; family Delphinidae; genus Aethalodelphis; species Aethalodelphis obliquidens. The sequence continues at coordinate 23,250,976 of NW_020837964.1, read as the reverse complement.
GACACAGATGTTAGAATGGATAAGCGATATCCCCATCCTCCTCTGTCTCCCAAACTCCTCCAGCCCTAAGCCTATCTTTGTTATGCTCACTGGGTGTTACTTGTTCTGCTGAAATGAATACCTTGACTATAACTTCCTTTTTCTCATTGACCTACCACTCTGCTTAGTGTACCTTTTTAGAGTTCTTGGTTTTTACATAGCCTTATGGTTAATGCACCACACAAAAAAGGGGCATTTTTCTACCTTCGCTTATAAAAATAATACATTGAGACTTGACATTATCTGGCCACTAGGTCAGGGAATTTAAATTGAGTATCATGTGTTCTCCAGTGGTCTTAAAGCAAAGTCCATCACTCCTGTTAATTAGAGCTTTTCACATGGGTTCTGACTGAAATCGCCTTGGTTGCTTTCTCTAGCTCTCACCTGATTCTAATTAGGCCCCTAGGAACATTAACCCAGCTCACTCCTCCCATCACCATCCCCGCCTCATGAGTCATCTCATTAGAAAAACTGAAAAGTGGGCTCCTAACATCTGCTAGGTAAGATGTACAATTGTGATCTCACCACTTAGCAGTTCGCTAATGATAAAGGATGGCCTTCCTTATGGCAAGCATTATAGAGTATCATTGCCTAAATGCCCTTTCAAGTGGGTAACTGAGCACATCAATGGTAGAGATAATTTTTTCACAGTGGGGGGTTAAGAAGAAACTGGAGCAAAAAATATACCTTGCCCTGGCCTAGCTGACATCTCTATAAAGCATTTAAGCAGACCTAATGAAGGTGCTTTCCATATGCGTGACCAAGCATTAATACTCTCCTGGCCTCCTGAATCAGAACAAAATGCACTTACAAACTTGAGCAATAATAGGTGGAGTATCAGAATAATGACCCTCTTCTTAACATGCCCACACTCTCATCTGGAACATGTGAATACACTACCTTAAGTGGCCAAAGGGACTTTGCAGATGTCATTAAGGCTTTGGACCTTGAGATGGGGATATTATCTTGGGTGGGCTGGGTGAGCCAAACACAAGTGCAAGATCCTTAAACGCTGCAGTCAGAGGGAGATGTGATAATAAAAGAATGGTCAGAGAGATGCAAAGTTGCTGGTTTTGAAGATAGAGAGAAGGGAACATGAGATAGATAAGAAACGCAGTGATCTCTATAGAAGGTGGAAAATGCAAGAAACCAGATTCTCTCCTAGAGCCTCCAGAAGGAATGTAGTCTGGCTAACATCTTAATTTTAGCTCAGTGAGAACCCATGTTGGGCTTCTGATATCCAGAACTATAATATTAAAAACTTGTCTTGTTTTAAGCCACCACGTTTATAATAATTTGTTACAGAACAGCAAACACCTGTTCTGATGGCAGCAACAAAAAACTAATACTGAGAGGGATTTAGAAGAAAAGTTCCCTAAGCAGAAGAACCATGAGGGGCTTGTCCAAGGTTTTACTCATGTAACCTATCAGTGTCTGGTGCATAATGAAAGCTCAACAATGATTTTTAAATCAATAAATACTTATTGACAACCTACTAGCTATTAGTGACTTCATGTATACTATGGTAAGAGAATTGCTTATTGGTGAGAAAACTGAAGCTCATTTAGATCAATGACTAGTTAAGGCCACATAGCTTATGAAAGAAACTTAAAATTCAAATCAGAGCTTGTTTGACATGCTGAGGTCTCTAGCCACAAAATGTTCCTAATTTCTGTAACTGTCATTTAGCCTCGTAAATAGATCTTTAAAAATTTTGGGTATAATTACTTGTGTATCCTCCACCTTCTTGAAAGTGATAGGTGAAGCTCCCCTCTCTCTTAGAAGTAGGAAGAGATTGTCAATGATATAAAAAGGATACTAGGAGTTCTTCAAGGGGTACAATAGCTAAAAAGAAGATGTTGGTTAAAATAATGAGAGCTAACATCTACATGACAGGGCTTCCCTGGTGGCACAGTGGTTAAGAATCTGCCTGCCAATGCAGAGGACACGGGTTTGAGCCCTGGTCCAGGAATATCGCACATGCTGTGGAACAACTAAGCCCGTGCGCCACAACTACTGAGCCTGTGCTCTAGAGCCCACGAGCCGCAACTACTGAGCCCATGTGCCACAACTACTGAAGCTCTCTTGCCTAGACCCCATGCTCTGCAACAAGAGAGCCACCGCAACGAGAAGCCCGTGCATCACAATGAAGAGTAGCCCCTGCTCACCGCAACTAGAGAAAGCCTGTACGCAGCAACAAAGACCCAATGCAGCCAAAAATAAATAAATAAAATAAATTTAAAACCAAAACAACACCTACATGAAACTTTCTATTTGCTAGCCACGGCTATCACAGCTTTGCCTGCTTTAACACATTTATTCTTCAAATAACCCTAAAAGGTCAGTACTACTGGTCGCCTCACCATGGATGAGGAGTGGGAGCTTAAAAAAAAAAAAGACAATGAGGTAAGTTGCCTGAGATCACATTTTATGAATGCCACAAGTAAGATATAAACCCATGAAGTCTGACACCACAGGTCACGTTTTTCATTACCCTACACAGGCTTTCCCACAAAGGGTTCTCACATACATCCTCTCGCCAGGATACTGAGCTTTCTTTGCAAAATACCTGTTTGTGAATGTGATGAAAACTGTGGATTAACTTCTGCAATACATGCAGAAGTATATTTTGGATAAGTAAATTTTTATAAAGTGTATTTTGGGAATCAAAGACATAAGATTAGGTGTGACCACACAAGAAGCATACACGGTAGAAAATAAATCGGGAATCTTAGAGATGCAGAATCACAATCAAATTACCTTCCTTGTTGAATTTTGGTTTGATATAGAGAGACTGATGATTTATCATATAACCAATTAAATGTCTTATTTTATTCGCTTCTTTCATTCATTTCTTGACCTTTGCCATAAAGTTATACTAACGATTTCCTCTCCATTTAAATCTCAAATATTAAAAACATTCTGTATATCTCAAAATGTTATTGGTAAAACAACACAACAAAAGGGCATAAAATATATATTAATCTGAGAACATCTTGGGGGGTTCAATACAGAAGTATATAGTGGAAAGGGCTGATTATGCTACTGTCATGTTAAAGAATTTTGAAACGTTATGAGTTTCTGAGAACCAGTGATCCATCAGACAGGGTCTGCAGATATTTGGATAAAATGACATTGTTACAAAGGTATAGGTTTGAGCAGCATTTCACCTATGTTATGATAATATATTTGAATACCAATTTCATTGTATGGTTGATGGTAGGGGTCTTGCCATTCTTGTACATTGTTTCATCCAACAACTACCTATAAAAAGCCTTCTTTCCTTCTATGAGTGGATGAGTGCTCTGTTTCTAGATGGATCCTAGGTTATGAGAAATGAAAATCCAGATTTTCATGGGAAGTGATTTCAAATATAACACTGTACATGAAATGATGAACTAGTCATCTATCTGTGTCTGTTTCTCTCTTTCCCCATGCCCTCTCATTTCACTTACATAATAACATCGTATATAAATGCAACTCTTTAACTCAGGTTTCTAATAATATTTGATGAAAGAGAAATCTTGGTAGAGAGTGCTACTCCTACGAAGAAAGATATCACTAATTCACAAGGGTCATCCACTTCTTTACAGTTGTGAAGCAGAGAAAACATATTTGCATATCTTTAATAAGGAACTGAGAAAAGAGATAACCGTGATATGTACTAGCAGACAGAGACATTTATGAATCTATAAAGAAAGAATACATGTGGTTTAAGAATGCAAAACAAATACATTTAACATTCCTAAAGAGAGATCTTTGTCTATCACAATATGAACATACCGTGTTCACACTGAGTGCTCAGCCATCAGTGTTTATCAATGGTCACTATGGGCTGTACACTGGAGTGAAGTATAAAACATATTTTTGGTCAGGATATTTATTATTGAAGAATCTTCAAGAGCCTAAAGTCTAGGTTACTGACTGTGAATATTCTACTCATTAATAAAAAGAAGAAATAGAAAGTAACTCTTCATAACTCTTCATAAGCCATCATGGCAGGGACTAAATTTATCCAATAAATTGTATCATAAATCTACAATATGAGAATTCAGTTTTGAGAACAATTATATTACAAATTCCAAAACACAATGAAAAAAGTAAGGCATATTATCTGCAAGGGAAACTATGAGGAGTTTCTGGAGGCTGTGGCGAACTCACCATTTCTCAGTGCCCCTCTTTGTTTACTTATGAATAGGTATAATTTCGACATCCCTAAGGGAAATCTGCTTTTACTGTGCTCTTAGCATTTGGAGAGAAAAACTATACAGCAGACTTTTTCTCATGCAGGTAGCTGACATATATCCCTGAATTTGGTTTAAAATAATTTTCTTTTCTGAAAAACCCACAGGCGACATCCACAGACATTTTTGGGGGGTCCAGGGTGGAGGTGGGCACGGGGTAACTCTCTACAGAGACTTCTAATATGTGCATAAGTGAGAGAGGGATTAATGTTAACTGGGGAGAGTTGATCACTGGTACACATGGCTGTGAGCACTGAACAACAGCTATCATTCTCCTAACCTAATGTAAAAAATACAAAATATATATATATATCTACATATCTATATCTATCTATATCTATCTATCTATATCTATATCTATATATCTTCTCACAGGCGGAGATGAGAATGAAATTTAGGACCAGTTTTTTTGTGTTGTTATGTGTTTTCCTCCCCTTAGAATGGTATAACAAGTTTGGGGGAAGAGTCTTGCTGAGCCTCTTGGGGAATGATGTGCTTAGAAATCTGTCTATGGGACTGTCTGATAGGACCTTTAAGAGTTCTTGTTGAAATACACTGGGAGGAAGTAAAAGCTTATCTAAGCTTATCCTGGAAGATTATAAGAAATTCAGAAGCACAAAGTTCATTCTGGCTCAAAGGAAACTAGTCATCTTTGTGCAAATAAGGATTTATTTTATGTTGCATGTGCACATACAGAAGCATGGCAGCTGATGGCAAATACCTTATGCAGAGTCAGCTGAATTTATTTAAATCGAAGAGGAGGGTGTCTTGGAAGAGTACAGCATGATACTTTCTTAAAAATATGGTAATATGTCTTCTAATCATTTAAATGCAGCCTCCCATTATGTTTGGGACAAAACAAAGTTTTGTTTCAGAAGGCTGGCTAAGATCCACCTCCTAGAGAATGACTCACTTTGAAGTTCCATGTTCTCATGTCCTAGTTCTTAAGATTTCTAAGTCTATAGCTGGACTTATTAATTTTCTTCTTACATTCTATCTTATCTTCATACTCCTCATTTCAGTCAAACAGCCTTATTCCATAATCTAGGCCACTAAGATCAGCTTCCCACTGGATTTTCAACCATGCAGGCTCTACTGTTGTCTGGGTACCACTTCCATCTCATTGGAAAACCTCATTATCTGCTAGGTACATACCACACAGTAAAAAAAAGGAGTTGGAATATTTCCTCCACAATGGATAAAAGTCTTTCATGTTAGAACTAGGGTGAATGACAATTATAGGCTGGAGTGGAGGGAATCTCATCTCTGTTAACATAAGAAAGATGATTTTTTATGTCAGCACAGAGCATTGCCTAGGGTCAGATTGTGGAGGTTTGACTATCCATTTGGCTTTTAAATAAGCACTAATTTTTGTGACCCTCTTTTTTTTTTTTCCATCTGTATAATGAAGATAATAATAGTATCTAACTCATAGCACTATTATAAGAATTAAATCAAACAATTCATATAAATGTTTTAGCCCTGTGCTAAATTCTATTTATTGTTTTGGCTATCTATTGCTCGTAATAAACAGTCCTAAAACTCAGTGGCTTTGTACAACAATTTGTTATTACTTCTAACAGTTCTGAAGAATGTTTTTTCCCAGCTGGGAGTGCTTTTGGAGTCTCTCTTGGAATTTCAGCTAGATGGCAGCTCTGGATGGAGCCTTCTCAAGGCTTGACTGGGCTGAACATCCAAGAGGCTTTTTCCCTTGCGTGCTGGGTAGCTTATGGTGAGAGTCAGCTGGAAAGTCAGCTCATGTTGCCAACCAAAGTGCCCCTGCCTGGTCTCTCCATGTGGATTAGACTTCTCACCTCATCAAAGTCGGGTTCTAGGAGGGAACATCCCAAGATTGACACAGACAAAAAGCACACATTGTTTTAAAGACCTAGCCTCAGAATTTCCAAAACATGTTTGCTGCATTCTATTTGATAAGCAGGTTATTAAAGCCAGTTCATATTCAAAGAGAAGAGAATTAAACTCTGTATCTTGAAATGAGAAGCAAACATACATCTGGAGAGTCACCATTTTGTGAGAGTATCTATAAAATCAATAATATATTAATAATAACAAAAATTGTTGCTGTTAACAAAAATACTAGTAATAGTTATTAACATCTGAACCTCAATTTCTTTATTTATAAAATGAAAGTTTAATGAGATCCTGCACGTAAAGTCCTTGGGACATTTCTTAGAGTTTAATATAAAAGTGCCCCATAAATGGTATTTGTTACTTTAAGAAATATTCTTACTTGGATATTAATAATCACATATATCTAGGAAATGAAGATTTTATGAATAAATAATTCTTTGCTTTTAACTGAACTTATTTCCTTACTGCATATTACTGGACTTAGAAAATAAATTGATTTAATGTATCAATCACAACTTGTTGAATGTGACAAGATAAATTTTAGATATTATAACAAGCTGACTTCTATATTTCATCAGAAAAATACTTTCTAAAACATTGAAATATTTCACATTATTAAATATTTTAAAATCTCATTTTTACATACATGGTGATAATATACTATGTTCTAGTATAGAATAATAAATACAAAATAAGGAAAATATGCATACCTAACCATGATATTTTACAATAATTTGACTATTACATAAGGCATTTTCAAGAATCAATATTTTTTTTCTTTGTATTTTAAAATATTATTTAGGGACTTCCCTGGCAGTCCAGTGGTTAAAACTTTGCCTTCCAATGCAGGGGGCAAAGTCCCCAATGCAGGAGGTATGATCCCTGGTTGGGGAGCTAAGATCCCACATGGCTTGTAGCCAAAAAGCCAAAACATAAAACAAGCAATATTGTAACAAATTCAATAAAGACTAAAATAAAATATTATTTAAAATGAGCCATGAGTTTTCCAGGCATGATAGTTCTGAATTCTGAGGAGGCAATTACTATTTTGTTTCCCTTTCTAAGGTTTTGTTTATTTTGATCAAAAACTCTTCCCTTCAACTGTCCTCCTATATAGAATCTCACTGTACTACACACATAGATGCAATGTCCCTGTGAAAACCCACTACCACCACAAGAAAGGGAATGGAAAATGGGTTGTCTGAGCGGATGGAGGTCTCATAGACCCTCTTTGAGGAACTGTCCAGAGGACATCAATAAATAGAAGAAAAAGGCAGCCCTATTACCTCTGGTCATTCAGTGCAAAATCAACCTTTAACCAGCATAGCAGGTTTTTAGTTGATTAATACTTTAATTTTGCAGCACAGAAATTACAAACTGAAAATATCTGTTAGGTCATTCGGCCTGGCACTTCCACAATTACAATACGCACTGTGACATATAATTATCATCAGTGAGAGGAAAGGTAAAACATCTGACCTCTGCCATCTACCATGACATGTCCCAATTTTCCTTGGTCGGTAAAACCGTCACTATAGAGCTTTTTTTTAGACTTCTCACTTCCCTTTTCCCCACGTCCTGTGTTATTTCCCCATAATTCTTGGCTCATAAACTTAAGGAGACAATAGGTCTCAAAATGAAAGCAATATTCATCTGAGATTGGGAGCCTTCTGTACCTTGGGTCCACCCACACATTAACCATACTAATCATGACTCCTCTTCAAACCCTGAATTTCGCCCAGCCTGTTTTCTTACTATGATGGTTTACTTCTCTTAACCCGAACAATCTGTCCTAGTCTGGGCTCATATCCCACACAAGAACTGCAATAGCACCTAAATGATCTCCGTTTTTATTGAGATTGGTTTAATTGAGTCTCTCCTTTATGCTGCCACCAGGGTCAAGTGTCTAAAATACAAATACAAAAACAAGTATTCTAAAGAATCACAATGGGTGTCATCTTTGACTCATTTTCCATCTCTTTCTGCATTCAGCTCCAAGCTTTTGCACTTGGTTTTCCTTTTCCTGGAATGCATTTCCCTTTTGTGGTTGGCTCCTTGTCATCATTCTGATGTCAGTGACATCATTAAAATGTCACTTCCTTGGGCTTCCCTGGTGGCACAGTGGTTGAAAGTCCACCTGCCGATGCAGGGGACGCGGGTTCGTGACCCGGTCCGGGAAGATCCCACATGCCGCAGAGCGGCTGGGCCCGTGAGCCATGGCCGCTGAGCCTGCGCGTCTGGAGCCTGTGCTCCGCAATGGGAGAGGCCACAACAGTGAGAGGCCCGCGTACCGCAAAAAAAAAAAAAAAAAAGTCACTTCCTTAAAGTGGGCTTCCTTAACCACTCTATCTATAGTGGTATTCAGCCATTTTTATTACATCACCCAACTTATTCTTCATAGTATCATGGTATCATTGGATCATTATACCATTCATTTGATTATTGTTGATTGTTTGACTCTCCAACTAAAACTGTATACTCCAAAGGGCTGGTACTTTTTCTGAGTTTTTTTAACCACCAGTGCCTAGGATTGTACTAAATGTAACTCAATATATGTGTAATGAACACATGAATGAATGGGTGAAATAATGTAATTTGAGATAACAACACCTACAAGAGATTCAAGATTCATCCATTTAAAGCAGGATTAAAGTGGACACTGCAGTTCTCACCCTGGCTATGGACCCTGGGGCCATGCCATGGATCTCTTGAGCCTCAGCAAACTTTGCAGTAAGACCTGCAATCCATTTCCAAATAAAAGAGTGAAAACATGTTTCTGCATTACCACTTCTAAGTTTTTAAATGGCTAATAAAAGACCATTTTCTTATAAACTTGTATCAAATAGAACACTGAAATGGAAAAACGTACATTACACCATGGGATTCGAAAAACACCACTCTGCCAGAGAGCGTATGTGAAAATGCCAAAAAGAGGATCAAGTTAGTGTTTGAATTCCAGTTTTTCCACTTAAAGTGGCTGACTTTGGCTCAGTTACTACCAGCTATAGTTTTCTCCCGGGTACATTCCCACAGGATTTTTTGTAAGGATTGTATGGAACAGGTTGAGCTGGTACTAAGAAGGGACTAAATTATCCTTTCCTCGTATCTTCAGTACTCAGTGTTATGGGCTGTATTATGTCCCCCCCCCCCACCACAAAGATATGTTGATGTCCTAACCCTCAGTACCTAAGAATGTGATCTTCTTTGGAAATAGAGTCATTGCAGATGTAATTAGCTAAGATGATGCCATACTGAAGAATAGTGGCCCCTTAATCCAATATGACTAGTGTCCTTATAAGAAGACAATGTGAAGACGCACAGAGAGAGAAGGTCATGTCGAGATAGATGCAAAGATTGGCATTATGCAGCTGCAAGGTAAGAATTGCCAAGGATGCTGGTGACAGGAGAGGCTAAGAAAAAGGCCTGGGACAGATTCTACTCTGGAGCCTTTCCCTAGAGAGGGTGGCCCTGTTGACAGCTTAATTTTGGACTTCTAGACTCCAGAACTGTGATAAAATAAATTTCTGTTCTTTTAAGCTGCTCAGTTTGTTGTGCTTTGTTATCACAGTCCTAGGAAACTAATACACCCAGGAAGACAGTTGCCGGAATATGTTTCCAGGTAGAGGTATCTCTGATCTCTCAACTTCATCTCATTACTCTTCATCACAACCTTTCTATCATCTCAAAATTTTATTTTATTTAATAGTATTTATAACCCTCAGACATTAGACAGTTATGCACCTTATTTTTTTTTCATAGCACATACTTAGTTGCTGTAATATGGCACCATCAATCAATCTCTCAAGTCCCTAAAACATTTCTGATGCCAATCGTGCAATGCTTTCCTATTGCAGGGAAGTAGTAATGAATTGCCTCTAACAGAAAAATGTCACCAAGCTCTAGTCTCTGATATATTTAGACAGATACGACTGCCTCCTTGCCATACATCATAAAGCATACCTGAAAAAGATATACGTCACATTTCTTCTTTTTTTTTCTTATGAGTTTGAGGCATTAGACATGTTTCTCATAGACCTGAATCCAGCTTATAGACAGTGATTTGCAATGTATTTATCTTTATGGGGACACAAGTTTTGCTTTCAGTAGTGTTGCACATTGATTTGTTATTTTTAATTCTCCGAGGCTGTTTGGAAAAGTAGTTGAGGATCTTTTTTTCCCACAGTTCCTGGACAATCCCTCACTTGACTTTCTTTTGCTACCATTTGGTGTCATAAATTTCCGTAAGATGACACTTTATTGCTCTTTCACTGAAAATTCAGATAGATTCATATTTTAGACTGATTTATCCTGGACTTCAGGCCAGCACTGCCTGAAAGGGACTTATTCTTCCCTCTGACAATGTGGCATGCCCACCAAATGGTTTCTGAGAATAGCCATCAGCAACAAATGATTCAAGTGCCAGGCCCTGTGCTAGGGGCCAGCATCCTATACGAAGATAGGCATGAACCTTCCTTGATAGAGTTTCACTGTCTAACTAGAGGGACAATAAATACATAATAACTAGCATGTGAAATCTCATGACAGAGTTATTTATAGAGAAAATAAAGATATATTCACAGAACAAAACACACTGGTCAAAGATTTGTCTGAATAAATGATGTTTAAGCTAAGCTTTCAAGGTAAATAAGCATTAATCAGGAAATAGAATTCTCGTAACTTATGCAATATATACTTGTAATTTTTTACTTTTATTTTCAAATGAGAAACCACAGAAATGTTACACAAATTTTCTAAGACAGTGGTAGAACTAGGGTTCCTAGCAGACCTCTAAAGCCCCAAATCTTGACCATTCCATCACACTCACAGGCTCTCTGCTACTGGAAAGCTTTTTCTTCATTTTTACTAAAGGTTCATCTCAGGAGAAATAACTAGAAAAACCTTCCAGATCATGAAATTCTTCCAAATTATATAGCCTGCACACCCCCTTCTGCAAAGCTCCTAGGTCTTGTTCACGGTTTGAGTCCTTTTACATTTTTCTAATTTTATCTACCGTACATCTCTTCCACTATTGGAAAGAAGGAAAGAAAGAGGGAGAGAGGGAGAAGGGGAGGGAAGGGAAAGGGAGAGGGAGGGAGAGAGACAGAGAGAGAGAAAGGGAAGGAGGGAAGAAGGAAGGAAGGAAGGGTGGTCAACTTTACAAAGTATAGAAAATAATTCATGCTTATATCACCCAAACTGCCTCATATAGCAGTGTGAATGTAGATGGTCTTCTGTACATAGCTTACTTGAAAGTCAGATTTGTTGACCATATACGAATGGGTTTATTGCTGGGCTTTTGATTCTGTTCTCTTGGTCCATATTTCTATTCTTATGCCACTACCATACTGGGTTTTTTTTTGTTTTTTTTTGCAGTACGCAGGCCTCTCACTGCTGTGGCCTCTCCCGTTGCGGAGCACAGGCTCCAGACGCGCAGGCCCAGTGGCCATGGCCCACGGGCCTAGCCGCTTCGCGGTATGTGGGATCCTCCCAGACTGGGGCACGAACCCGTGTCCCCTGCATCGGCAGGTGGACTCTCAACCACTGCGCCACCAGGGAAGCCCTACCATACTGTTTTGAATATTATAGCTTTATATTATAGTTTACAATCAGGAAATGTGATTCCTACAGCTTTGCTCTTCTTTCAAAGTTGTTTTGGCTGTTCAAAGTCATTTACTGTCCCAACAAATTTTAGGGTTTCTTTTTCTTTTTATTTATTTATTTTTGTCTGCTCCACACAGCATGCAGGATCCCCAACCAGGGATCGAACTCACGCCCCCTGCAGTGGAAGTGTGGAGTCTTAACCACTGAACAGCCAGGGAAGTCCTGGGTTGTTTGTTTTTTTTTTCTATTTCCCTAAAAAATGCCATTGGAATTTTGATTCAGTGCATTGGCTCTGCAGATGGTTTTGGTTTACTACGGCCATTTTAACAACATTAATTTTTCCAATTCATGTACATAGGGTATCTTTCCATTTGTTTGAGTCTTCTCCAAATTCTTTCAATGTGAAGATCTTTCACCTCCTTGGTTAAATTTATTCCTCAGTATTTTATTCTTTTTTATGCTGTTGTAAATGGAATTATTTTATTTCTCTTTCAAATAATTTGTTGTTAGTGTATAGACATGCAACAGACTTTGTATGTTGACTTTGTATCCTGCAACGTTAATGAGTTTATTAATTATAATGGTTTTTTCATGGAGTTTTTAGAGCTTTCTACATATAAAATCATGTTATTTGCAAATAGATACAATTTTAATTCTTCCTTTCCAATTTGTATGCCTTTTCTTTTACTTGGCAAATATCTCTAGCTAGGACTTCCAATAGTTATGTTGAATAGAATTGCTGAGAGCAGATGCCCTTGTCTTGTTTCTGATCTTAGAAGAAGTGCTTTCAACCTTTTACCATTGAATATGTTATTGGCTGTGAGTCTGTTCTACATGGTCTTTACTAGGATGAGGTTTCTTCCTTCTATACCCAATTTGTTGAGAGTTGTTATCATGAAAGGATGTTGAATTCTGTCAAATGCTTTCTCATCACCTATTAAGAGGATCGTTATTTTTATCATTTATTATATTACTGTGGTGTATCACATTTATTAATTTGTTTACACTGAACCACCCTTGCATCTCAGGGGTAATTCCCACTTGATCATGGTCTATGGTCCTTTTAATGTGCAGCTGAATTTGGCTTGCTAGTATATTCTTGGGAATTTTTACTTCTATATTTATCAAAGGTATTGGCCTGTAATTTTGTGTTATTGCAGTGTCCTTATCTGGCTTTGGAACAGTAATGCTGGCCATGTAAAATGAGTTTGGGAGTGTTCTCCTTTTCAGTTTTTTTGGACAAATTTGAGAAGGATTGACATTGATTCTTTAAATGATTGGTAGAATTCCCAAGAGAAACTATCTGATTCTGAGCTTTTCTTTGTTGAGAGGTGTTTAATTACTGCTTTAATCTCCTCAGTCATTTTTGGTCTGTTCAGATTTTCCATTTCTTCATGATTCATTCTTGGTCAGTTGTCTATTTCTTGGACTTTGTCCATTGCTTTGAGGTTATCCAATTTGTTGCTGTATAACTGTTCAGAGTAGAATGTTATGATCCTTTGTATTTCTGTGGTGTCAGTTGCAATGTCTCTTTCATTTATTATTTTGTTTGAGTCATCTCTCTCTTTTTATTAGTCTAGCTAAAGTTTGCCAATTTTATCTTTTTAAAAAACTAACTGGTACTTTTTAATTGTCTTTCTAGTCACTATTTATTTCTGTTCTAATCTTTATTCTTTCCTTCCTGCTGCTGACTCTGGGCTTAGTTTGTTCTTCTTTTTCTAATTCCATGAGGTATAAAGTTAGGTTGCTTATGTTAGGTCTCTAGTTTTTCTTAATATAGCCATTTATCTCTATAAACTTCCTTTTTAAAAATTTTTTAAACATCTTTATTGGAATATAATTGCTTTACAATGTCGTGTTAGTTTCTGCTTTAAAACAAAGTGAATCAGCTATACATATACATATATCCCCATATCTCTTCCCTATCCCACCCTTCTAGGTGGTCACAAAGCACCGAGCTGATCTCCCTGTGTTATGCAGCTGCTTCCCACTAGCTATCTATTTTACATTTGGTAGTGTATATATGTCTATGCCACTCTCTCACTTTGTCCCAGCTTACCCTTCCCCCTCCTCGTGTCCTCAAGTACATTCTCTATGTCTGCATCTTTATTCCTGCCCTGCCTCTAGGTACTTCAGAACATTTTTTTTTTTTTTAAGATCCCATATATATGTGTTAATATACGGTATTTGTCTTTCTCTTTCTGACTTACTTCACTCTGTATGACAGACTCTAGGTCCATCCACCTCACTACAAATAACTCAATTTCATTTCTTTTTATGGCTGAGTAATATTCCATTGTATATACATGCCACATCTTCTTTATCCATTCATCTGTCAATGGACACTTAGGTTGCTTCCATGTCCTGGCTATCGTAATTAGAGCTGCAATGAACATTGGGGTACATGACTCTTTTTGAATTATGGTTTTCTCAGGGTATATGCCCAGGAGTGGGATTGCTGGGTCATATGGTAGTTCTATTTTTAGTTTTTTAAGGAACCTCCATACTGTTCTCCACAGTGGCTGTATCAATTTACATTCCCACCAACAGTGCAAGAGGGTTCCCTTTTCTCCACACCCTCTCCAGCATTTATTGTTTGTAGATTTTTTGATGATGGCCATTCTGACTGGTGTGAGGTGATACCTCATTGTAGTTTTGATTTGCATTTCTCTAATGATTAGTGATGTTGAGCATCTTTTCATGTGTTTGTTGACAATCTGTATATCTTCTTTGGAGAAAGGTCTATTTAGGTCTTCTGCCCATTTTTGGACTGGGTTGTTTCTTTTTCTGTTATTGAGCTGCATGAGCTACTTGTAAATTTTGGAGATTAATCCTTTGTCAGTTGCATTATTTGCAAATATTTCCTCCTATTCTGAGGGTTGTCTTTTCATCTTATTTATGTTTTCCTTTGCTGTGCAAAAGCTTTGAAGTTTCATTAGGTTCCAGTTGTTTATTTTTATTTCCATTTCTCTAGGATGTGGGTCAAAACAGATCTTGCTGTGATTTCTCATAAACTTCCTTTTTAGAAGTGCTTTTGCTGTATCCCCTAAGTTTTAGGATGCTGTGTTTTCATTTTCCTTTGTCTCACAATATGTTTTTATTGTCCTTTTAACTTCTCCTTTGACCATTGGTTATTCAAGAGTGTGCTGCTTAATTTCCACGTTTGTGAAATTTTCAGTATTGCTCCTATTATTGATTTCTAGTTTCAGGCCATTGTGTTTGGCATAAATACCTGATATGACTTTAATTTTCTTAAATTTGTTCAGGCTTGCTTTGTGGGCCAACATATGATCTACCCTGGAGAATGTTACATATGCACTTGAGAAGAATATGTACTCTATATTGTTGGATGGAACGTTCTTTATGTCTGTCAGGTCTTTTCTGGTCAACAGTTGTGTACATCCACTGTTTCCGTATTGATTTTTTTGTCTGGATAACCTTTCCAATGTTGAAAGTGAGGCACTAGGCATTGAAGTCCCCTATTATTATTGTATTGCTCTCTTTTTATCATGCCACTCCCTCTTGGCCTGAAAGGTTTTTGCATGTGATAAGGCTTTTTTTTTTCCTGCTTTCATAATTCTCTTCAACTTTTAACATTTCGATTATAACGTGCCTTGGAGTACTTTCTTTGGGTTGATCTTGCTTGGGGCCCTTTGAGCTTCCTGTACCTGTATATCCACATCTTTACCAAGATTTGGTAAGTTTTTAGATATTATTTCTTTAAATAAGCTTTCTGCCCCTTTCTCTGTCCTCCTTCTGGGATTTCCATGATGCAAATATTAGTTTGCTTAATATCGTCTCATAATTCACATAGGCTTTCTTCACTCTTCTTCATTCTTTACCTTTTGTTCCTCTAACTGGCGAATTTCAACTGATTTGTCTTTGAGTCCACTCAAAGGGGTAGCACTGGGTCAAGGGTCTACTTCAGGGTCCACAGTTCAGTCCTCAGACAGCTGGCTTATTACCAGATGTGCAGACAAATTTGGCTTCCTCCAGATTCCTTGGAGGGATACTGCCAGGTCACTGTGGTGGCAGGACTGGCACTGAATCATGTCTGAGAGTGTTGGAACTGGGTCCCAGGGCTATTTCAGGGTCCAGAGCCAGGACTGAGATCTGCAGTCCTGGCTCTAGAGGCATGGATGGGCATGTCTCCTGCTAGGACCCTGGTTAGGCTAGCCTGATAACTGACTGTGGCTGAAGGGGTTGAAGACAAGTACAGGACCATTTCAGGATTTTCTAACATGCAGACAGGAGTACCTCCTGCTGGATCCCTGGGCCTGCAGGACTGCCTTTGGACTGTGACTGGGAGGGGCTGGAGTCAAGTGTAGGGCCCTTTCAAAGATCTCTGTGAGTGCAGATGGAGTGTCTCTTGCAGAAATTCCCACTTCTGTTTTTTTGGCTAGAATGTGCTTATTACTGAAAACAGAACAAAAATTTTCTCTCTAGACTTAGTAATTTTTTTCCAGTGAAATTTCATGTAACCTTCATCCTGATTACTCTTCAACACTATTAATTTGAGTTGAAAAGATATCACCAACTTTTCATTTCAAATACAGAGAGAAAGGAACTTGCTCCAAAAGTTAGTGCATACAGGTGAGAAAAGGAAAAATCAAGTCTGGGGGCAGCTGGCTCTGTAAGAACAAAGTTCAAAAAAAAAAAAAAAAAAGATAAAACAATGTTCCCCCAACCCAATAACGTTAACACTTGCTAGAAGCATCATTTTAGTCTTGTATTCAATGAAAAACGTGTATTTACCATAGCAATCCCTGAAAGACAAGTTACATATTGCACTTCAGAGATATGAAGAGATAACGGACAATGAGGTCACTTACAACGAATAGCAATTTATTTTCATGAAGTGTTTTTCCCATATGGAAGACTAAGATTTGACATCTCTCAAGAGTATCTTTCCCAACAACACTGATACCATGTAGAAAGGGAACAAATGATTCCCTAGGGTACTTTTGCTAATATAAATGCTTTTCTGATTTTATAAAGTGCTTTTATTTTATAGTGTTGCACAAAGAGACTTGGCCAGAATATATCCTAGAACAACAAAGAACTGCATGATCTATTTTCTTCCAACTCCTGGACATTGTTGGTTACCCCTCCTCCCTGCTCTATGCTTGGTGTCCTCCATTCTAGGTCTAGAACAATACCAAACCTTGACCTTGTCATTTCATAGGCCTTTGGGCTGGCAAACTTTTGGTCTGGCATATGGCTCTTTATATTTTCTATCATTAAACCCTCCTTTCATTCATAGCACTATACATATATCTGTATTTTATTTATTCCTTTAACAACAGCATCTTTCCACCAGGACGAGGTGACAACTTGCACAATATTGTGCTAAATCATTTGTGCTATGATTTAGCACAATATTGGACACATTCTAAGCACTCAGTATGTATTGAGTATTGATTAAATTAAGACGATCCCTTAATTCATTTTTTGTTGAATTCTTAAACCCATAACTCCTTAACACCTTTTATGATCTCATCACCGCCTCTCTGTAGGATTATCTTTCAAAAATCACCAATTCCCACCTTATGTTCCAGTTGGGCAATGCTTCATTACTACCAACATGACAAGTTCTCTTTTTCTTTCTGTATTTCTGCAAAAGCTGTTCCATCTCCCAGGAAGTCTCTTGACATTTCTCCATCAACCTAACTGGTCCTCGCCCATCAAGTGTCAACTCAGGTGTCACCTCCTCCTCTTCCTCACTGTTCCTTTAGCTTCTTTGATTTCTGAACCACTTGGCCATTTTTCTTTCCTAGGAAATCCAGGTCCCCTTTGATCATACTCCTATCATAACACTTCACTCATTCAAAACATGTTGAAATCTTGTCATATCCCACTTCCTACATTAAGATAATTGAATTACACATTCTGTGTCTATATTTACACTTTCCATGGTTTTAAAACTTTGATCCTTAACAACAACTTAGAGAGCTTGAAAAAATGTTCAGATTTCCAGATTCTGATGTGGTAGCATAAATTACAGAATCTATTACATATCATAAAGATTCGTCCTCAAGATTAACTGGTTCTACAAGATGATGATGTTTGAAAGCTCCTCTATGTATTCTAGAATTAATTTTTTTCTTAAGAACCAAACTGCCATTTCCACCTTTGCCAGAGTAGCGCAATGCCATGTATTTAAGACTGGGTGTCTTAAGCATATACTTAAAATTGACTAAGTGCACAAGTCTGATTTTTTCACACCTACAACACTAAAAAAACAATTAGCCATTTCCTTAACCACTGAACTAACGAGGTAATTAGCTAATTCGAATGAGTTACACAGGTCACATGTGATTCCCTTTCCTCCCTACCTACCTCTTCAAAAAAGAGTACTTCTGCCTTTTCTTTCTTACCCCTGCTACTACCCCCACTCACCAGCACCACGTTTTTCTTCCTTCACAATGGAGGTATAATTTATTAATTAAATCTTGTGCTTCCAATATGTTATTACATCTAGTTCCCACAGGGACATTTTTATTATCAGGGAATTTTTATTATCAAAAAACTGACACTTTGAAGTAAAATGTAGTCAATTCATGTTATCTGCAGTAGTTATGTCCTGTAACATCTGTGCGAACACTGAATTAGCAAACTGAACCATTGCCCCTAGGAGAATTGTTCCTGTGAGCCTCTGATAACAATGTTTCTGTAGACCAATCAGTAAATATCCTTATTTTATGTGTTTCTGTTTAAAGACACCTTATTTAATATATATTGTTGATTCATTAACACTGACCTTATTATGGCCAACAGCATTAGAACTCATGCTTAAGTGAAGCTTATCTAACACAAGTATTTTCTTTGTAAGGTGTATCACAGCTTTCTTGTCCTTACTAACTGCAGACAGTGCTACAGTACCATGCTTTCGGGGCATTTTAAACAGCAAAATTATCAACAAAAAGCACAAAAATACAAAAAAAGGTGGCACTAAATAGACCATGAAAAAGACATTTACTACAGTAAGAAAGCTGAAACAAGAAGGTAGAGCATTTCCTTGTTCAACCTCAGCTGGGAGCACGTGGGTAAATACGCAAATATGGAATGTGTGAATAATGAGGACGAGATGTAGCTTGTCTGAGGTCACAAATACTAAATACTCTAAGGACTTGGTTCTGGAATCTAGTGAACTGCAGTAAACATGCTCAACATATACACTAAAATAAAACTTCAGTGAAAATCTAATCATCATGTTATTTTTTTTCTTCTCCCATAGTTTGTTAGTGTGTATGTGTGTGTGTGTTCACATATTACATGTCAACAATGAGACAGGTGTCCAATATTTTCTTTATTATATCACCTGGAGATAAGTAATTGGAGAACTTCCTTCTAGTTTCTTTCCGGCCATATTTTATTTACTTAATTTAATGGTTATGATTGTACACCAGGATCCAATTTTATATCCTACAAATAGGATACAACAATGCAGGAAATTATTCAAAAATATATTGCAAATCAAAATTGAGAAAACAACACAATATGTACCATTAGAGTATCTTTTCATGGTATATATTGCAAATGTATGAGAAACTATAGATAGTGGTATAAAAAAGGATAATTATAAATATGTGCCTTAAAATGATATTTTATGCATTATTGTTTTTTGAAATTTTACTTGCAATGTGTCCTGATATTCCACATCAACAAGTAACAACTATATACATATAATATATATATTATATATACAAACACACTCTCATTTTGATGTCCATATTTTATCCCACTTTATAAATACATTCAATTAATTTTGCCTAGCCCTTATTTTTGAACTTTCAAAGTTTTTCCAATTTTTCCTATTAGAATACATATCTTTATTAATAGATTTTTAAAATTTATACCTACTTTTCTCTTCAGTGATTCTTCTGGGTCCAAATATCTATATAATTTAGAATTATGACGCATATTGCTGTATTGCCCCATTTAAGCACTTTAACTAATTTCATGCTCTTTATAGAAGTATGAAAATATATATTTTGCAGAAGATGAACCAGATATGGTAAGATAAATCAGATATTATTTTAATTTTTAAGCTTATCCAGTTACTAATGAAGGTGAACAATTTTTATTTGCTCTTAATTATTCTTTTGTGAAATGCTTGTTTATGTCCTTTGACATGTGGCATGCTCTTTTTTTTTCCTTTTTATCTAATTTGCCAGATAATTTTAGTACTTTAACTGTTTTAAGTCAGGTTATTTTAGGTATAATTTACACATGGTAAAATTCACTCTAAAGTTCTATGAATTTTGACAAACTTATACAGTTCCGTAAACAATCTAGGTATAGAACAGTCCATCATTTCAAAAAATTCCTTATGCACAGTTGTAATCAACCCTTCCTCTCATCTCTAACCTCTGCAAACACAAATTTTTTTTCCATACAGTTTTGTCCTTACAAGAAGGTCATATGAAGAGAGTCATACAGTACAGCCATGTTTAGAGTCCACCTTCTTTCCATTAACACAATTCATCTGAAACTCATCCTTGTTATCGTGTACACCAGTAGTACTGTCCTTATTGGTTGACTGACTGATCACGCAGTAGCACTGCACTGAATGATATTCTACAAATTTTATTTTTATACTTTCACCAGTTGACAGACATTTGGGTTTTATCCAGTTTCTGGTAATTATGAATAAAGCTCTAGAAACATTTGCATGCAGGTTTTCATGTGAACATATGTTTTCATTTCACTTGGTTAAACAATTAGGAATGGAATTGCTCAGTAGTATGTTACGTGTATGCTTCACTTAATTTTTTTTGCTGTTGTTATCAATTTTTTAATGGAAATATAGTTGGCATCAATACTAACCTAGTTTCAGGTGTACTACATAGTGATTTTTTAACATATTTCTACTTTACTGAGAATCAAGATTTGGGGTTTTCCCAAGTCTGCACCTTGAAGATAACAATTTTCGTTTTTTTTAAATTGAAGCACAGTTGATTTACAATGTTGTGTTACTTTCTGGTGTACAGAAAAGTGATTCAGTTATACATATATATGCATATCCTTTTTCATATTCTTTTCCATTATGATTCTTTACAGGGTATTGAATATAGCTCCCTGTGCTATACAGTAGGACCTTGTTGTTTATCTATTTTATATATAGTAGTTTGTATCTGCTAATTCCAAACTCCTAATTTAATCCCTCCCACCCCCTCTCCCCTTTGGTAACCGTAAGTTGGTTTTCTATGTAAGTCTGTTTCTGTTTTGTAAATAAGTTTGTTTGTATCATATTTTAGATTCCACATATAAGTGATATTATATATTTGTCTTTCTCTTTCTGACTTACTGCACTTACTATGATAATCTCTAGGTCCATCCATGTCACTGCAAATGGCATTATTTCATCCTTTTTTATGGCTGAGTAGCATTCCATTGTATATATATATATACCACATCTTCTTTATCCATTTATCTGTCGACGGACATCTAGGTTGCTTCCATGTCTTGGCTATTGTAACTAGTGCTTCTATAAACATTGGAGTGAATAAATCTTTTTGAATTAAAGTTTTTTCCCTACATATGCCCAAGGGTGGGATTGCTAATCATATGGTAACTATTTTTAGTTTTCTGAGTAACTTCCATACTGTTTTCCATAGTGGCTGCACCAACTTACATTCTCACCAACACTGTAGGAGGGCTCCCTTTTCTCCACACTACCTCAGCATTTACTATTCATAGACTTTTTAATGATGGCTATTTTGACTGGTGTGAGATGGTACCTCACTGCAGTTCTGATTTGCATTTCTCTAATAATCAGCATTGTTGAGCATCTTTTCATATGCCTATTGGCCATCTGTACACTACATAGTGATTTTACATTTGCATACATTATGAAATGATCACTACGGTAAGTCTAGCAAACATCTGTCCCCATACAATGTCACCACAATATTACTGACCACATCCCTTATGCTGTACATTACATCCCTGGCTTATTTATTCCATAACTGGAGCTCTGTACTTCAGTCTCCTTCATCCACTACCCCCTCCACCACTGCAACCACTCGCTTTCTTTCTGCATCTATGAGTCTGTCTTTGTTTTGTTTTGTTTTTTAGGTTCCACGTATAAGTGAGATCACATGGTATTTGCTTTTCTCTGACATCTCACTTAGCTTAGTATCCTCCTGATCCATCCATGTTGTGGCAAATGGCAGGATTTCTTTTGTGTGTATGTGGCTGAGTACTATTGCATTGTGAAATGTACCATAGCTTCTTTATCCATTCATCCAGCAATGGACAATTAGTTATGTATGACTTTAAACGAAGTCCTCAAATCGTTTTCCAAAGTGACTATACCATTTTGAATTCCCACCAGCAGTGTATTAGAGTTCAAGTTGGTCAGCATCATCACCAGCACTTGATATTTTCAGCTTTATTTCTGTTCTTGTTTGGTGGCTGCTGTTATTTTTTAACCCATTCTAGTCACTTAGTAACAATACATCCTTGCGGTCTTAACTAGCATTTACTTACTAATGAGTATTTGACTATTTTCACATGTTTATGACTATTGTTAATGGTACCATTTTTGTAATTTAAATGTCAATTGCAAATATATAAACAGACATTGATTTTTGTATTACTTTTCTTGCGTCCTGCAGCCCTGTTAAAGTCATTTAATTCTAGGGACAAAAATACAGTGATGAGGAGGCATCTCTAGTTATATCAGGAAGAAGGCATTCACCAAAAGAGCTAAAGCAAGGCTGAGATTCTGGGAATAAATGCCCTCTGGTGTCTCTCACTATCGATCCTATGTTTAACATGGACTATAACAACATAAAATGTCTGCTTCTAGGAGGTAGGGGTCTTGCATTTTAATGGGATAAATATTTTAAAGAGTGATCTCCATGCTTGTCCCCTCTAAGTAGACTACATTAACTTCTATCAAAGCCTATTTCTCCTCCACTAGATTGGAAAGCTTTCAAAGACAGGAAACACAACTTTTTAATTTTTTAAAAACTGTACCTCTTTATTCCTAATATCTAGCTCAGTGAAGAGGATTCACATCTTATGAATACATGATATGACTCCTCTTTGAGCGTGAATTGAAGGTCTTTGAATGAAGTCAACTTTTTTCTATTTCAGAACACTTTTTCCTAATTTCAGCATTATCCTCACTAGTTTCTCCCCATCTCACCCCAACAGATCTCTTTATTCAACAAACTGATTGATTGCCAGGCACTATTTCAGGCATTGAGTCAACTTTAACTACTACATTTAAACTACTACTTTAACTTTAACTACTACTACTTTAACTACTACTACTACATTTCACTAAATCAGTATGTCCAAAATTTTCATTACTTGTGTTCCCCTGCATTTCTGATTTTTGAAATATTAGAGAGAGGAACTATTCCTTATTTAGTGTTTTTTTGACAGGGATAAATGTGCTTTATGTTTACTTAATTCTTACTTAATAATTTTGAATAAAATTTTATTTAAATGTATTTAAAATGAAATTTGATATCACTACCTGTTATGGGCTGAATTATTTCCCCCACTGAAATTCCTATGTTGAAATCCTAACTCCTAGTACCTCAGAATGTGACCTAATGTGATCATTAGGGTGGGCCCTAATCAAATGACTCTTTGCCTTATAAGAAATGGAAATTTGGACCCAGACATGTACAGAGGGTAACAATGTGAAGACACAGGGAGAAAGCTATCTATAAGCCAAGGAGAAACAGATCATTCCCTTGTGACTCACTAGGAACCAATCCTGCTGACACCTTGATGCTGGATTCTAGCCTCCAGAACTGTGAGAAAGTAAATTTTCTCTGTTGTTTAAGCCACCACATCTGTGGTACTTTGTTACAATAGCCCTCACAAACAAATACTCTACCCTAACTGCAAAAGCATTTTCACTTGCAATATAGAAAACAATTATTAAAAATAAATATAAATCTACTAAAATTTTTAGTAGTACCTTAAAAAAAAATCTTGCCTCTCAGACTTTTACAATATGCGCTGGGTGAAAGGACTTTGGCACATCAGCTAAGAAAGTAAGTCTTTACGTGTAGTTGGAACACATGCACCAAGGCACAAAGGCTTTTCCCAAGCAGCTGCTTCGTCTTTTGACACTGCATTCATTCAACTCAGTATATTTGGAACTGCGTCAGGGTCTGCATTCACTGCACAAGGGACTGAAATGCCAAGGCCTAGACAGCATTTATAACTGACACAGAACAACTCTCTCCAAGGACCTTTCCTACAGCCCCAAGGGCTGCTTGCATTCAAGCAGCACTGAGCTGAAGAAGGTATGGATGGAGTCCCTGCCCACGCCCCTCTCTCCTGACTGCGTCCAGCTTGGGCCCCTGCCTGGACACTCCCAAGCGAGATGTTGGGCCCCTGGATCCAATCTGGGAAACTGGCTTGAAGCAATAGCTGTGGAACAGAAAGAAGAGACTATATGGTGAGAAATGATATGTAGAGAAACAAGGACAGCATAGGGTAACTTGGGAGGCACTGAGAGAAGAGATAATGGGATAGGTAAAGGACAGAGGATGAATAGAAAGGGGGTCTTGGAAATAGAAAGGGGATTTGAATGAGAATAGCCAGAGAAAAAACAGAAATATATTCCTCATCTTCTAAAATTTTTTATTTTTTTCCCCCACAACTTCTGATTCACATGTTGATCTTTCTTGCCCTCTGCATCTTTTAAAGTCCGCTGATGCTCTTTATCTCAACCTTTGCTAACCAGGCACATCACATTCTTATCTTTTTCTCACTCACCACTTTCTTGCTCTTCTCTATGGTGTTACAAGGAAAAAAAGGAGTGGATTCTGATGGCCTCATCCCAAATGCCATGAAGAATAACTACCATTTATGATACTCTCAAATAATGTCTAAATATTTTAAAAGCACTGATTGGCTAAGGCCCATTTAGGATTTCCACAACTGTGTAAAAAATGTGCTTCATTCAGAATGAAGGTGGGTGAAGTTGGCTTAGCTTCATGTAATGATGAGAATGTATGCAGTGTCAGTATCTTAACGACTTCAGGTATTCTTTATTAAAATGTCCCACCATATAACACTAACTACTTTTTGCTATCCTTTCCTTCCAGTAATGCTTAACCTTCATGAAATACATTCCATCAAAGAATCTTAGTCTTATCAGTGAAAAAAAGTCATTATTCTAAGGAAGCAATGAAAACTGTTTTTATAGAACGAGGCTTTCTTATATTGTCACCTTGACAAAAAAACAATATACCACAGGACAGGAATAAAGACGCAGACCTACTAGAGAATGGACTTGAGGACACGGGGAGGGGGAAGGGTAAGCTGGGACAAAGTGAGAGAGTGGCATGGACATATATACACTACCAAATGTAAAACCAATAGCTAGTGGGAAGCAGCTGCATAGCATAGGGAGATCAGCTCGGTGCTTTGTGACCACCTAGAGGGGTGGTATAGGGAGGGTGGGAGGAAGGGAGATGCAAGAGGAAAGAGATATGGGGATATATGTATATGTATAGCTGATTCACTCTGTTATAAAGCAGAAACTAACACACCACTGTAAAGCAATTATACTCCAATAAAGATGTTTAAAAAATAAAAATAAAATGAACATTTTATACATTGTAAAAAAAAAAAAAACCCACAAATGAGCATGGTCCACAGCCAGAGAAGCTATTAGAAGTATATTCTCAGTATGATTTAATTATCCAACATCTCTCCACTAAAGTACACTAAGAAATTACTTGCATGTAAATTCTGTTGACAATGTATTATTCTTACTATAGAACTGTGCAAGAGGAAGGATACTTCCAATTACTTGTAGAAACATAAATAAATAATTTTCAAAAATATTGTTTAAGTGTTGGTAGGAGAAATATTTCTACAATAACCATAGTGGACTCACTGTAGCCCTAGCATTGTACTTGTAAGCATACAGTGGCACATCACAGAGGGTTAGCTTGGTATTTCTTTTTATTTCTTTTCTGAAGAAATTGTTGCCACTGTCATATTTATATTTACCAATTAGTGAACATCAACTCTGGGTCGGCCATTAAGGCATTCTCACATGTTGTTTATTCTCCACAATGGGCCTGTGAGTGGGTAATATATTGAACATTTACAAAATATGGAGAATGAGGCAGAGAGGTGATGAAGTTGGTGCTAATGGTAAAAAGGAGATCTGGGATTCAAATCCATGTCTGCTAGCCCCAAGCCATGGGCTTTCAGCAACAGGAAAGCCTTTTCTCTTCCTCTTCCTCTCTCTTTCCCTTATCCCTTTTCCAACATTTTTGTTACTGAAATAAAGAATACATAATATAGGGACTTCCCTGGTGGTCCAGTGGCTAAGAATCCATGCTCCCAATGCAGGGGGCCCAGTTTCAATCCCTGGTCAGGGAACTAGATCCCACATGCCACAACTAAGAGATCCTGTGCAACTAAGACTCCGTGTGGCCAAATAAATAAATAATATTTTTTAAAAAAGAAAATTAAAATTAATTTTAGAAAAAGAATACATAATATAAAATTCACTATTTCAAAGTATACAATTCAGTGGTTTTTAACTACTCATTATGTTGTACAACCATCACCATCATCTAATTCCAGAATATTTCCATCACCCCAAAGAGAAACCCAGTACCTATTAGCCATCAGTCCCAATCCCCCCTCCCCACCTCATATAGTCTATTAACAACCACTAATCTACTTTCTGGCTCTATGGATTTGCTTATTCTGGGCATTTCGTATAAATAGAGTTATAAAAAAAAATGTGTCTTTTCTTTCAACAACAAAGTTTTCATGTTCACCCATGTGGTAGTATATAACATTGCTTCATTTTTTATGGCTGAATAATAGTCCATTATATGGATATGTCACATTTTATTTAACCATTCATCAGTTGATGGATATTTAGGTTGTTTTCTCTAACTCACTTTTAAGAACATAATCATAATTATACCAGGGTGTCCCAAGAACAGTAAAAGGTCTAAGATTTTACCTTACTTAAAAGCTAACAATTTAGCCTATTGTAGATTTATGGATGCTGGCAGAAGACATGAGACCCCTGGATCAGAGACACAGGACTTCATTACATGGCACAGCAATCAGCATGAGTGTCAAGTTTGCAGTTTTCCTTGCCCTCCAAGTCCCGTGAAGCAAAACAGAGGGTCCCAAGTAGAGCAGTGCATGGAGTGGATCTGAATCACAGCTGAAGAGCCTCAAGCTTAGGGAATGCAAATCTTTTATAATGAGCTGCAAATAAGCCTGCCCAAACTTTGCTCTGAAAGGAAACGTTACTCTTTGTTACAATGCAGAGTAAACAAATGTCCCCTTTGTTTTGGAGGTAGACACTATCTGTATCTTCAAAGACTATGTACTGTACAAAATCCTTGAATAGACAGCCTAGAACAAAAAGGCAGTTAATGACAATACTCAGGAGATGTTAAGAAACACAAGAGACACATGGAAAATTGTCTCCCAATAGTTTGTGCCACATGTGCTTTTCTAGTTTATGAAGAAAATACCAACAAATGATCTTTGATACTTCACTGGATATGGTATTTTGCCTTTTCTATCAAGAAATATTTTCTTTGATAATTACTTTACGGTTTACTTTTGAGAAAAACAGTGTTAAAATATCCTATTGGTCCATTATGGGTAAGGAATTAGACTGAGTTACTCAAATACATTATTTTATTTATTTCTTATAATCACACATAATTATTTGTACTTTCTCGACTGCAGCTCTGAGAGTTCAGGTGACTTGTACAGACATTCATAGCTAATAAAGTGTGGAATCATGATTCAACAGCAGGTCTAAGTTAATTCCAAAGAATTTTTCTTTCCACTAATATTCTATAATCTAAAGCAGATTGTGGGTATGCCATTTAAAAAAAGCCTTATATGAAATCTAAACTAGTCAGATTCACTGAGGCAGAGAGTAGAGTGACGGTTACCTGGGGCAAGGTGGAAGGGAAGTGGGAAGATATTGATAAAAAGGCACAAAGTTCAATTATGCAAGAGGAATAAGTCCTAGGGATGTAATGTACATCATGGTGATGATAGTTAACAATACTGTGTTGTATACTTGAAATTTGCTAAGAGTATAGATCTTAAAAGCATTCTCACCACAGGAAAAGAAAAATTTAACCATGCAAAGTGATGAATACATTAATTAGCTTGACTGCGATGATAATTTCACAATGTACACATACATCATACATACAAGTTATATATCTTTAAGAGATACAATTTCAATTTTCCAATTAATATTCAATAAAGCTGGGGGGAAAATTCATATTGTCCTAACAAAGGAGGTACTTTCGTATAGAAAAACAAAGAGTGGTATATTCCAAAGACCACAGGGACTGCTCAAGAAATGTGTCTCTGGTTCAAAGGATTACAGATATTCAGTATGGCAAATATAATGGATGGCTTGAAGGATGGTACTGAAAAGTCATATATGACCAAGATGGTCCTAAGAGTAAATTCATGTGGCTTCCAAAATTTTTGTAACAAATTTTGTCAATAACATATTACATTGAATTTTACTATATAAAGTAGATAATGTGCTCAAAACTATAGAGGTAGACCAAAATCCCAAATTACTGGGCCACCCTTTTACTTCACATTGGATCATGAAGTATCTTCCAGGAATGCTAAATCTCTGTACATCACAGTTAGAAATCCACATACCTAACCCAATACCTGTTTTACTGGTGAGGCAACTGAAGTTCAGAGAGCTGAAGTATCTTGCTAGCATGTTAACGACAGAAGTGGGAGTTGCTCATAAATGTTTGAATGCTACTCCAGCAAAATGCAGAACTGAGGACATTTCTGGGTGAATCGATTTAATATCTATTTAAGAAATTAATTTGTCAAGAAGAAAAAAAATAATGTAATACTTTATTTATACATGCCTATGTGTTTGTTTCTAAGTTATATCCAGTTGAGGTGTTACCGGAAATCTCCAGAGAACTGTTCTGGTTTTAATTTCCTATTTTTTTTCCCCGAGACTATAGGAGACACTCAATAAATGTCTTACATAAGTGAATGTATTTTGAAGTGAAAAAGGGCCCTGTTTTATATCCCACTTCTAACACTTTGAATAATTTACTTAATCATTTTGATTACATTTACATACATTACATTTACTTAATCATTTACTTCCATTTCTATCTGTAAAATGGAGATAATAACAATACTTGGCTTCTTTGGTTATGGTAACTATCCAATAATGTAACACATGGAGGGTGCCTATGAACTAGAATGTGAATCAGGAGACAGGTTCTAGCCATCGATCTGCCACTTACTGACTTTGTTACCTCTGACAAGTCACTAAACCTCTCTAGACTAGTTTGTAAGCCCAGAAGAGTCTGAGTCACTGTTTCTTCCAGGGCACTATCAGCACATAAAATTCGATGGCATTTTATGAACTTCTACCAAATAAGAACTAGCATCCATTGTAATTTTAAAGATGTCCTTTGGTCAAGTGTTTCAACAGAAACTATTCTTTTGGACTATTAAATTTTTTTCACAATCTATTGCAAATTCAAAGAAGAAACCCTCTTCACTCATAAAATCTAAAATATATGAGCCTTAAAATTATTAGTGTATATTTTACATGTACCAACTGCATTAGTATTTTTACTATTTAGCACAAAAATAAATTTAGTAGTCAAATCTGTACTTATAAAAATATAAAATGCAAAATCTGAAAGAGACCTTTACTGGCATCTTGTAGCCCCATTTCTTGATGGCAAAAATGAAGAATTTAATGAAGACAATGGGGAAATGTGAGCAGAATATAAACCCATTTGGACTGAACTCATTCAGAGTATGGTGACTGTTTTCTTCTGCTTAGTCCAGTAAAGGTGTAGTGAAAGGAGGAGAGATGTCCTAGCCAGGCTTTGCAGTTGATCACACCAGTCTTAGGGTCAAGCTCCTCCTCATTTATAGCAACAGTATCTGTGGATGCACAGTTGGCACTCTGCCAACACACAGGACATAATACTGTAAGCCAAAGCCAAGAAGGTTACATGCCAAAAATAAAAATCACAAGGGGATAACAGAAGTAATGAGGACTGGATTAAGGTCAGTCTATCAGTACTAACATACGTGTACTTTTCTCCGATCATTTACTTTTTAGCCCATCCTGTCTTTTTCTCTAACATTTTTATTTTTTGCAAGGTCTGCTTATGAGGTCTTAAAAATCTTCAATGTGGGTATTATATACTGACTTCTATCTACCAAAAAATAATCCAAGCTTTGTGGCTTCGTATTTACAGTCTGACTCTGAAAGGCTTCACACTAAAATACACTGAGAAATATGCAGAGACTCGAAAAAGCCCTTGGAATAAGTACTGGCAGTATCAAGCCTGCAATAAATTCATCTGCCACGGATGCCATCTCGCGTTGCTAAAGATCATCTAGGATGATTCTCCACTGGAAGGCTAAACACTGCCAAAGACAGGTCTTAATGCTCACACGCCCATCACTAGTGTATTTCGGCATTTGTCTTTACTGACTTGCTTTTTTTCATCTATAAAATGGGCATCTGTTCAATTTACCTCAGAGTATGTTGTAAGTTAATAATTATAAAGGCGATAAAAGCAAAAATAAACAATTGGGAATACATAGAACTAAAAAGCTTCTGTACAGCAAAGAAAACCATCAACAAAATGAAAGCGCAACTTACTGAATGAGAAAAAATAATCGCAAATCATATATCTGATAAGGGGTCAATAACATCCAAAATATGTAAAGAATTCATACAACTCAATAGCAAAAAATGTCTAATTAAAAAATGGCAGAAAATATGAATAGACATTTTTTTCCAAAGACATACAGATGGCCAAAACACACAAGAAACGATGTTCAATGTCACTAATTATTAGAGAAATGCAAATCAAAACCACAATGAGATATCACATCTGTTAGAAAGGCTATTAGGACAAGAAAGAAGTGTTGGTGATGATATGGAGAAAAGGAAACCCTGTGCACTGCTAGTGGGCATGTAAACGGGTGCAGCCACTATGGAAAACCACATGGAGGTTCCTCAAAAAACTCAAAATAAAATTACCACATGATCTAGCAATTCCATTTTTGGGTATTTATCTGAAGAAAATGAAAACACTAACTTGAAAAGATATATGCACCCTGCATATATCACTGCAGCATGATTTACAATAGCCAAGATATGGAAACAACCTAAGTGTCCACAGACAAATTAATGGATAAAGAAAATGTAGTGTATATATACACAATGGAATATTATTCGGCCATTAAAAAGAATGAACTCTTGCCTTTTCAACAACATGGATGGAGTTTAAGGGCATTATGTTAAATGAAATAAGTCAGAAAATGATAGACATATACTGTATGATTTCACCTGTCTGTGGAAAATTAAAAACAACAACAACAACAAAACAAGGTTATAGACTGGTGGTTGCCAGAGGTAAGGGGTGACGGTGGGCCAAATGGGGGTCCACAGGTCACAAGGTACAAAACTCCAGTTACTTGATAAGTCAAGTCACGGGGATGTAATGCACAGCATGGCAACTATAGTTAATAGTATTATATTGCATATTTAAAAGTTGCTAAGAGAATAGATCTCAAAAGTTCCCATCACAAGGAAAATAATTCTGTAACTATGTATGGTGACAGATATTAATTAGATTTATTTCTCAATATATACAAATATAGAATCATTATGTTGTATACCTGAAGTTAATGTATATCAGTTATATCTCAATTTTAAAAAAACATATAAAATACTATGAAAAGGGCAATATACGGATTTACAAAATACTTTTGTCATAGTGACTATTATTTTTCAAATTTCCCACCTTTCATACTACACTTTCTTTAACAATATCATCCAGAGGTGATCATTTGATGCCCTAGGCTGAAACAGGCATCTCTGAAAGCCCACTAATACACTTTCTCTTAGCTGGAATTCCACTGTTATTTCTCCAGAAATGACTGTCTCCTCTTAGTACTCTGGGTAGAGTACTAACCTAGATTTATGTTTTCCCTCAAATATCATTGTCATATCCTGGAAATCATGAGGACCTCTTCGTTTCCTTAAATTCCAAAGCTTCTACTTTCTATCTCATCTTATCTTTTAGTGTTTTGTTGTTGTTGTTTGGTTTTAATAAAGAAGCAAACCTAAGCACAGAGAGACATTTATAAACATCAGAGGATGTTCATAAACTATGCCTGAGCTTATTCACTCCCTGACAGCTAACTGATTGCCTTGTCAATGAATAATAATAATCTTTTTTTTTTTTTTTTTTTTTTTTTTTGCGGTACGTGGGCCTCTCACTGTTGTGGCCTCTCCTGTTGCGGAGCACAGGCTCCAGACATGCAGGCTCAGCAGCCATGGCTCACGGGCCCAGCCGCTCCGCGGCATGTGGGATCTTTGTGGACCGGGGCACGAACCCGTGTCCCCTGCATCAGCAGGCGGACTCCCAACCACTGTGCCACCAGGGAAGCCCAATAACGTTTACTTTTAAAATAAATTCTTCTCTTTGGCCATCAGATACCTACAGGTTCTGTTCTGTAAAAGTTGATTCTCTGGCTTGTCTTGCATTCCCCATCACCTGTCCTTCCGTGTTCTGATCTCAGTCTTATGGCTGATGGGTTGCCTTTCCTCCTGGCAATAACTCTGCTGCCAGCTCTAACACATTTGGCTCGTAGCATCCAAGAGCAAATTTCTTTGTTGTTAACTGACCTTGCTCCAAAGCATTCCTCCTATTCCACTAAAATACATTCCTCCTATTCCACTAAAATACATTCCTCCTATTCCACTTCACCCTGCCACCCAACCATTTTTGAAGCCCCTGCATAAAATTGCCCCTAAGTCATTTAACAATCACCATCAGCCTTCAAACTTGTCCATCCTTTCCTCCTTCATGGCTTTAATCATGCAATTAAAGGCAGAGGTTTGAAGTCACCCACAACAAGTGGGTGGTTATGTAGCCTAATTAATGATATATGTAAATATATGTAAATCACTAGCATTGAACAACAGTCAGTAAATGGTAACTGGTTATCACCATCATCATCCTCATCTTTTCATCCTTCCCAAACTTATATTTCTTACTCAACTCAAATGCCGTATAACTCCAATTCAGGACCATGCCTGCAAGATTCCTCTTGGCTGCAGAGTCAGAAAGAAGAGTGTATAAAAGCAGTACTTCCCAAACATTGCTTCCCATTAGGATCATCTGAGGACATTTTAAAACTTCTTTAGCCCACATGAGACAAATTAAATCAAACCCTGGGGGTGGGGCCCAAACACCACTATAAAAGTTCCCAACATGATTCCACTCTGCAACCAAGGTTGAGAACCACTGTTCTACAAAGAGCCAGTGAGACTGCTAGGTCTAACTAGAAGCAAGTTGAGAGCTCTCTTATGCGATCTGAAAGACAGTGATTTGCTTCATGGCAGCAGTTTTGCTCAGCAGAACAAAGAGCAAGATCAGAGAGCTGACCATCTGAGAGAAGCAAGCAGCTGGTAGACTACCTGGGACAGAAGGTTGGTTAGGTATATAGAGAGTGCCTGAGTTTGACTGTTCACTCAGCCATTTAGCAACTGTGTACCCTTGGCCAGATTATTTAATCTCCATAAGCTTTTTGTAAAGTGAGGATAAAAACAGCAATGAGGTCACAGGGTGTTGTGAGGATTAAATGAAATACCTAATAGATATCAATACCTAAGCCACATAGTATGCACTCATTAAAATGTAAAATTGTCATTATTCTTGTTATTATTAAGAAAACGGGGGACTAGCTTATCACTGGGTCCCCTAATCTTGCTTCTGAGGTCTCATGAAAACTAAGTAAAAGCATAAAACAGCAATTTTTAGTTAATACTGTAAAGCTCTACTTGATCTGAATCACAAGCTGGCATGTTAGAAAAAAGTAAATTGAAATCATGGCTTAGGATTAAAGGAATATGCTTTTCCAGAAGTATATTATCCCAGGCCCCGTGAAACAATCAAGTTCTGTCAAAACTTCTTGCTATCATGCTTCTCAAATCATATCCCTTTAGAAATAGAAGATGTTTATAAAAGATTCATTGCTTTTCAGGGAGTCACATCGTTCATCAGATTAGGTGGTCTATGTGGCTGCAGCTATATGCCTGGCATTGTACTAGTTGTCCCAGACTTCCAGGGCACATTATTCTTATCTTTCATGAGCTCAAAGATATTAAATAATATGGTCAAGTATATGCTCTAGTCAGTGACAGATAATGGCACCTGAGCCCAGGTGGGGATGACCCAACGTCATGCTCCTTCCAATATAATGCAAAGACAGGGTCAACAGAAAGGACAGTTGTACTACGAAAATGGAGAGGAGGAGAGAGATGTCAGGACCATCCTCCCCCTGTCAGCTTTATACTTTTCTTAACATCTCCCTTGCACCAAAGTGCCCTCCTGCTCTTTTTCCCAGCTATTCCTCTGGTGTTGGCAGTGCCATTCAATCTCTCTGTCAATGTCCCTTTCTCTCTTCTGTAAGAGAAAAAGATAAGCACATTTTCAAAAAGAAGCACAAAGGGAGCTTATATATGTTAGTTGAATAATTATTAGAACTCATAGGCTCTATTTAAAAGTTTGGATAAGAGCCCTACACATGGGACTGAAGATAGAAGAGTAGCTTGAAACCCCATCTCCTGTACCACCACTATCTGCATAACCAACAGGACGCTGTCAGTTTTGGATGAATTAGATTTTTCACAGAGAAGGTTAAGACAAGAACAAGGGATTATGGCATATTCTAATGAAGTGTTGGACCCAGTGATTCTGCATCAATGTAGTTGAATAATTGCCTGCTTGTGAGAGTTTAGATGATTTGTCCAATTATATATGCTTTGGAAAAAACCAGAGAGTGTATCAGTGGTGATTGCTATACAGCAATGAGTGAGAAATCGTTCATTAAAGCTGCACATTCTGATAGCTTCTGGCTCTCTGAAGTTTTCTGATTTGAAGCTCTAATCACTCCTGCTTATTCTCGACCATGAGCAAATTACTTGAGAAGCTTCAGACATGTTTTACTCATCGTGAAAATGTACATTTTCCTCCCAAATAAAAGGAAAATAAAATATTACTTTTAAATGGTAGTAAAAAGCTTTAAAATAAAACAAAGTTGTGCCTGAAACTAATTCTGAGCTCCATACTAAATACAGAAAACTTGACAAAATAAAACAAAAACTATCAGTCTTGAGTTTGTACTAGCTTATGAATAATTAAAATATAGAGACCACATGTGGTCCACATTCAGGAATTCTAATGTTAATATTTTGATGCCGTCCTAAAACAGAACCTGAATCATCCAAGATTAGATATCATAGATTAGTAACTTTTCTAAAAGTGTGTGTGTGTGATGATAAAGCATCATCACCACCACAATAATTATCCAGTTTAGTGAGTTTCATCCAAGCATCTCAGGTGCTGATGATATAAGAATAAATAAGACACAGTGTGTAACATTAAGAATTCACTATCTGATCAATTTGGGAATACTTTTAGAATTGTGTACTATTTTGGAGAACAGATGCCCCAATATGATTCAGAAGTTAAGGCTGGGTTTAAAGAAAATATCTGAATACATCATCACTCATGGTTGAAGTGTGTAATGTTTATAATTCTTTACACAATTAAAACAGTTGTAGCCTTAAAGAACTTTCAAATAATGAAAATAAAAATAATTTTACAAGTAAAATTCCATTGGATCTTGACAACATTTCAAAAATCAGATTAACTATTTTGTTGTTCGCATTTTACATAATAGAAACTGAGGGTCAGAAATTTTAAGCAATTTTACGAATTAAGAGTACCGTCTGTTTATCTGTCTATTCTTTTTGTAAGGTCTTAATGCTATGCCGTATTACATACCAGTTACTCCTCAGTGCTTCAACATTTCTGCTGAAGAGAAAGCATTACCATTTCTTCTTTAAATGTTCATTCAAAAAATATTTATCGTGTGACTTCTAGATGCTAGTCATCACCCATATTAAGCAAAGTAGAAAAAAACTCCCTCCCCTCTTGGGGTATGCATTCGAACTGCAACAAAGTGATATTAGTGAACTGCTCCAATAATCTGATATTTTGGGGTTTATTTTCTGTAATTACAAATGTTTCCTATAAATTATAAATTTGGTCCTCACATACTACATGTTTTGTGAGGTATCATGTGTCTATCCCTGGATAAAGATTCAGTAATCCTGGGTTCTAGTTCTGTGATTACCACTTGCAGTGTGGCTGGGGGCCTCTCACTCTTACTGTGAACATCAGTTTCCTTATAAATAACATATAAGCGATGCCACCAGTCAGGAGCCATGTCACATTGCTGTTGAGAGGATCCAGTGACCAGTGGTTCCTTGAAGCACTTTTTGACCAGTAAAGCATTGCATTTATTTGCTATGCATCCTTCCAATTCCTATGTTCTTAGCTCTTTGATTATAAGCCTTCTTTTTTTCACTCTTTTTTTCCCTACTTTTTTCGCTTAACTAACCTAGTATCAGCCAAAAACACAGAGATGCAGTAGAGCCTGACTGCATCTATCCCATAGATTTGGTTTTTAGGGACATATATCAATATCTGAGGTTAGGGGAATCATAGTGTTGGCTTCACGTTCTCCAGATTGGTAATTTGGCCATTTAGATTTGCTAACCATTATGCACTATGCATCAGAACACCACTTCCCATTTTAGCATCTGCTTTATGACAGAAAAATGAAGGAGGCAGGGTACAGAAACATATCTATAGGAGGAGGGTATGTTTTGAGAAAAAGTTTATATATATTTATTCTTGTTAAATTCATATTACCTAGGTTATCCAAATATAGGTGAACATTTTTCATTAACCATTTCTTGTTGGTTTTGATTTTTAGGACCAGTCAGTATATATAACTTCTCTAAAGGCTCTCTGATTCTTAGTTATTCATCTACTGTGTCTCACTGGCAAAAGTTCATAAATTATGTCTTCTTTTTACATTTTATATCTTATCAGTTTTTATCAGTCATGTCATAAGTTATGTTAGGGGTTTTGGATTTACCATTTGTTAAAATATTTCAGGGGTAAACTTCTTCATAGGTTGCAACTTGATCTAAATGGAAACTAACTGATCATGCAGAATAAAATTCTCTAGTGATGGAAGAGGCGAGATTTCCCACTGGTTCAGTTTACAGGATTTTGCTTCTATCTCCATTATCTGCTAGATTGACAGGGCAGAGGCATTTATTTGATTTTGCATAGCTCTTCTTACCAACATTTCTACTTACTTAGAGACAGACAAACATCTAACTGATTTAAGCCTCAGTCTCTCTCAGAATATACTTGAGAGAATGGAACTATTCAATTCCCTGGCGGGAACCAGTCAATTTATGAAAGCATAAATTGAATTCATACCCACAGCCTCCTGGATAGCATGGCGGCTTGAAGCTCACTGTCCAAATATTCAGCTCTTTTTACACAATCTGGCTGCTCAGTGCAGCTTCACTTGTAAACGAGACAGTCCTGTCCAAGCAGGGATTCTTCCATAGTATATTCCCACGCTGATAAGCCAGCATCAGAGTTCAGAACCCAAGGCGTTCTCAGGGCTGGATCATTTAGGCGAACAACATATCAATTTGTAGACAAAAGCAACCCACGAGACGAGTGCTGACCATTGGAAATGAGTATTTCTGCAGTAATAAGGCAGCTGACAGGGCTGCCTTCTCAGCAGGGAAATTGGAAAAGTGGCCACTAATTGCTCTGTTCTAGTAAGTATCCTTTCTTTCTTCTTGTAAAAAATTAATAGATGTTGACAGACCTTCCCACAGATGTGCATCCTAAATCTCCTTGCTACAGGTTTTTCTTGCTGTCCCTCAGTAATGTCCCAGAGACTTTATTCCCAATTGGGAGATGCTCATTTTGAACTTGTCCCCACATTCTGGATGACACTGGAGAGAATTAAATCTTTTTATTTCTCTTTTTTTCTTTTGAATAACCAGAATAGTAATACATTTTAAGACAAAAGTTTTGTCAAATCTGCCCATGTTGGGTGCTTTTTTTTTTTTCTATCTGGAAGTCTTATATATAAAATTATATGGAGCTCATGCTGAGAAATGGTCAAACTATCTGGGGAGAAATAGCAACATGTTTCATTTCCTTGTACATCTATTAAAAAGAGACTCTAATATGAATGAAAGTTTTTCAGTTATTAGTCCTCCCAAAGCTTCTTTCCCTAACACTTCCTAAAATGTTGATAGAAAACAACTGTCTCTTTACAGTATCCCCAGAGGCTAGTCTTCTTAAAATATATTTTTAATAGAATGTTTCGTAAGTATGAATAGGCTTCTTAAGAAAATAGTGAAAGGCACTGTCTCCACTTAACCAGTATATAGAGTGAATTATCAGAAAAGAATCCTTACCCAGGTCTGATTTAACCATGATAAACGTTTGCAGCAAATCTAGAGAATTCTAAATCCAGTGCTAGGAATAATGAAACAAATAACGTCTCTTCCTCTCAAGAGCCCAGAACTAGTGCAACAGGACAAGGTGAGTCATGACTAAGAGGTAGGCCAGGATGGACAGATGTCATCAGGAACGTTCACTTGTCTGTTCCTCATTCCTCAAACATCTAAGTGATGTAGTCAGACAACTTAGGTCTGAACACTTGCTAGGCAACTTACTCCTCCTTGACCTTGGAAAAATTACCTAATCTCTGCATATTCCATATTCCATATTTTTCACCTTTTAAATAGGGATTAACAATAGTAGCTACTTCATGTGGTCTTTGTTAGAATTAAATGAATTAACAGCTACAAAATACTTACAGAGTGGTTAGTATATAATAAGCATTCAATAAGTGTCTTGTACCTGGCACATGCAAATGCCACTAGCAACTGTGGATAGGTTTATAATAAAAGACACAGTCTAGTTACCAGTGATACCTAGATACAATTAGTAGAAGTGACATACAGATACAGAGTTTTTGCAGTGCAGTATTAAATTGCATGATCCACTCCTGGGTGAAAATGGCAAACAGTACATATACAGACCCTCTGATCCAAACACTTAGAATGATGGATGACATCTGAAATGAGGAAACCAAAGTAATGTAACTGCACTCAAATTCAAGTAAAGTATATTTTTACCAGACAAAACAAACAAACAAAAACTATAGTCTTGGGGCTTCCCTCGTGGTGCAGTGGTCGAGAATCTGCCTGCCAATGCAGGGGACACGGGTTCGAGTCCTGATCTGGGAAGATCCCACATGCCGCGGAGCAACCAAGCCCATGCGCCACAGCTACTGAGCCTGCGCATCTGGAGCCTGTGCTCCGCAACAAGAGAAGGCCGCGACAGCGAGAGGCCCGCACACCACGATGAAGAGTGGCCCCTGTTCGCCGCAACTAGAGAAAGCCCTCGCACAGAAACGAAGACCCAACACAACCATAAATAAATAAATAAAATTTAAACAAACAAACAAAAACTATAGTCTTTCAGTGCCCTGTATCTGCAACCATGCAGTACTGGAGAGTTTAGGTCCTACAGGGTAAAGCAGAAAGAAAATTGCTCTATTTGCTTCAAGTCATGGTCTGAGATGGGAGTTTCCTGACTTCAGAGATAAGGCTAAAATAAAGAAACCAATATGTTCATCACATTTATCAACCCGGCTTCAGCATCAGGAGCTGGACCCATGAGAGAGTACAAAATAAAGATATTTTCAGGCATATACACACAAGAAGGTTTTCTACCCACAGAAATTCAAGAGGAAAAAAAGGATATATTTTGAAGGATATACTTTGATATGAATAAAAGTAAACACAAATGGAAGGCATGAGAGCTGGAAATGGTGAGAAAAATTTAATCAACTCAATTATAATACGTATATAATTGTTTGATAAAAACAAAAACAAACAAAAAGCCCTGATGTCTTTAATGGAGAATTATATCAAACATTTAAGGAAAAAATAATATCAAGCCATAAAACTCCTGCAGAATACAGAAGTAGGAACACTTCCAGGCTCAATTTATGATAATCACATTACACTCACAAAACCAGGACAGCTCCTTACAAAGAAAGCAAATTACAAACCAATCACCGAAATAAGCATAGGTCCAAATTCTTTTGATAAAAACTGTAAGATGAATCCAGCAACATATAAAAAGTTTAATACAACATGATCAAGTAGAATTAGTTGCATAAATGCAGGTTGGTTTAATGTTTAAAAAAAAATCAACCAAGGTAATTCATGATGTTAATATTTGAAAAAACATATCATCCCAACATATGAAGGAAATGCATTTGGCAAACTAGGAATAGAATGAAATTTGAAATACTCTTATTATAAACAGTGTCTACAATAAACATACCTATTATCATGCTCAGCGGTGAAGGAATAAATATTTACTTTTTAAGACTGAGAACATGGCAAGAATGAAAAGTCTCACAAATTTTGTCCGTCATTGTACCGGAGAGCTTATACAGTGCATAGACACTAGGAGGTGGAAATATCACTGGGGGCTGTTTTAGAAGCTACACACTACTACAGCTAAAAGGCAAATACAATCACTTCAATGCATGTGTTCAAAAGTCTTCAAAATGCTGTACTCACTTATGATTTACAAAGAACAAACATTTTTATAGTCAAAAAATATGATGTGGAAGGGAAATTTCTTAAATCATTAAAGACTTATACTAACCCATCTGCTACTCAATGGGGAAACTTCAGAAGCAGTCTCAGTAATTCAAAAACACAGCAAGTTTGGCTTTCATTACTATTTCTATTTTACATTTGCTGAATGGACATAGAATAAGTAAAAGAAATCATAGCTATATAAATTAGAAAAAAGAAATTAAAAACCCTTTCAATTTTTGGAACATACAATTATCTACATATATTCAGACATTTCACTTTATAATGAAAATATAACCTGCAGACAAAAAATTAGTGTTTGTAGACATCAGTATGAAGAAATCAGAAAATTACAAGAGGAAAAACATTCATTCATAATGCAACAGAATATAAGAATATATGTAAAACTTCTAGGAGAAATAAAAACTACTGAAGAAGTAAAAGAACTGACTGAATGGACAGATATACCACTTTTATGGATGGGAACACTGACTTGTTAAGATAGCAATTCTTTCTAAATTATTCTATAAATGTAATGTGTTTTTAATCAAAATCACATTTTAATGCAACTGAATGAGTTGCATTATTGAGAATTTTAACAGAAGAACAATGGGTCACAAACAGCAAGAAGACTATTGAAAAAGAACAACTGAAATCACTCATTCTACCAGATATTACACCTAATTTAAAACTATAATAATTAAGAGAAATTAGCTGGGGTGGGAAGGAAAAGAGGTTACAACATAGACTAAATGAACTAAATACAGAAACAATAAAGATATAAAAAGCTAGATTTGGACATAAATAATAGTATAAATCAGTGATTAAAAAACAGACTGTTTGGGCTTCCCTGGTGGCGCAGTGGTTGAGAGTCCGCCTGCTGATGTGGGGGACACGGGTTCGTGTCCCGGTCCAGGAAGATCCCACATGCCGCGGAGCAGCTAGGCCCGTGAGCCATGGCCGCTGAGCCTGTGCGTCCAGAGCCTGTGCTCCGCAACAGGAGAGGCCACAGCAGTGGGAGGCCCGCGTACCGCAGGAAAAAAAAAAAAAAAAAAAGTCAGACTGTTTAATATATAGTGCTGGAATAATTTATTATTTATATGCAGTAAAGTAAAATTAGCTCAACTTCACAACTCTAGATATACTAAAGATATAATGTCAAAAGTAAAATTATAAAATGTCAGAAAAAAAATCTGTAAATTAAAGTTATCACCATAGTATACAGAAAGGATTCTTAGATACGAAAAAAAACATTAAAGATTAAAAATTTTGATTATGTCAAAAATGAAATTTGTGCAAAATAAAAGACGTGTAAAAGCAAGCCAGCACAGACTGCCATAAAGTACTTGTAACACATGTGACTGATAAATAATGCTGAAAATCCATAAAATCTCAAGCATCTATATGAAAGAATAAACATCCTATTAGAAAAAAGAATAAAGATAGTTAATAGAGGAGGAAATCTGAAGGACTAATAGATATAAAAAAGTAATCAGTCACCCTTTCAATCAATAAAATACAAATTAAAACAAATATTAGTTACCATTTTTTATCCACCCCTCTGTTTGACCAAAAAATATTGTTTTAAAAAAGTGTGACAATACTAATGTTGTGGGGTATGTGAAGATATCCACTCTCATTAGGATAATCAACTATACCAGTCTGCCTAGATGCCTATGCTAACAGGGGGGCAGTTCCAGACAAATCAGAACCAGCTGGTCACAGCAGTGGGACTATAAATTGGTATAACAACTCTAAAGGGCAATACTGCATTGTTTAGCATTTCACATGGTATTTTACTTGTAAAAGCAAAAAATAATAGTAATAAAAAATGTGCAGTAAAAAGAGAATTAATAAATTGTGGTATATTTATACAACAAAATACAATATAATGCAAATGAAACAAACTAGAATAGTGGTTCTCATACTTTGGTATGTATCAGAATCATCTAGCCAGCACCTGTAATAAAGAACTCAGAGACTCAGGCTTGTTGCAATAGAATAAGACTTAGACCTTTGTATTTTTTCCAAGGTCCCCAGGTGATTTTGATATGCACTAAAGTGCAAGAACCACCAAATTAGAGATCTATCTATCAGCAAAGATAAATTTCCATACCTAATATTGGGTAGGAGTAGCAAGTTGCAGAGTGCCACATTAAGTATGATTTAATTTATTTAAACTTTTAAATCCTCCAACACAAGACTATATTATGTTTAGGAATATGTAAATATGTATTGTATTACATATTAAAATATGCATGAGAATGATAAACAATAAATTCATGTTTGTGATTACCCTGGTAGAGGGTAACAGAATCAGAAAGTTTTTTCCAGGGGGCTTTAACTGTGTCTCAACTATCATCTTTTGTCTAAAACAATGGAATGACAGTAAACATAGCATAATGTTAAGATTCAATTTAGTGAGAAAGTGACTATTTGTATATTTTACTTTTTTTTTGGTCACGCTGCGCAGCCTGCGGGATCTTAGTTCCCTGACCAGGGAGTGAACCTGTGCCCCCTGCAGTGGCAGCGCTGAGTCTTAACCACTGGACCACCAGGGAAGTCACTATCTGTATATTTTAAATATTTCACAAAATAATTTTAAGAATATAAAACTATGGATATATTATGACCCCTTTTCTGTGAAAACATATTTAATAATTGACATGGTTACAGAAAGAATGGCATAGCCACAGAATTTAATTACCTACTGCTACATTTATATCTATTAATTACTGAAAAATCTCCTTGGGCTATGATTAAGGCAGAGTGATATAATTATAGGTGATTATTATTAGTTTCTGCTTCATTTATATATATGTGTGTATATATGTATATTTTTAAAATCAGGAATACCATTCACACAATAAGTTAATAGCATATGACTAGCTAGAGTTTGCAGGCACACTTTTCAGATTAGTTTAGGTGACTGTAAATGACTTCTTTGGCTATTTCTTCTTTTGTTGTATATAGTATAATAAATACTGGTCATAGAGTATACTAGCAATTGTATTTACTCTTCAGAACTAAACTATCATTAAAAGATTATAAAGGCACATTACCTTCACATACGAAAGATTATGGAAATTCTGACAAATTGTCATTTGCCTTTACTTAGAATTCTACTAACCTGTAGGAAGAGGAAAATTGACCCATATATACTGACTTTCATCATTCGTTATACAGCATATTGGATAGTGTTCAAACAATGGGCTTTTTTGTAAAGTAAGTGAAACAGATAGACTACGTCCTAAAACTACCTCATCTATTCTGGCTTTAGTAGAGTTTCCTAACAAATGTCACCACTTACAGAAATGCTGATGGGAATAGTTGCGAATTAGGCTTTGCACAGTCCATTGGAGTAATATGGCTACAGTGTGGTGTGCACACTTTAGAAAGTTGCAACAAAGACAAAAACTCCTCATCAATTATTCAGAAAGTTCATTTTATATGGATTTTTTGTAGGGTGATATAAAAGTGCTTTGTTTCAACTGTCAGTTTGATATGAATTGAAGTTTCAATAATAGGGAGCTGTATAATTTGCTTCAATTTATGCTGTTCTTAATCCTTAAAACCTGTCAATAAGCAAAAAATTATGTTATAGCAATCTGATGGTCAAAGCAGGAAAACTGTTAAAGTATCAGAGAGAAAGGAAGTCTATGTTTGATTGGTTTTTGGTTTGGCTTGAGTTTGGGTCGCTTTGCTTGTTTGTTTTGCAGAGGTCAAGGTTTACTCATATAGTAATATTTATGACTTCTCACCTAGCTTAGGTCCTAGGCTTTTGTAAAAGGGAAATTATAGCCTAGTTAGAAAGAAGCAGGGGTGGAAGAGCAAAAGAAGATTTGGAGGAATGAAGAAATGAAAACAATTAAAAATAATTTTGTGCTCAAAATCTCTATCTCACCTCTCACCCACTTTTTCAAATAATTCTTGAAGGGGACAGACAGCAGAGAGGTTTTCCAATCCAGTCATAGAACAATGTTTCTAGGCAAATAACCTGGAAGGAATTCTGGAAAAACTGTGTAGGTAATGGTGTT
Organism: Aethalodelphis obliquidens; assembly: GCF_003676395.1. Taxonomy (NCBI): domain Eukaryota; kingdom Metazoa; phylum Chordata; class Mammalia; order Artiodactyla; family Delphinidae; genus Aethalodelphis; species Aethalodelphis obliquidens. The sequence goes on along the minus strand of NW_020837964.1, from coordinate 23,206,580 downwards.
ACATAATGAAGAAGAGAACAAGACTAGGTCTTTCAGAATTTACTAATGAATTGGTTAAGGCTGGTACATGATCTTGGATGAACTCCATGAAAAAGAACATTATGTTAAAGGTACAGAAATACATGCTTGAATAATAATACTTCTAAGATATCAGCACCAACAAAACTTTATATTAACTTTCATTTAATCTTAAAATTAAATAGAAAAAGACGACTACTTATCCTTATTAAATTCAAAGCAATATTGCCTATAGTTTATGCTATACTGTTTCCAAAAAACTTCCTGGAAAAGTGGGGGTACTGGATCCAAGGGATGGAGTTATGAAGTCTGCTTGTGGTTGGGAAGGTTATATATAGGAAGAGAGTTGGAATTTTAAAGACCAGAGTGTCCTGGAGGCCACACATGGATTAAGAACAGTTTGAAGGGAGGTGTCCTGGTTGATTTTTGCAAACAATCTATATATTGTTCATTATTTGGGTAAATGTTTACTGAATCTCTTCTACACGTGAGATTATTCCAGCACTCTAGATGCTTCTAGTAACATAAAACTCCCAAACAGCTTATACTTGGAAACCTTGGGAGAGCTCTTGTTCTCTCACTCTCCCATCGTCAATGTGGGAGACAGACAATTTAGGATAATTTATTCATTAGAATGGTAAGAGTAAAAACTAGAGATTATGTCTTTCTTGTTTTAAGGAACTCACTCTTGTATGAGTAATCTCTTATCTTCCCTTTCCTTTCAAAATTGTTGAAATTTTCTAAGTTAAAAGATATGTCCAAATAAATACCTATTTGGAAGGATTTATAAAAACCTCATAGAACTCTGGATTTGGTAGGAGTATGAGGGCTGCAGTTACATTCAAATGTCACTTGGAAATCTGCTAAAAGGCACCAAAGAAAGAACACTTCTGACACTCCCTGTCTTCACTGTGTTATCTAATAAGCCTAAGTGTGGTGCCAAGGGTTAAAATTGCCTGTCATTTCCCTAGACTCATCCAGAAAGAAATGCAAGTTGTTTATTTTCAGCAATTTAGGCTGAATGCTTCACCTTTTAATTGGTTTGAGTCACAGCTTCTTTTACTAGTGGTATTAGACTTACAGCCCTTTTCGAATAGACATTATCTTTAAATGTTTTGACTCTAGTTAGTAACAGAAGGATGGAGATCTGAACTGAAGAAGACTCTGATGCTAAATGGAGTTCTCACTGATGTTTAAACTATTTAATAGTTAACTCCTTGGAGAAATGAGCTGCCCTAAAAGACTCCTAGAGTTAATCAATTAATCTGTAAGCAGCATGAGAACAATGGTTCTCAACACTGGCTGCACATTATAGTCACCAGGGGAGTGTTTTAACTTCTGACATTGAACTCCACTACAGAGCATTTAAATCAGGATGTTTGAGAGTGGACCCTATGCATCAGTGCATCTCCAGGGATTCCAGCATGCCATCCATATTAAGAACCATTGTTATGAAACAGTATTTTCAAATATGTGTTCTTCATATCTCCTGCATCAACATCATCTGGGATGCTGGTGCCAATCCAATATACTGAACCAAAATCTGGCGGTCAGCAGTGATATCACTAAGATGATGGAATAGGAAGCCCTAGACTGTCTTTCCCTCATGGAGGCACTGACTTTTTAAAAATGGACAAAATTACCTTTGTGAGAACTCCAGAAACCAGTTAAGAGGTTGCAGTACCCAAAGCAATGCAAAATCAAGAATAACTGCATCAAAGTGGGTAAGAAAGTTCATTGCATTTACTTACCATAGCCCTCCCCCTAGCCAGTAGTGTGGTATAATCACAAGAAAACTCCCAACTCATGGCTACTCCCTTAGGAGTGAAAGACTGGAATGTGCATACAACATTCTGGCATTTTGAGGGACTGCCCAAGGGTCTGTTTTCTGTCTTGCCTGATTTGGAGCACTAAGGGAAACTGGCATAATCTGAATGCCTGGGGGCTGCTGAGAACAAAAGTGAGTAGAGTGGATTACTGAAGCACCAGAGAGACTGTATAACTGCAGAAAGATACTGGGAGGAGCAAAAGATTATGAACTCCTAAAAAATAAATGGCAGAACAATTTAGCAGGGGAATTACACACACAAGATCAGAAAAGACATGTCCTTAGAAACGGTCTGAAAGGCTTCCAGAATCTGTAGGTGGGATGATTGGTGAAAAGTCTTTCCTGGTGCATAACCAGTCAGTAAAGAATGGGAGAGGTATCTATTTTTCAACTACCTAAGTTTCAACAAATGATAACAAGGTACACAAGGAAACAAGAAAATATGGCCCAATCAAAGAACAAAATAAATCTTCAGAAACTAACACTGAAGATTCAGATATCTATACACTACCTGATACAGAATTCAAAGTTACTGTTTTAAAGATGCTCAGTGAACTAAAAGAAAACAGATAACAAGATAAAAATAGGAAAACTATACAAAAACAAAATGAGAATGTCAACAAGAATATAGAAACTACAAAAAGAACCAAAGTTTGGAGCTCAAGAATACGACAACTGAATTGAAAAATTCACTAAAAGAGTTCAAATCAGAGTTGATCAAAGAAAAGAATTAGCAAACTTGAAGAGCGGCTATTTGAAATTACTGAGGTAGATGAGCAAAAGAATTAAGAATGAAGAGAGGTGTAGAGGGTCAAAGAGATTTATAAGATACCAACAAGCAACCAACATACAGACGTCTCAGGAGAAGAGAGAGAGAGAGAGAGAGAGAGAGAGAGAAAGAAAATGCAGAGAGCCTATTTGAAGAAATAATGGCCAAAAATGTCTCAAATTTGAGGAAGAAAGTGTATATATAATTTCAAGAACCTCAACAAACTCCAACTAGGAAAAACCTAAAGAAGCCCACACAGGGACACATTATAATCAAATCACTATAATAAAAAGCCGAAGTCACAAAGAGAGAATCTTGAAAACAGCAGAAAAAAAGTGATCATCACATGCAAAAGATTAACAGGATATGATTTTCAGTGGATTTCTCATCATAAACCTTACAGGCTAAAAGGAAGAGAGATGATACGTTCAAACAACTAAAAAATAAAACCTGCCAACCAAAAATGTTATATGTGGCAAAGCTGTCCTTCAAAAATGAAGTAATTAAGACTTCCTCAGATAAACAGGAGCTGAGAGTCCATCACCAACAGACCAGTCCTAAAAGAAATGATAAAGGGAATCCTTCAAGTTGCAACAATAGTATGCTAAACAGCTACAGAAAAAAAAAAAATGAAAATAAAGACTCTCTGGTAAAGAAAAAATACAGATAATTATAGAATCCTGTAGCACTTTAATGGTGGTACTGTCATAAAGTCATGATATATAGACCAATGGAACAGAGTAGAGAGTCCAGAAATAAACCTTTGCATATATGGCCAAACGATTTTCAACAAGGGTGCAAAAACTGCAATGGGGAACAATCTCTTCCATAAATGGTACTGAGAAAACTGTATACCCACATGCAAACGAATGAAATTAGACCCCTACTGTACACCATACATAGAAATCACCTGAAAATGGATTAAAGACCTAAATGTAAGACCTAAAACTTTAAAACTCCTAGAAGAAAACATAGAGGAAAAGCTTTGAAACATTGGATGTGACCATGATTGCTTAGATATGACACAAAAAGCACAGGCAACAGAAACAAAAATAGTCAAATGGGATTATATCAAACTTTAAAACTTCTGCACATCAAAGGAAACAATCTACGGAATAAAAAGGCCACCTCCAGGATGGGAGAACATTTTGCAAATCCAGTATCAGAGAAACGGTTAATATCCAGAATATGTAAAGAATTTCTGCAACTCAACAACAAAAAAGTAACCCAATTTAAAAATGGGCAAAGGACTTGACTATACCATTCTCCAAAGAAGATATAAAAATTACCATCAACCATATGAAAAGATGCTCAACATAACTAATAAGAAAAATGTGAATGAAAACTACAAAGAGATATCACCTGTGCTTAGTAGAATGGCCACTATAAAAAGAACAGAAAATAACAAGTCTCTCCAAGGATGCAAAGAATTTAGAACCCCTGTGTATTGTTGGTGGGAATGTAGAATAATGCAGCCATTATAGAAAACAGTGTGGAGTTTCCTCAAAAAAATGAAACTAGAATTACCATCTGATCCCGCAATCTTACTTCTGGATATTTATACAAAAAAACTGAAAGCAGAATCTCAAAGAGATGCTTGCATATCCATGTTCATTGCACCATTATCACAAAAGCCAAGAGGTGGAAGCAACCCAAATGTCTATCCATGGATGAACTGATAAAGGATATTTTTCAGCCGTTTAAAAAAGGAGAAAATTCTGCCACATGGTACAACATGGATGAACGTTAAGGACATTTTGCTAAGTAAAATAAATCAGACCACTTACATAAGGTATCTAAGTCATCAAAGTTGTAGAAACAGAAGGTATAATTAGTGGTTGCCAGGGGCCAAGGGGAGGGGAAGTCAAGAAATTGTTCCATAGGTACACAGAGTGTCAGTTTTGCAAGATGAAAAATTTCTTGATATCTGTTGCACAACTGTGAATATAGTTAACGATACTGAACTGTATACTTCAAAATAGTTAAGATGGTAAATTTTTTTCTATGTGTTTTTGCCATAATTAAAATAATAAATAAATCGATAAAAATCTGGTGATCAGGCTTGGGAAACTACACTTTTAAGAAACTTCCCTAAGTGAGGGTCAATAAAGATGGTGACACAGGAAGCTCTTGAACACCCTCCTTCCACAGGCACTTTGAATGTACAGCTAAACAAAGAACAGTCATCTCTGAAAGAAATCTAGAAACTACCTGAGTGACTCCCACACATTGGGCAACTGAGAAAATATTTATATTAAAATGGATAGAAAAGACTGAGAAAATACTTATATTAAAATGGATAGAAAAGACTAAGACACACTTATCATAAACACACACACAGTGCCATATAATCAGGAGGGGACTCGCAACTTCCAGCTGCTCCCTGTGGAATGAAGGGTTTGGACCTCATATTTAGCACCCAACTTTTAAGACTCCCGGCAGAGGGATAGGACCCCAAACACCCAGCTCTGAAAAGCCAACCAGGCTTGCATCCACAAACAAAGAGCAGCTGTTAACAGGCACTCAGAGAGTGGACAAAATCACCCATCTTCCAGTCTTTCCCTGAAAGGGGTCCTTTGCATATTTTGAAAGCTGATACCTATGGATCAAGCTTCTAATTTAGCACATACCTAGGTGTTTTCTGTGATCCTCCCCAGAGACCAGTGGACAATTCCCCTGCCATCTCCTCCCAGCCTGATCCAAGTCACCAAAATCTCCCTGAAAGGAGCTTGTACACAAGTCTGCATCCCAGATTTTGTGCAGCTACCTGAAGGACAAGTCCACAGATGACTTGGTTCTGAAAGCCAACAGGACTTATATTCACAAATTCCACAGGACAGATCACACCAAGAAATGGTTTTAACCAGCTATCCCTGCAGAGGCAGTGTAGAGGGAGCACATAAAAACACTTATCTCCCATCCTTTCCCTGAAAGGAGTCCATCTACATACTTTAAAACCTGCTGCCTCAGGGTCAAGGCTTCTAATTTAGCATACTCCTAGGGGCTGGCTATGATCCTCCAAGGAAACCAGGGAAGCTGGCAAACACCTGCCCCACCTTCACCCTCTATCCTGCTCCAAGTTGCCATTATCTTCTAGGAAGGAGCTTGTACAGACATTTGATGCCCCAATAGTTGTAGCTGCTGCCTGAGAGACAGAACCCATATTGCCTGGCTCTGGTAGCCAACAGAGCTTCCATTTACAAGTTCCCCAGGACTGCAGCAAACAAAGAAGTAGTTCTTAATTGATGCAGGAGCACCACCTCATGGCTACACAACTAAGCCCAGCACAGAAGGAGGAAGCAAAAACATCCATCTCCCATTTTCTCCCTAGAAGAGGCTTAACTTCCTACTTTCTCAGCTGCTACCTGAGGGTCCAGCTTCCAATCAGCCTGCATCTAGGTGCTGAATGTGATCTTCCCCTTTGGTACACTGATGGGTCTTGGCATATTTTTGACTTCTGTGAGCCACTGAGAACAAAGAAGGAGGATAACAAAGATCTCAGAGACAACCAGGAGCTCAGACTGGGCTGACTGATGAGGTTCATCTCCTACGTGAGATACTTTTATCAAGACAAGGAGAGGCAGCTATTTTTCTACTGCACAGAAACCAACACAGAGTCAAAGGAAATGAAAAAAAGAGGAATATGTTCCAAACAAAAGAACACGAGAAGTCTCCAGAAACTGATCTTAAACAAAGATAAGTGATTAATCTGACAGAGTTCAAAATAATGATCATAAATATAGGTGTGATATATCACACAGGAGCCATGAGCCAGGATAAAAAGTTACATGTCAATTGTGATAATTAAATTTATGTAACAACTTGACTGGGCCATGGGTACCAATACATTTGGCTAAATATTGGTTACATATTACTTTAGGGTTCATCTGTGAGGCAGTTTCTGGATGAGATTAACCTCTGAATTGGTAGACTCAGTGAAGCAGATTGCCCTCCCCAATGTGCGTGGAACACATCCACTGAAGGACTTAATAGAATGAAAGGCTAAGTAAGAAAGAGTTGTCTTTGTCTGCCTTTGAGCTGGGACATTGGTCTTCTCCTGCCTTTGGACCAGGGCTCAAACTTGGAATTGGACTGGAACTTACACCAAGGGCTCTCCTGGTTTTCAGACCTTCAGATTCAGACTGGAACTGTACTTTTGGCTGTCCTCAGTCTCCAGCTTGCTTTCTACAGAACTAGGATTTCTTAACCTCCATAATTATCATATGAGTCAGTTCTTTACAGTGTATGTGTATATATACATTTATTTCGACGATAAATAAACGTTAAATTCATGTGTATATGTTTTTTCTTCTGTTTCTCTGGAGCACCCAGACCAAAAAGAAAAAACAAAAAGAGAATTCTAGGGTAGATATGGACCTAGATCTAATGTAATAGCCAATATTTATTTAATTCAAGCAGCGGGGGAAGAAATCTGCCTCATTTAAGCAAAAAAGGTAATTTACCAGTTCCCGTAACTAGGTGTTCAAAGGCAGGTCCACCTTCAGGTATAGCGGAGTCCAGTGGTTCAAATAAACTTAGCTGTTCCTCCTTCCCTCTCTTCCTCTTTCCCTCCCTCTTTTTTCCTCTCTCTTCCTCTTTTTCTTCCTCTGTCTCAGATTGCTTGATTGATATCTAGCTATCTAATCTAATCCAGAACAATACTGAAAACAAGGTCCACAATGAAGCCAACACATAGAACAAAAGCAAGAACAGTGGCCCTTGAAAACCCTAAGGCTATACTTCACAGTTGGTAATGCAAAAGGAGAGACATCATTTATAGCACCCCCCCTCTGCCACACACACACCCCATCCAAAAGTGGAGCATTCCTATGAAATCTCTCCTAAATGTAAATTGAAGCAATTACCTTGGAACACATCTTGCTAATAATGCATAAAATAAATGGAAATAAACCAAAGATGCTTAAAGACACAGTTCAAAACTTGAGGCTGAGATGCTAAGTGTGGTTCCCAAGGAAGGAGCTTGTTGTTGTCACTCTCCCTGCTTGGGAGGCATGCTGCCACTATTTACTACAAAACAAATATCAAAACCTATTTTCACTTTTTCCCTTTTTTTTTCCCTTTTTTTTTTTTTTTGCATTTCTATTTTTCTTTATTTCTTGGTCAAATTTTTTACTTGAAAGATATAAAATGCATATTTAATGAAATCATAACAGATAAAGATGTGTACAAGTCATAAATTCAATGAATTTTCACAAAATGAACACACCTCTGTAGCCTACATACAGAATAAGAATAGGCAAATGTATATGTATAACTGAATCACCTTGCTGTGCACGTGAAACTAACACAACATTGTTAAACAACTATACTCCAAAATAAAAATTTTTAAAAAGAGTCAAAAAAAAAATATTTGTGTCTCAAAAAAAAAAAGAAACAACTTTAACAGCATCTTGGAATTGTTCTCATGTTCTTTTCGAGTCACTAACCTCTTTCCCAAGGTAACTGTTATAATGACTTCTAATAACTGTTATAATGACTTCTAATAATATATCAAGTTGCATGTATATGAACTTGATATAAAAGGAATCATACAGTAAATACCTTATTGTATATGACTTATTTTGCTCAACAGTATGTTTATGAGATTCATGTTTTTTAATGTATAAGTTCATATTGTCTTTCAGCAAACTAAATGTCCATCAACAGATGAATTGATAAAGAAGATGTAGCACACACACATATGAAATGGAATACCACTCAGCCACAAAGAAGAAGGAAATTTTTCCACCTGCAGCAACAGGGCATTATGCTAAGTTACACAAGTCAGACAGAGAAAGACAAATGCCGTATAACTTATATGTGGACTCTAAAAAATACAAGCTAGTGAATAAAACAAAAGCAGTCTCACAAATATAGAGAACAAACTAGTGGTTTCCAGTGGGGAGAGGGAAGGGGAGAGAGGAAATACAGGGGTAGGGGGAAAAACGGATTATAATGGGAATATATGAAATCACATGTGTGAAACCTTTGAAAACTGTAAAGAATTTAAAGAATCTTTAATTCAATAAAAATAAAAAAATTACGTTTTTAAAATTCATTTTATCTTTTTTTTAACATCTTTATTGGAGTATAATTGCTTTACAATGGTGTGTTAGTTTCTGAACAGGGCTCAAAAGGTATAACAAAGTGCCTTTTTTATAAAAACAAAAATTCTCTTCAAATTTCTTTCAGTTAGCAAAAACAGATACTTACGTACGTCCTTCATAAAAGTGGCATAAAGCAAACCTTAGAGAAATGGAGGATACTTGTATTTCTCCAAGTTCCCAGATATCAAATGTGGGGAAGGGGCTTCCCTGGTGGCGCACTGGTTGAGAGTCTGCCTGCCGATGCAGGGGACACGGGTTCGTGCCCCGGTCCGGGAAGATCCCACATGCCGCGGAGCGGCTGGGCCCGTGAGCCATGGCCGCTGAGCCTGCGCGTCCGGAACCTGTGCTCCGCAACGGGAGAGGCCACAACAGTGAGAGGCCCGCGTACCGCAATAAAAATAAAAAAATAAAAAATAATAAAAAAATAAATGTGGGGAAGCATATGTGTCCTATTTTGGATCTCACCTTAAGACTGATTATTGTATGCAGGTAGATCAATTACCTTGATTTGCTCATGATGCATGATGGGTTGAACTCTGTTGTTTAAAGGGGGCCATACTGGTATCTCCACCACAACCATCTTTAATGCTAAGGATGCTTCTTCCAAAGCAATTTTGCGGGAAAAGAAACACAACATACCACTCCTGGACTCTTCTGCCTTTGGTCATGGGATCTAGTCAGTTCTCTCATTACAGGGACCTATTTTCTAATTAGGGTTATAAAATAAAATGTGTGTTTGTACTGAAGGAGTAAAGAAAGCACAAAAAAGAGACTCTGCCCATCACAAAGCAGAAGCAGTGAAACATCATTTGAAAAACTAAGCTGCGGATAATATATCCAACTTGTGATTTGTGGAGCTTTGCCAACGTGGTTCAAACCACGATGCACTTGACATGTGTGGAAAATCACTCTCTTAAATTACTCAAACATTTCTCTTCCTTCCCCTTGCCTCCAATGACATGAGCCTGAAAAAAAATATCTTTTTTACTTTCTAATTGATCATCTGCACTTTATTTTCTGAAGACCCCCATGTCAACATCAAGCAAGTGAAATGCCAGTGCCATTGCAAATAGAGGAGTAAGTGCATAACTTGGACATTTTTATAATAATCACATTAGACAAAAACCGCATTCTGAGGAGTTTTTAATGGGTCTAACAGAGGCCCAGGGACTCAGGGGAGCAGAAGGCTATAGGCCAAAGAATTTCAACCACCAGAGAAGAAAACTAATGGCCCATTAAAGCACACCCTGGAGTGCTTTATCGCTGTCATTGGAATTAGAATATATATCTTTGTTTTAAAATAGAATGTTGCTTTGATGACATTTTAACATGCTGCCTGCCTTTTTTCCGTTGACTATCAGTACCTTAAAAAGTCAAGCTAAATTAAGATACAATAGAAGCAAATTAAACCTTTGATGTCACAGAGAAACTAGAGGCATTATAACAAATTATTTTACAGGGCTATGAAATTACACTATAATCCAATTATTTTACAAAGGAATTTGGAGAGTAGGTATTTTGGTTGTGGATGACAATAGAAGGTTAATGCAATCCTGACAATACCACACCTAAAATAACTTTCTGCTGATTGACTTCAGATGTTTAAATTTATACATATTTCAGTATCTCTGAATTCCTTTTCATTAGGAATGTTTTAGAATTTAAATTGATCCACAAAACTTGTGTGTTGGTAACATATATGTGAAAATTACAAAACTGATAACAGTTTTTAAAGAAAATTTTGTTTGGGTTCATGAAAAATCAGTCTTTGCCTTAAATGTATAACGTCTGAAAAACAATGGTCCATCCCACTGCGTTTAGTAACTATAGGATCCTGCTAAATCAGTAGTGCTCCTACATATTAGTAAAGACACAGTTTTCATGAAAGCTTAGTGACAAGATCTCATCATCAACTCATATTTAATCAATGTTGATAGAAAGCCCAGAAGACTATAAAAATGACTCCTGAAAAAGATACTGTAAAAACATAGGCATAATATTGAGAACTGAGAATCTTGGATGGTGGGTTTATATGTCATTGTATGATTTTACATTCAACTGTATCAAGAAAATATTATATAATCTGTGACCAATCAGATAAACATATTATCCAGGAGAAATGCCTCAAAATGCAACATTAGAAAACATGTGACTAAAAATTAAACCCTTAATAATGTGGATATTATGAGCCATCTTAATAGAAAGAACATTATAATGATGAGTGGGTGGGAAACTTTGTATATGACATGGGATAATTCTCACATTTAAGGATCAGTGTGTTAACACTGACGGCCTCCTCTGGTTCTTACTGGGCAAGATATGTATATGAGTGAGTGTGTGTGTTTAAATCATTAAAGATGAAGTAAAATCTCTGACTAATGGGAGGTCAATCTCACACACTTGCACATAGACCTAATAACCAGGATCTGCTTGCTTTAGCTCCAACATACACACTTCACAGAAAACTGTTCCTATGAGCTATGTGTATTGATCAGCTAGATCCTCCAGGTATCAACATATGTATATATAGGTATATAGTGTAGTCTTGATCAAATGCATTTTCTCTTTCATATAATACTCAACAAATAGAACTACCTAGCCATAAATATATACTTGGAAGAAAAAAAAGAAATAAAGATCACCCAACTGCTTAGTGGAAAACAGCTGAACATTTTCCTGCTATATTCTTTTCAAAGCAACATGTCCTAAGTCAGGCTGTGCTCCCACATCACATATTTCCTGGAATATTTTGTTGAATCAAATTCTTAATTTATTCATATATGGTCCTCTGGATGACAAAATAATTTCAGTTTGTGCTGAAAATCCCAGACATGGATGGAGTGGCTTAGAACATGAAAAGGTGAAATTAATATAACAAGAAATTTTTTTAAATCCTGCAACTATAGTTAATACAAATACATTGGTGATTGATAGCTGCAAGTAACCTTTCCCAGTCTCTGAACACCACCAAATACTGAGATTTTCCTTAGGCAAAAGTTGGTCCACTTAAAAAAAAGAAAAAAAAAAAAGTTGGTCCACTTAGAACAATTACACTTTTCAATCTACATGTAATAAATATATTTAAATTATAAGTATGTGGTCCAATAGTCAAATAAAGATGAATTGCCATTAAAAAAGAGAATTTTGGAGAGGTAGTGCATAATAACATTTTCAAACTATAAATTAATCTCATTCAGATTTCTAATTAGACATTGCTAACTGTGCCAGGAGCTAATTTTGCTCAGTAAATCTGAATTTTACTTCACCTCAACTCAGGAGAAGAAACTGAGAAAAAAGAGCCTTTTATTCATATTTTTTTTTTGCTGTGTGCACGTTTGAATAGTTTTTCTTTGACAATAACCTGAAGTTTATGCAAATAAATCAGTGAGCAAAGGAGAATTTGGTAAGCTTATAATACAGATATATTACTGAAATAAACATGGTTCGTGTAGCTGTCAGTTGATAATCTTTTAGTAGCTATAAGTAATGGAATTTGTTTGGTGTAAAAGTGGCAACTAAACCCATCTGTTATTTTTGTTTATGTCAAGTAACTTATAAGAATGCAATTAAATGTGGGCTCTCAAATGCATTCCCTTATATTTGGTGACTGGACATTATTAACTACCCTCATGCATAAGGAGAGGCTGACTGTTCTTTAATATCAGTTTCATAAATTTTTAGAATATAAAGAACAGCATAACAAAATATTTCCTTTGTTAGTAAATTTTGATTAATGCCCTTCTACTATGCATGGTAGTGTCTGTCCAGGAAATAGGCAATGGGATGATAGAACAGTGATAAGAAAAATCTGTGCAAGTCTAAACTGATATTCCAAAGTCTAATTTCATGGTTATTAATGTAAGGAGTGGGATTGGAAAGAGCCCTAAGATCAGCTGCTGTTAGATACCTGGTGATTGGTCTCAACTTGCAAAACGACTAAAGAATTTTCAGAACTGATGAAATGACAACAGTATTACATTTGGAATTCAAGGACTCTAATGATGTTTTTGGATCTATCATCCATACACCACATTATCTAAACTCTTTCCTGTGACATAGAAAGTTGGACTCTCTCTTCCCAATATTTTCCGAGTGTCCAGCATATAACAAGTTGCCTTCAAATATATGGATTTGTATATCTACAGAAAGCTGCTCTCAAGTATGCCAAGTCTAGATCTCCAAAAAGAGTATATGAGCCAACTTCTAAAAAGTACAGATAGAAGGGGTGGTGGGGAAGAGCAAGTTAGCAGTGTACAAAAACCCTGAGCTCACCTCCTCCCAGAGATACACTGATTCTACACCAACATATAGAGCAGTTCCTCCTGCAGAAGACCGGAGGGATGACTGAACAGCTAGCTACTGCACACAGGGTAGGGAAGATGGAGACACCACATCCATGGGAACGCCAACCCCGCCACAATGACCTGCAGTTGGGAGAAATATAGCTGAGGGGCCTAAGTGAAGACTCACCCACCCTGCGACACAGCAAAAAACAGCAGTTTAAAGGGCACTTAGACTTTACAGGGAAGAAAATCCATTTACTAACCCTAGAGCTTCTGCCAAATGAGCAGGGAGCCCTCTCTGGTCTCCCTGCTCCAGCTCCAGCCACAGCAGTCCTGCCAAGGAAGCCTGGGGTGCAGGGCTCCCCAGGGGCTGCCCACCACCCAGAACTGGTCCAGCTTTAACCCCCCAGCCAAGGTGGTCTCAGGGGGCACAGCACTCCCAGGGACTGGCCCCCAGTTCAGACCACTCGAGCTCCAGACAGCCTGCCAAAGCCACCAGGCATGTTTTGTTTCTGTTTTCTCAGTAGATGATGATTTAAATCATAAACTGAGAGTAAGGATGAGAAGACTAGTACAGATGAGTTTTGAGGAGAGCTGAGGAGCTGCAAAGAATTAATTGTGGCGAGTGGGAAGACCAAAAAAAAAAAAAAAAAGGAATGTATAGTTGGATTGTTCAGCAATACTGTATTCACTGGGCATTTGTGACCACACATTTTAAGTGAGATTATGTAGTTCAGTTTTGTGCTTTTCTGCAGCAAAGCTTACCTGCTTAGTGCAGTCGTGAAATTTATCCTAGGCAGGAATATTTGCCAGATAAGCACAGTAGAAGGAGAGAGGGGCAAAAAGATTAAGGGTCTGCCGTAAGGTGTGAATACAAGGACAGGTCTTAACTGAGCTACTTGCAATTCTATCAATACCTCATCTTTTCTGGACTTGGTAGCTTTAAAATTACTGTTTCTTCTTCTTGCAGTAAGTGTTTGTTTCTTTGGAAAAGTCACGCTTGAAGTGAACGTTCAGGTTAAATGTCACAATCTCTTTTCGCTTCTTTTTCTCTACTCCCAAGGAGACCTGTGTTTCTATCCCAACAGTTATAATAATAACGCATTGCAATTAACACATATATGGGGTCACTTATAATTAGTTCGTATGAGTCACAATTGCGTTATTATTATCAAAACAAAATCTTGTCATCCAGTATGTGAAAAGCGCCTTTGGATATTTATCGTTTGATCTATTTACACTCCTCTTCATTAGAACGTAAACTCCATTTGCACCAGTACTTTGTCTTGCTCACCAAGATAGTGACTGCTCACAGTAGCAGTCGTCAGTCAAAATTTCTTTTAAATAGATTAATATATGAGCATGTGAATTAGTGTCTGCGGCGTACGGTTTCTACCTTACCATTTGTGAACTCCTGAGGCGCCGGTGTTACCGCACTAGCTTGGCTTCGTCTGACGGACAGCAACCAAAACGCTGACACGCCGAGGTTTGCAGCAAACAGAGGGCTGATTCACAAGGTAGCCAAGCGACAGGAGAACCTCAGGCTTGCCTCCTTGAAGACAAGAGGCTCAAGGTATTTGAGGAATAAAATAAGCACAGCTATCTGAAGTACGGTGAGCGTGAGGCGCCCGCAAACTGGAAAAACGCGCAGGCGCCGTCCTTCTGCGCAGGCGTCGTCCTTCTGCGCAGGCGTAACTAACCTACGGGCCCCTGCGTGTTCCAAAATGCACGCGCTAACCACGCGTTTTTCCGCCTCAAAAGTTCCCCAATAGGCCGCTCGCGCGCATGTCCTTAGAGAGTCCATGGTCCTGACCAGTCTTAACCAGCTCAGCTCCAAGTAGACACAGCTGACTCCAAGTTCCTAGAAAACAACTCCAGCAATCATCTCATTGTTTAGGCTACATGCCACTTGCAGGACATGCAAGTCCTTGATTAGCGAAGGCAGGTGAAATAGATTTGACTAAAGATTACACGCGGTTTCAGTATCACCGTCTATGTTATTTTACAGATTCAAAATAAATACTTGCCTAATAAAAAAATGAATTTCTGAATCCTGTACTATATTTTAAGCTTGATAGTGAAGATATCCATCAGTTTACTCAGTGAGCCTTTCCTGTGTGTACCCACAGTGAATTTCTTTGCTAATAATGTGTTCGGGGGATCAAATAGGTTTGACTCTTGATATAATAGACTATTGCAGTCTTTGTAAGAGCATTATGGAATTCTTGACAACTGTCTGTGTTCTCAAGTACAATACTTTAGAATAGTTAAGGGTTAAATATGAATCTCCATGTACCAAATGTAGTATGTCTCTTTAGGAAGGCTTATTCTTGGTTTGCTGAAAAACCCCTAGTGAAGGCAATTATAACTCTCCTTAATTTTGATGATAAAAGTATCCGAACAAATCCTCTTTCAGGTTAATATAAGTACAACCCAAATTTTAGTTGTCATTTTAGTCATTATCCTGAGCAGGTAGGCATGCCTTAAAGACTGTGTGCAGAATAAGAATATAAGAATGGGAAATATTGCGGAGCAATTAGCAACACAGTTGGCCCTCTGTATTCGCGGGTTTCACATCCACAGATTGAACCAATCGCAAATTGAAAAGATTTTTTTTTAAGTTCCAGAAAGTTCCCAAAAGCAAAACTCAGCTTTGCCATGCACTGGCAACTATTTACATAGCATTGATATTGTATTAGGTATTATAAGTAATCTAGAGCTAATGTAAAGTATTTGGGAGGATGTGCAAAGGTTATAATCAAATACTATGACATCTTATATAAGGGACTTGAACATCCAAGGATTTTGGTATCCAACCCCCCACAGATACCGAGGGGTGACTGCATTTACAAACTTAGACCTCTTTATTGAATGACCAACTTTTATCATCTCTTACAAGGCTGCATCAATAAAAGATAGTTCAGATTTGATATACAATTTTTCATCAGCGTTTTTTTTTCTTGAGGGGAGGGGTAGAGGTGATAGAGGATTGTATCTAAGAATAACCTGCAGTGGGAATGACCTTCACATTACCTAGAATTGATCTCATGGATAATTAATTATGTCAGAAAGTACATTTCTGCTGTTTGCCACAACTAGCCCTGTAGATGTGAAAGTGCCTTTATTGGTAATCTCCAGTATTGTGAGCACCTCACAGGCAGTGCAGGAAAGCTTTAAAAGCCTGATGAGACTTTGACAGTGAGCATTAATGGTGATATGTGCTTAATGAGGAAGTAAGAACTCTCAGGCAAATTGGATTCTGGTGTCTGCAGTCAATCAGTGGAGACCACAACACTTGTACTTTGAGATCTGGAAGAAACATATTCCACAGACTGATGGACATTTTCAGTGGAGAGAGATTAAAGAATTGATGTGAAGAAGATTCTGTGAAGCTTGTGATCAATGAAAGATTCAAAATTCTCTTTTGTACAACAATTTAGGGATTCATTTGATACATTTTCAGACATACATTTTATAAGTAATTTTATTATTTCTCCCCTCATTCATTTCTTTTTTATTTCTCTATACTTTCTATTCCTTTCTTCCTCTCCCCAGTCTCTATAGTCAACAGACCTGGGTTTGAACAAGCTGCTCCTTCATTACCAAGTATGTGACCTTAAGGAAGTTATTTAATCTTAGAACTTAGTTTCCTTATTTCTAATGCCAGGATTTTCTGTTGAATTGTATAATTTATCAAAACCAACTAGTGCCTGAGACCTATTAGCTGCTCTTTCCATCTCTTCCATACTCTAATCCCCCTTTTGTCCTAACACATTTATTTGACAGAAACACATGTATGTGCATGTGTCTTCACAGGATAGCTTCTGTTTATTAAGGGCTAGTAATGTATCAGGCATCCTGATATCATTTTTACATGGATGAACTTATGGAATTGTTATGAGAAACAACTTTACGGCTGATTAATTTTAGTTTCAGAGACATCATAAAAGCTACCCAAAGTCGGGGATGCAGTAAGTCTTAGAGTTTTAACTGGAAACCAGACTTATCTGATATTCCAATACTCATGTTTTTAATCCCTACACTATGCCTAATTTATACTTCCCATAATATTAGCTTGCCTAATAGATAACTTATGAACCAAAATCCAATTGAATGCTATACCTTTTACATAATTTCTCTTGCTTTAGCCTAATGCTTATAATATTTATCCATTTTAAAGGTGAAGAAACTACAGATTAACAAAGTTGTTCATTTTTCCAAATTCTCAAAATTTACAAATTTGGGGCCAGACACTGGGCTCAACAGTGAATATAAAAGGGTGAAGAAGGTGTGGTCTTTTTCCTATTGGGAGAAGTGGACTTGCATAAGGTCAGTTATTGTGGGAATGAGTGGTTTTCACTGTGCATAGAATATTACCTAGGTTTTAATTCTACCAGTGTACAAGCTGTTAACTTCTTCTAAGCTTCATTTGGCATAGGATGAGAATAATCCATACCTCATAGGGCCACCAGGAAAAGTAAATAAGCTAACATGTAAGAAAACATAAGCTATTATAAAAATTGGTGTATGTCTGTAATAGAAAAACAAATACCTATAAAAATTCTGTGGGGACACAAAGCAGGTGTTGCAGATTGAGTCCCTCTGGAGGCAGTCCAAAAAATGGAGATTGATACTCAACGTATTTACTAAAGGAGTGTTTTGAGGATTTACATCTGTGGAATAGAAGCAAACACAGGATCAGGCAGAAGTCATTAAGCTGCCATGTAGACTGAACCCGTAAAGAACCCTGGAACTGCAGTGTTCCTTCAGTGTTGGGGTAAAATCTTTATACCCCCATACTGATCAATCATGTAGACCGCCTCTGAAAGCAGGCATGAATTCGGAACTCGGTCAAGGAAAGTTTTTTTTAAACTACGTCAGTCCCCCAGTGAGTGCTGACAGCTGAGAGACATCTTTATTTAGCACCTTTAGAAGCTGGGAGAATAATTCTTAATTCCATATAGCAAATCTGGTGTGCATGATGGAAGGGAAGGTATTTTGGTGCCCTAGTTAGGGGAGAGGGGTTGTAAAAGGTTACACAGAGAAGGGGATATTTGGTTTTGGTCTTAGACTTGATAACTCCTGAAACTTCTATTTACACACACACACACAGTCAATCCCCTAAATAGTAAACATTTTATATTTGATCCCATATTATTTAACATGGAAGAGGAGGGAGCTGAGAGATGAATCACTGCATTTGAGTACTTTTTCTTTCCTGTAGAGGTAATTTCACCGGATAGAATGATAGTGTTTTATGATATATTTGTATTGCTTCTCTGACATCATTTAGACTTTGCAAGTGTGAAGTGTGTTCTGAAGGAAAGCTCTATTAGCTCATGGACATACCCAGAGGTCACTGATAAATACTGAACATAACCATTTTAGATGAGTTGGCACAACAGTCTATGTTTTTATTCAAAGGCAACTGCAGAAATGTACTCGTGTTTACTTAACTACTCCTTGATGCCTTATTTTGTCTTCCAAATGACCCTTAACAGATGATGTAAAAGTCCTGTCAGCCTGTGGTTTGCAGAAGATAAGTTTCCAAAAGCACTTTCTAATGTAAGCTCCCATCACAAACTTACCTTCACAGACTATCGGACCTCGTGATCTCATGACCTCTTGCTTTATGTGAAACTAAATTCCGAGGAAGGCATCCATTCAACATAACTTATCAATGGCATTCTATACTAATTTAAAACCTCTCTGTTTTTCCCTGACATGTCTATTTTATTAGCACATAGGTGATAATGTGGAACTACTTCATTAACTTGAGGTTAGCCAACAGCCATTTTATTTATTTATTTATTAACATCTTTATTGGAGTATAATTGCTTTACAATAGTGTGCTAGTTTCTACTTTATAACAAAGTGAATCAGCTATACATATACATATGTCCCCATATCCCCTCCCTCTTGCGTCTCCCTCCCTCCCACCCTCCCTATCCCACCCCCTAGGTGGTCACAAACCACCGAGCTGATCTCCCTGTGCTATGCGGCTGCTTCCCACTAGCTAGCTATTTTACATTTGGTAGTGTATATATGTCCATGCCACTCTCTCACTTCATCCCAGTTTACCCTTCCCCCTCCCCATGTCCTCAAGTCCATTCTCTACGCCTGTGTCTTTACTCTTGTCCTGCCCCTAGGTTCTTCAGACCCATTTTTTTTTTTTTTAGATTCCATATATATATGTGTTAGCATACAGTATTTTTTTTAACGTCTTTATTGGAGTATAAGTGCTTTACAATGGTGTGTTAGTTTCTGCTTTATAACAAAGTGAATCAGTTATACATATGTCCCCATTTCCCCCCCTCTTGCGTCTCACTTCCTCCCACCATCCCTATGCCACCCCTCTAGGTGGTCACAAACCACATAGCTGATTTCCCTGTGCTATGCGGCTGCTTCCCACTAGCTATTTTACGTTTGGTAGTGTATATATGTCCATGCCACTCTCTCACTTTGTCACAGCTTACCCTTCCCCCTCCCCATGTCCTCAAGTCCATTCTCTAGTAGGTCTGTGTCTTTATTCCCGTCTTGCCCCTAGGTTCTTCATGACCTTTTTTTTTTTTCCTTAGATTCCATATATATGTGTTAGCATACGGTATTTGTTTTTCTCTTTCTGACTTACTTCACTCTGTATGACAGACTCTAGGTCCATCCACCTCACTACAAATAACTCAATTTTGTTCTGTTTTATGGCTGAGTAATAGTCCATTGTATATATGTGCCACATCTTCTATATCCATTCATCCGATGATGGACACTTAGGTTGCTTCCATGTCCTGGCTATTGTAAATAGAGCTGCAGTGAACATTGTGGTACATGACTCTATTTGAATTATGGTTTTCTCAGGGTATATGCCCAGTAGTGGGATTGCTGGGTCGTATAGTTCTATTTTTAATTTTTTAGGGAAGCTCCATACTGCTCTCCATAGTGGCTGTATCAATTTACATTCCCACCAACAGTGCAAGAGGGTTCCCTTTTCTCCACACCCTCTCCAGCATTTGTTGTTTGTAGATTTTTTGATGATGGCCATTCTGACTGGCGTGAGGTGATACCTCATTGTAGTTCTGATTTGCATTTCTCTAATAATTAGTGATATTGAGTATCCTTTCATGCCAATAGCCATTTTACTTGGCATTTAATGCACAGGAGAAACAGTTCCACTTCATTAAAAAACCTACACTTAACTGCTGTTAGACCATAATTGGTCCTGAGTGACACTGAGATATCTTGTTTGAGTCACCAGAAGTGTTCACTCACATAAGATGACCCAGGACACAGACCTGATTAAATGCACTTATGAAATGCAGAAAGGAAATGCATTGAAGATGTGCCATCTAGGGAAAGCCCCAAGGATTAAACCCCTATTTTAAAAGAAAAGGATCAATTTATATAAAAGTGAGTCATGGGCTTCCCAGATGGCACAGTGGTTGAGAGTCCGCCTGCCGATGCAGGGGACACGGGTTCGTGCCCCGGTCCGGGAGGATCCCACATGCCGCGGAGCGGCTGGTCCCGTGAGCCATGGCCGCTGAGCCTGCGCATCCGGAGCCTGTGCTCCGCAGCGGGAGACGCCACAACAGTGAGAGGCCACGTATTGCAAAAAAAAAAAAAAAAAAAAAGTGAGTCATGTATCAACTCAAGTGTATTCACAGATTGGTATTCTATGGTCCTATCCATGCTGGTGGGGGCGGGGTGGGGAGGGGAGATTCTAACCTTCCTCTAGTTTATCCCAAGACTATAAGACATACTATATTTTTAAAATTTATTTTAATTTTTTTGGGCTGCTTTGGTTCTTCATTGCTGTGCATGGCTTTCTCTAGTTGCGACGAGTGGGGGCCACTCCTCAGTGCAGTGCACAGGTTTCTCATTGCGGTGACTTCTGTTGTTGCGGAGCACAGGCTCTAGGCACGTGGGTTTCAGTAGTTGTGGCACATGGGCTCAGTAGATGTGGCTCACAGCTCAGTAGCTGTGGCTCGCGGGCTCTAGAGTGCAGGCTCAGTAGTTGTGGCGCATGAGCTTAGTTGCTCTGCGGCATGTGGGATCTTCCCAGGCCAGGCCACCTGCATTGGCAGGTGGATTCTTAACCACTGCGCCACCAGGGAAGCCCCAAGACACACCATTTTAATGTTAAAACTACCAGCTACAATGTTTGGAGAACTAGCACATAAAGCACAATTCATAGTCCTCTCTAGTGCCCTATGCATTCAACAATGCAGATCTGAAAAAAACTGGGACACAGTAGTTTGGTAACTTTTCTGTGTACCCAGTTAGTATGTTGTGAGCTTTAAAGTCAGATACACATAAGTGTGTCCCAGCTCTACCTTTTCTATTTCCCTTTTGGCTAACCTGTTTCTAATTTGTGTTCTGATTATTTGCAATGACATTTTTTGTCACTGTCAATGCTAAACACAGAAGCTATGCCTCTAATGCAATTTGAAAGCACCACTGCAGCTGGGGGCCATCAATATTGTCACCATCACTGATGCCTGGGGTCACTGGGCACTGGTGTTAGTAAGAATGTCATCATTTAATTCCTGGAAGAAGTCACTAGCTCTGTCTAACAGAGACAGTGTTTGCTTTTGCTGCTCAGAATGGTTAAAAATATGCTTTCCATTTGAGTTTTGAATTTGAGTTTTCTCTTGTAAGAAACTAAGAGTGAGGTCTCAAGAGGAGAAGATATAGTAAACAGGCATGAGGGTTGTTATTTATATGTAGTACTCCTCCTAAAACACCAACTTGGAAGCAAGTTGGATCTGGAAGAAGAGGGAACGTAGATGAATCAAGGCATCTTGATTTGTCCTGTTAAGTACTGTCTCCAGCATTTCACTCTAACAATCATCTCAACCTCAGATGAACCTCCTTAGGTTGTCAACAATGTAGCCTATAGCAGTGGCCAAACATGAGGTGGATACACTCACTGGTATTCAGTCAATAGGACTAGATAATATTTTCTTATTTTTACAACCAAGACTTTAATTAGGGCAAAGCTACAGAATCTGTGCATTTATTGCTGAGGCCCAAACACTATAGAAATTTGTCTCTAGGTTTATGAAATATAAAATAGCTTAGCTATTCCTTACAGGCTTTAACTCCTTGGACCAACTATATATTTATGACTCAATTGTCAAATAATAAATCTATTTTTCTAATAGCACTGTCTTGACTAAAGAGAAAAATGGCTCCTCTACAATTATTGATTTTTTTTTTTTTTTTTTTTTTTTTGCAGTACGCGGGCCTCTCACTGTTGTGGCCTCTCCCATTGCGGAGCACAGGCTCCGGACGCGCAGGCTCAGCGGCCATGGCTCACGGGCCTAGCCGCTCTGCGGCATGTGGGATCTTCCCGGACCGGGGCACGAACCCGTGTCCCCTGCATCAGCAGGCGGACTCTCAACCACTGCGCCACTGTGAAGCCCCTGATTTTTTAAGTAATGCATTGTCGTGTGTATGTGGGTGTGTGTGTGGGTGACGTGTGTGTGTGGTGTGTGTGTTTGTGTGATGTGTGTGTTTGTGTGGTGTGTGTGTATGGTGTGTCTGTGGTGTGTGTGTGTTCGTGTGTGGTGTGTGCGGTGAGTGGTGTGTGTGTGGTGTGTGTGGTGTGTGTGTGTGGTATGTGTATGTGTGGTGTGTGGTGTGTGGTGTGTGGTGTGTGGTGTGTGTGTGTGTGTGGTGTGTATGTGTGTGTGGTGTGTGCGGTGTGTGTGTGGTGTGTGTGGTATGTATGTGTTTGTGTGGTGTCTGTGGTGTGTGTGTGGTGTGTGTGGTGTGTTCGTGTGTGTGTGTGTGGTGTGTGTGTGGGGGTGTGTGGAGTGTGTGTGTTGGAGGAAGAGACAAGAAAGAAAGGTGATTTTTGAAAAAATTTCTTAAATATGGACTTTGAATTTAGACCTGTTTTCTCTTCGTTGTGAATATGATAGGACCTAAGTTTTAGTATATTGAGAGGCCTAAAAGCCTGCATTCTTGCCTAGATGTCTATCACCACCTAGCTCTATGATTTGGGGGAAATTATATCACCTTTCCAAGCCTCATCTGTAATACTGAGATAATAATCATACCTAACTTACAGAGTTATTGTGAGATCAGAGGGTTAATCAAAATAAATCACTCAGCACCTAGCATTTACACACACTCAGTAAACAGTTGCTATGAATGTCTCCACTGTTTCTTGAGACATCAGAGCTGACCCTTTGTTGACTATGTGGCCTTGTTTTTTAATATCTATTTGAAGTTTCTTTTATGTTAAGCTGTGCTGAACCAACCTTGGACATTATTATTTTTTCCTTCTTGTCCAAACACCAATGCTGGATTACCTAACCAGTCAAATAAGCATGCTTAAGACACCTGAAAGCAGGTAAGAGATACATCAAGAGAACTGACAGGAACTCATTAACCCATCATATCTTCTTTATGACACTGCTCATTAAACTGCAAGACAGCATTATCTGGGAGGTAGAGACCTCCCCAGAGAAAGTGTGGAGCTCCATCCCAGGTCAGGAAAAATAATAATCAGACAGAGAACCCCTTCGGGGCTTTTCTTTCAAATGCTCTTGCTTTGTTTTTTTTTTTTTTTAGAGACACCATAGCTCTAGTAAAATAACTATCCTAGGTGTGGCAGGGATTAGATAACTCATCATAGAACTTCTCTATGTCCTACTTAATACCTTCAGGGGAAAGGGCACAGAGAGAAAATTACATATGGGGAGCATAGATAAAACCATTATGCTTTGACTTTGGGAAAATTAAAATACAATCATAGCTAACAGATAATTATGGTACCATTAAGGTAATGAGTTAATTATTATATTAATTGGCAGGTTAATAGAACTGCAAAATGGATTTTAGAAGTCTGAATTTAAGTAACAGGGAAATAATGTATTAAGAATTCTCTGCAGATAATATATCCTTACAAAAATCTGGTTTTCCCCATGAATTCCTGATTATATATTTACTCCCCTTCAACTAATAGTTTTGAAACAAATAAGAAAGTATAGTAGACACCGATAATTTCTAATGATTACAGAGACTTTGTAAAGATTAAACATGATTTGAGATATGATAACAGGTTTGTTTTAACTTGATTTTTACATATCAAAAGAAATACTTTAAGCGCAGATGTCATATTTCTCTTACTTGACCTTTGTGGCCTTTTGCATTTCTTTTGAGGTTGAATCACATTCAGTTCTACGTGGGACCAGCTACTCTAATACCTGTTCGTGTTTGTTCTCCTTTTAGCTGGCTTACAAGAAACTGTAACCTTGAATAAATAAACCCTGGGCTAACTCTGTGTTGGAAGACTACATGACTATTAGAAAGATCATGGGCTTTGTAGTTTCAAAGCCTAAATTTCCATGTAGTTTTCAGTTATAGAATTTTTGAAAAATTACTTAACCTTCTTAAGTTTGTCTCCTCATATATAATAGTGTCTGTTGCTGATGCCAACAGAGCCTTTACCATAGTTATGACCATTTAGGGTCATAGATTCCTAAGAAGGAAAGAAGATTTGATTTGCTAAGGGAATCCATAGATGATAGGTAGATACAGATAGAGATAAAAATTTCCCTTTTGAATATCATATGAACAAGAATAGACATATCCAGCCTTGACTTTAAAAAATGGGTTTTTTTGAATAAGAAGGAAAAAAATTCTTACTACAATATTCCATTACTCTCTGTGATATAATATCTAGCTAGCTAGCTATCTGTTACATTTTGTCCTGGCACAGAGCTACAAAAACCTTTGGGATTTCCTGTGTGATAGGAGTATCTTTGTTATTTTAATGAGGTGACTCCTGCCAGGGCCCCTAGAAAAATTCAGGATGAGGGCTGGTTGATGAAACAAACAAACAAGAAATTAGAGTTTGAACTTTCAGTGTGAGGTACTGGCCATTGAGTTCAATTATGTGTCCAATGATTTATCAAGCATGTCTTATGTAACAAAACCTTGGTAACAAAACTCTGAACAGTGATGCTCAGAGAGCTTCCTGGTTGGAGAACACACTGATGTTCGGACATGGGGATGGTGGTGCACCCTGACTCCATAAGGACAGAAATTCCTACACCAGGACCTTTCCAGGCCTTGCCACTCTGTGTATCTCTTTCTCTGGCTACTCACTTGTATTCTTTATAATAAAATTCCAGTCTTAAGTACAGCAGTTTCCTGAGTTCTGTGAGTCATTATAATAAACTGTCAAACCTGAAGGGGGTTATAGGAACCCCTGAATTTGTAGCCATGCTGGGAAAGAATGCAGGTGACTTGGGGGTCACAGAAGACTTGAGGCTGGTGTGTGAAGTGGGCACTGTCTTGTGAAACTGAGTCCATAACCTGTGAGGTCAGTGCTAACTATGATTAGTTAGTGTCAGAATTGAATTATATTGTAGGACACCTAGTTAATGTCAGAACATTGGTGATGGAACTCACCATCCTATCATGTTTAGTCCATTCTTACCAAAGGAAAGGGGGAAAAAAAAACCTACATCATAGATCTTGGAAACCTCACCAAGTCCCATTATCAATAAATGAACCAACTCACAGAAATAGTGACTGTACCTCAATAAGGGGAAGGGTGAAGTATTTGAAAACACTAATAGTTACTGGTTAAAGACATGCTGTATGGGTGGCTATAATACTAACTTCAGAGCCTCACTGACTCCACTCCCCATTCATTTAAGTTTGGAGTGGAAACAGGCCCCTAAATTCTAATGAAGCCAACTTCAATAATTGTGACCTGACACATGGAAAGTACTGCAAATATCTGCCACATATTAGATTCTTAAATGGTTCTTTTCTTTTCTTTTTTGTCTAGTTGTAAAATTTGAATTTCTGTTTTCCTGTTATTTCCTGTGTTCTAAGAATACTGTGTTTCAGGGAACTATATTCAATGTCCTGTGATAAACAATAATGGAAAATAATATAAAAAGAATATATATATATCTGAGTCACTTTGCTGTGCAGCAGAAATTAACACAGCATTGTAAATCAACTATATTTCAATTAAAAAAATACTGTATTTGATATTACCAGGTGATTGATTCACATTCTCAGCATTGAGGGGCACCATACTTTGCCAACATCCTAATATAGTCTTCAAAAGAGTGGAAGCCACTGAAAAAGTATTTATCACATCTCTTTCTCAGAGAACTTCAGATCCAACACCTGCTGAGCCATACTGTTGCCGAGATACAGAACATTTCATTAGGTGCCAAAAAATTCACCAGGCACTGAAATCTTTGTGATGACAAAAGACTGCTTTCTTTCTTCAGAAGCTCATCAATTTCAAATGCACCTACCAAAGAAATACAAGTCTTACTTGGAAGGTATGCAAATGTTACACAACAGATTCTTACTAGATTGGAGCAAAACAGTTTTCTCAAAACTCACTGACTCCTATCCAAAGTGCTCAGAGGAATATCTGCAAAGCAAACTCATTGTCACAAAGAAGGAAGAAGTCTGTCCAATATCTTATAGCAGTTTCTTGGTGCAGCTTGTTCAGAAGAAATAGATTAAATATGAATCCTGAAGCTATTACTAAATTGTATGCTTTTTTTTTGTTTTTGTTGTTAGTAGTTTTATATAATGACATTATTTCAGAACTCAGCAGTTAGGTTTTTAAAAATCAGGCTGACTCAAGGTTGAAGACAATAATTGACTCGATTTAAAGCATTTTAAAACATTTTTATCACAGTGTTTTAGAAATACTAACGATTGCTCAATGTATGCCTAAATTGGTGACTTTATTTTCCAGTTTTACAAGGTAAAATTAGAGAAAAATAAGTGGTTACTGTGATATTCACATCTGTAAGTGAAACAGCTGTACGAAGCATTGAGAAAGGAGAGTGATGTAGGTGGCATGTGTGATGCAAAGATTAGAACAAAGGAGGGTCTTTCATGACCTGAAACTTTGTACATCGCCCTTCCTGTAAAATAGCATCATTGCAAGATCAAACATGTCCGTTTACTATCTCTTATTTGCACCCAAGAGATACTGTCATCTGGTATATGAAGAGAGATTGACAGTAAGAAGGGAAATGTCATTCTGGAGCAGAGAGATGTCCAGTCATCAGATCATGAACATTAAAAATCACAAGAAGCCATACAGGCATAAAATGTTCTTGCAATAGTTACTCCTAACCCAGGCACAACTGGAATGCCAACATGCAGTGTTGATTTTTGTAAGTTTTGTTTTTCACCTCTATTGCCATAGTGAATTCCTCTCCAGAACTTTCTTCTATTTCCAATTTTTATCAGAGAAGAAAAAGTGAACCGCTTGGAGGTTACTTGAGAATGTTTTATATAAATGTTGAACATGGTGAATTTTGTATCTCTTTCAAGATCACTGCCCCTCTGACATCTTTCTGAGTAGTATCACCAATTTCCTGAGAATTTATGACCCTCTGTGACTTTTCACACTGAATAAGCTACTGAAAATGGGAACCAAGAGGTTTGACAATCTTTCTGGAAGTCAAACCCAGGGTAATAAATTGGAAGGCAAGGCGATCCTTCTTTACTCTGCAAGCAGCAGTTAAGCCTTTTTTTTTTCTCTCATTTTGCAGCACCTCCAAGAAACCTAAGAAAGAGAGGTGGCCTAGAGAACCCTCACTGCCACAGGCACTGAGAAAGAGACACAAAGATAACAGTTTCTGTCACAGAACAACAGTCCGTGATGGCTCTCCCGCAGGAAGTATAAGAGTGAGGCTAACGCGCTCTGTGTGGACTCTTGCCTGCGTCTGCCACTGAGATGCAGAGAAGTTCATAAATACTCCGCAGCAACTGCCACAGCTGCCAGGCTCCACAGGGAGGAGATGCCACACGTGTCCTCAGTGTGCCCAGAGGTAATAACAAACCAGGAGAGATGGCCTTGCCCCTGCTGGGCTTGGGACTCCAGGTGACCCTCCCAGACACACACGGTCAGCATCAGCGAGAGTAAGTGGATTCACCTGCTCCTGGCTTCCACAGTTCTATCATTGATTTTTTTTTTTAAGTTGACTTTAATTTCTTCTGCCTGTCTATATTGTATAAACTTATTTAAATGTAATTTTTGAATAATGTAGGTTATTTCTAAGTAATTATCTAAAAGTAAGAGTAAGCTCTAATAATGGAAGTCCTTAAGATTTACTTCTCTAGCCCCCCTGGCCCACTCCACTAACAGAACTCTCACTGCTTGTATTTACCTCTTGTTTCTGGCTTTTAATTTTTCATCAGATGTGGCAACTGATCCTGAATCTTAATTTTAGACCCTTGACTTACCTCCTAGAATGCAGTTATTTACTCAGAACTGGACCAGACAGAATGCAGGCAGGTGCCACTAATTTGAGACAGATGGTTATGATCATACAACAAAAGAAAACACATAAGCAAGACCTTTAACTAGAAACTATATACATCATAGCAAGCAGAAATCATGACCTCAATCCAACAAACTGATATTTATTTTAAAGAATTACATATTCCCATATTGGGGTTTGAAAGAAGGAAGGAAGGAGGAAGAAAAGGAAAAGAGAGAGAGGAGGGAGGGAGGAAGGAGTAAAGCCAAAGTTTAGTGACAGGATGAGGAATATGTGGATTAACAGCTACTTGATTTAATAAGACATGAGGGCTGACTGACTTCAAGGACAATCATATAAAGAAAGGTAAAAGTTTTCCAACTCTTTCAACACAAAGAGTAGTATCTCAAGATTGTTTGTTAGTAGAAAGATTAGGGTTATTACCCTGATGCCCCTAATCATAAATTGGGATCAATGGCTGAAAATTACAAGGATGTGATTTCCAGCACATTCTAAAAGAAGTTGTAATCTCAGCCAGGAAAAAAGTCAACTGCTTGATATGATTAGGCATGATCTGTCACTAGAACTATTCAAAGAACAGTTAAAAACACACATGGATATATTAGGGTGTACTTGGAAACAAGAATGTAGTGAGGGTGTTCCATTCCAATTTTAAATAGAATTTCATTTTAAGACAAAATAATTCAGTGTTTAAGAAATATAGAAAAGATATCTCACTAAAGTCATTTTAATTAATTTTTTAAAAACTGGGAGTCCATGCATGTTTCTTAATTTCATACTTGTAAAACAGGAGTTAGAAAGTGTCTGACACTGGTAAATAAGTTCACTTTTCTACACAGCTCTTTTATATTTCTACCCAGAGCGTGCCAGTATAGTCAGAATCCAAAACACAGAAAGCCTGAAGGAATCATTGTTCCGAGAGACAACTGCATTGATGAAGGTGGCAGAGGAAGACAGCTCAAGAGAAATGAATGCATGAAAAGGAAAGAAACTAAGAAGGGAGGAAAGTGAGGTGAGTAAATTAGAGGGAAAGCTCTAAGTCCTGACCTTTCACCACAATCATAGTTCAACTAGTAGCTACATAATTAACTGAATCAGTTAGCATCAGTGTAGACACAGCATTACAGAGGAAATGGCCTTGGTCCCCTCCCATGTGCAAGTCAGAGAGTTGGCAACCCAAAGAGACAACATAAAGCTAGAATTTGGATTTCATATGAATAATCTCTAATTATGACAAAATAATTAGAGTGTCCATCTGCCATTATTGGTGTTGTGAAAAAGAGAAAGCAGAAAATGTTCTCTCCAAAGTTATCTTGAGAACCTGGATTTTCATAGAAGTACTCTTGTGATGCGGTAGAAATAAAATGGACTTTGGGGTCCAAAGAGATATGATCAAAGCACAACTCTCCTAACCAAATCACAGTGTGACACTGAGCAACCTTACCTATTTTAGCCATAATTTATTCATCTTCAAAATGGGATAATAGCCTCTATAAGAGTAAATGAAGGTGTATCTAGTTAGTGTGTAGCTGACTAGAACCCTTCCCAAAGAGGGTGAAATTGTGGGTTTTGCTGCTTTCCAGAGCCTGATCTGAAGCTTTTCTGGCTCAGAAACATTACAGCAGTGTCTCAGAGTGGAAGGATTTAGTGTTTCTCACAAGAACTCTCAGAAGAGATGAATACATGGAACTGAATACTTATTTTATATATGTTCTGACATATAATTACCTTGGAAACTCAATACGGCTCTCCGTTGGTAAGCTTTTTTAAGAAGAAAAATTGATCAGAAAGGGGTTTGGTGGATAAGAAATTAGGGGCAGGGAAGGATTGGGTTAGGTGATCTTATTCTCATGTTTCATGACATCTGGTTAAGAAAACCCAGTTCAGCTGCTTCTGCATGGAAATTGACTTGAAATGGGACAATTATATTTGCATTGCATTGTCCCAGGCACTCTCTTCCCACTATGGTCTTTGAATGGGTACTGTCTACTTTGATATCCTTGACTCCCCTCTTTATTCTTTGTTCCTTTTCCTAAGCAGTCCCTTTCTGATTGACACAGTCTTTATTTAAAAGAGTATATTATATCATATGTTAATTTAATAAGTGAAATTTGAAATAAAGGCAGACCTAGTTTCACATCCCAGCTCTGCTAACTACAAGTTTATAACTTTGAAAAAGTAACAACTCTTCATGTCTGAGTTTCTTATATGTAAAATAGCCTTCAAAACTGTATCTGCCTCATAGGTTGTTTTCTGGAATAAATACAGTAAAATTGTGTCTGCCTTCTATTTTGGTACTATTATTATTCCTACTCTACATACTAGTAAGCACAGGTTTATAGAGTTATATGACTTAATACTACAAACACTAGTAAGTACATGATCCAGAATTCAAACGCAAATGTATTGATTCCAAAACCCACTGGCTTAACCACTACTCCACAGAGGAAGCTGACAGGCTGCTATGTGAGCCCTTCTAAAATAAAGAACGGGCTTCATGGCATAAACCCTTTTGAAGTCTGCCCATCATACTTAATAAGGGATATGGTGAAGAAGTTGTTCTGTCTGGCAGCATCCTCAGTGTTAGATGCTTTCTCTTTCCTGTTGCATCCTTGTGATTTCATACTAACCCCCCTTATTTTTACTGCTTTTGCTCTACTGACATTTTGCTGCCATGGTAAAAAGCTCACTCCTGTTTGTAATGAGAAGAACCATCTATTTGTGATGTCTAAGCTACTCCATTTTCGTTTTAAATAAACTCCAGTTTATTTGAATTAACACCGACACAAGTGCCTTAAGCCCCACAAAATCCTTCCCACTGGCCTCTCTCCCAAGCCCTTTCTGATTATCTCTGCTCCCTAACCCCCAAGTTTATTCATTTGACAAGAAGCCCTGATAGTATGCTGTGATAAATGTGTGAATGATGTGTCATGACTGCCACAGATTTGCTTACACAATTGTGATTCACATAAACCAATCAAACTTTAACCTGATCCGTCTTGTCCTCCTTTCTCCCTAGACACATTAATAATTTTGCCTCTGAACTTGGCTTAATTCCCTTTTTGCCTCAGGCTCCACTAACGGAGACACCCCTGCAATCCAGAATCCTCTGCTGTTTGAGTATTAATAAAATGCTTGTGTCTTATATCTTTGGAATTGGGCACTTCATTAGTGCCCCATCCCCATCCAATAAGTTCCTCAACGATTACCACCAAAAGCCTTGGTCCATTTAAAATACTGTTTAAATAACATCTTCCTATTCCTGCACATAGTTCCCCTTTAAAAAGGCTTTATAAAAACTCCAATCCTAAAATAAATTGAAAGGAATGGGCATCACCCTGAAAACATCATAAAATTCAATACCTCACTGATTTTCTCCTCTCCACAGAAATTCCTCTTTTCCTCTTTTTTCCTATTTTTGTTGAATCTGTAAAGCTCTTCCTTGTTATGCAAAGTATACCGTATTTTTTTATTTATCAAAATTTGATCAACTATGCAGTGGGGTCAGAGACAAAAAGATTAAAATGCTGCTGAGTTTAGTTACTAAAGATTCCTTTCCCCTCACCATCCTGGAATCCAATTACACAGAAGACATCAATTCTTTATGTAAAATATTTTCTGATTAACATTCATCTCAGTTTTTCTTTCTTTTTTTTTTTTTTTTTTTAGGGGTACGCGGGCCTCACACTGTTGTGGCCTCTCCCATTGTGGAGCACAGGCTCCGGATGTGCAGGCTCAGCAGCCATGGCTCACGGGTCCAGCCGCTCCGCGGCATGTGGGATCCTCCCAGACCGGGACACGAACCCGCGTCCCCTGCATTGGCAGGTGGACTCTCAACCACTGCGCCACCAGGGAAGCCCTCATCTCAGTTTTTAAACTACTATTACTACCCAAGTTCAGGGCTTTAATTCTTCACGTCTTTAATATTCCAGTATTCTCCACTTTGATTCAGTACTACAAGTGAAGCTCTGACCTTCAATACTACACATACAGAGAGAGGAGGGAGGGAGGGAGGGAGGGAGAGAGAGAGAGAGAGAGGCATCCTATATCACATACACACATTTTTTCAGCCCTTCTTTATAACTCCCAGTAGTTATCATCAATTACCAAATTAATTTGAAATACTCTTGTCATTTCAAAATGATAATTTCAAACACTCCATACACTCAGCTTTATGTTTTCTACTTTGCAGGTTCCCATCTTATCACTCTTTTTAGTCTTAGGCCTTCTTGAACAAAAAGTACCTTTTCCAGGCTTCCCTGGTGGCGCAGTGGTTGAGAGTCCGCCTGCCGATGCAGGGGACACGGGTTCGTGCCCCGGTCCAGGAAGATCCCACATGCCGTGGAGCGGCTGGGCCCGTGAGCCATGGCCGCTCAGTCTGCGCGTCCGGAGCCTGTGCTCCGCAATGGGAGAGGCCACAACAGTGAGAGGCCCGCGTAAAAAAAAAGAAAAAAAAAAGAGTACCCTTTCCTATTCCAAATTCATCTATTAAGATTCTATTCTTTCTTTTTTCCCAATTTTCGATTTTAAAAAATTCTAAATTTCCATTGAAGTTGATAGAAAGGTGCAAAGGACTTTACTACATTGGCTTTAACTCTCTTTGCCCTCATTCCTTTCCACTTGCATAGGCACACACACACATTCACATGTGCATACACACCCAAGATCCGCTTGATACTGAGTGATAGACATTTTCACACTTTACTTTTAAATAACCCAATATTTATTTCATAAAAACAAGGGCATTATCTTACCTTACCACAATATTATAATTACACCTTTCAATCCAGTTTTCATTTCAGTCACTATTATGAGAGGTGGTTCTTGTTTACACCGAAAGCTTACCATTTTATGCACCTTGCCATATATCTTAACACTTTTCTCCTTCAGAACTTACTTTAGCAAATGTACTTGGAAATGTAGGTGACATACACCCACAGTAAGCTACTCTCAACCAGTAGGAGTCTTGAAGCAGTGGATAAATATCCTAGCCCCTTGTCTTTCACTTACATTTCTGGAATGCATTCTACACAGCTCAGCAGAGAATTTCTAGAGGAACAGTTACCCAGATGCTTACAGTAAACAGCTGCATTAAAGCTGCACCATTTATATGAAGACTCTTCTTCCCTCTCTCACTTTCTCCACTCCACTTCTCTTCCTGGACTCACCCTTAAAATAAACTATTCAAGTTGTCTCAACTATTCAACTATTCAAGTTGTCTCAAGCTCTCATCTTGGGAGAATCAAAACTAAGACTACACCAAACAAATTTAATGTTGATTTAATATTATTATTTAATATTCAATTTATATACAAATTTCTTTAATAGTCCAAAAAAAATTTTTTTCCTAATACAGGATCCAATCAAGGATCACACAAGCTAAAATAACCTCATCTCCATCATTTGTTTGTTTTTCTCATGGCATTGAATATTTAAAGTATCTTGGGCCAGTTTTCTTATAGTATGTCTTACAATCTGGATTTGCGTATTTTTTTCCTCCATGATTATTTCAGTTTACACACTATGTAAGTGGTATTGTGTAATTCCCATTGAATGATGTCAGAAAAAAATTCTTCCAATTTTTGAAGACTCAGTTCTATCTGATCTCTGCATAGGAAACCATTTGTTTTACTCAGTCTACAAGTGACCGTACCCTGGATGAGCTGTGAAATCCCATAGCATGTGTTCTGTTTCACAGAAAAGGCTCTGAATGCATACCTGAGCACTCCACCAAGATGATAAACCCAGGGAAACTCATTATTATATTTTGATCAACTTTTCAGTTCTTCAAGTGACTTTCAAAATGTTGATGGTTTTCAACTGAGTGAATGAAAATATAAATAACCCCAATATAAGTTTTTAGATGTTATAATAACTCCACTTCCACACATATTAATTAGCATGGTGATAATGTTTTTCTCCTTCACTTAATAATCTATAGGAGAAAATTAACAAACTTCAGCATAGTTGAGGTCATCTAACCATGGAAAACTAAATAAAATATTACCTATACGAGCATACATAAATAAATATGTGCATACAAATATATATCTGCATATATATTTCTGTGAGTTTTTAATACTTGGGAATGAAGTGGGTTTTTTAAATTATGAAATATGGTCTGTTATTTCAGTAATTGAGTATTAAAATTTTTGACATTTTCATCTTTAGAAATACAGCCCATTCACAACCAGTCATTTGTTAAATTTGGAAACTATTCATTTTCTTGGTAAGTTTCTCCCCTTCAGGATGTACATACAATGCAAGTTAGTGCACCAGAATATTTTTAACACATCCTACAGAGAAATGAACTTGAAATCCATGTAGCGAAGAAAATAAATTTACCCTGGATCCTAGTTTTTGCAATGACAGGGTATCTTATTGATCTCCCACTCTTTACTCACCTGCATGGCCATTATGTGCTAACCAAACATTATTGTGAATTGGCACTAGTTTTCTTTCTTTCTTTCTTTTTCTTTCTTTCTTTTTTTTCTTTCTTTTTCTTTCTTTCTTTTTCTTTCTTTCTTTCTCTTTTCTTCCTTCCTTCCTTTCTTTTCTTTCTTTCTTTTTTTTTTTTTTTTTTTTTAAGATCTTCAACAGCACCACAAAACCTGCCACTCAAAATGTCTCTACAAGGGGTTATCTATTTCAAGTTGTAAAGGAGATTGTATAGAGGGGAAAAAAAGGAATCTTCTCTTAAGAGAAGTGTTATTTTCTATTATAATATTGTCCTGTCAAGCATTTTATCCTGTGGTTCCTTCAGCTTTAAAAGGAATACCATTCTTCAATTCTCTCCAAAATGCTAATCATTCTAATCTTTCAGAGACTAATCCAGCTAAACAGATTTTCATGGTTGTTGTTAATCTACTGTATCAGCCATATTGCTGCTATCTTTTTCAGTCCAGCCCCACAGAATTGCAGGGACACCACATTCACCAGTCACGACAGATTAGCCATAACCAGCCTGCCACTAAATTCTGTATTGCTCTTCAATGTCCATTCTCAATTGTTTTGACCTGGTTCTGTTTCAGCTAGCTTTTCATCTGATATCTGGCTTTTGCTCCCATATGCCATTTATAGTATGGGCTCCTGACTTTCGTTTAGTATCAACATCTGGTCCACCCATGTTCTCCTTCCTGTTTTCTCATCAAAGACTTAGGCTTTTTTAGTTATAGCTAAAAAGTCAGTAGTGGAAATAGAATGGAATTTTAAAAATTCCATTAATCCACAAGAAGAAAGGAATATAGGCTCTTACTTTCCTTCCTTCTTTTGCTAACAAAGAAGAAAGGGACAAAGAGAAGAAGGAAGACAAACCAAAGAAGAGAGGGAACAGAGAAGAGGGGAAACAAAGTTTAAAAAATGAGTAGCAAGATGAAAGATTTAAACTCCACTGGTAAAAAAAAATTAAAAGAGATGATCATATCTGATTTTTAAAAAGCAAGATCAAACCATATGATGTCTACAAAAATACCTACTGTAAACCACTTTAAAACACAAATAGGTTAAAATAAAAGGGTGAAAAGGCTATGCCATACAAATAAGAATAAGATAAAAAGCTGGAGTATCTGTATTAATATTAGACAAAGTATATTTCAAACAAGAGATATTACCACAGATAAAGAATGACATTTCATAATCATAAAAGAAAAAGGTTTGTTCATCAAGAGAACAGGACATATCTAAATATGTATGCATCTAATGACAGAGTTTCAAAGTATAGAAAGCAAAATATGAAAGAACTGAAAAGAGAGAGACAGACAAATCCACAACGTTAAGTGGAAATCTCAATACTCCTCTCTCAATATTTGGTAAAAGAAATAAGTAGAAAATCAGTAAGAATCTCAAAGAATTGATCAACTCTATCAGTCAAATTGACCTAATTGAAGTGTAAAAACCATACAGCCTCAAAAAAGAAAAATACACCTTCTTTCCAATTGTACATAAAACATTAACCAAGATAGACCATATTCTGAACCACAATGCAATCAAAGAGGGAAGATACAAATTACCAGTATCAGGAATAAAAGCAAATACATGACCACAGATCCTACAGACATTAAAAGGATAACAGAGGAATACTATGAATAACAGCATGCTAATAAATTCAACAATTTAGATGAAATGGAAAATTTCTTAAAAGACTCAAACTACCGAAACTGACTCAAGACAAAATAACCTAAATAGTCCTATATCTGTTAAGAAAATTAAATTCTGATTCACAGCTTTCCCACAAATAAAACTTGTGGCCCAGATGGCTTCATTGGCAAATCCTACTCCATATATAAGAAATATTAGTACCAATTCTACACGAACTCTTCCAGAGTATAGAAGAAGATACATTTTTTTAACACTTTTATGACACCAGTGTCACTCTGACGCTAAAATTTGGCAAAGTCATTTCAATAAAACTTCAGACCAATACCCCCCATAAATATAAAAGAACAATTCCTTAGCAAAATTTGAGCAAACCAAATTGAGTAATACATAAAAAAACAAATTATAAACCAGTGAGCTTTATCCTAGGAAGGATTAGTATTCAAAAATCAATGTAATTCACTATATTCATATGCTAAAAAATATTATTTCAATAGATGCAAAAAAGTTTTTGACATAATTCAACAAAAGAGCAAGAGAGAAAATTTTCAACTTGGTTAAGGCTATCGATGAAAAACCTACAACTAGCATCGTCTTAACGGTGAAAGACTTCATTCTTTCCACCTATGATCAGGAACACAGTGGGCACCCCTTCCTATCACTTCTATTCAACCTTGTGCTGAGTGTCCCAGCAAGCACAAAATAAGAAAAAGAAACAGAAAACCGAAAGATTCAAAATCAAGTATAAAGCCTGTCATTATTCACAAATGACAGGCTTGTTTATATAGAAAATCCTAGGGAATCTAAAAATTCTGCTAGAATTTATGAGTGAGTTTAGTAAGGCTGCATGAAGAAAGATTGCAAAAAATGACAAAAAGTTCTATGTCAACATACTACCAGTGAGCAAATGAAAATTAAAACAAAACCATTTACAATGGCTTAAAAATCAATAAAATATTAAGGTAAAATTTGGAAAAAATACAAGACTTGTACCTTGACAATTATAAAACATTTCTGAGAAAAATTAAAGTTACACCTAAATAAATCAGAAGATTCATGATCATAAGTTTGAATATTTTAAGATATCTATTTTTCCCAAATTTAGCTACTGGTTCAACTGAATCATAATCAATACCCCCACAAAATGTTTTTATATATAAATAAACAGGCTGATTTTAATATTTCAGGACTTTACCTGATTTCATGGCATACTATAAAGTTAAAGCAGTGTAGTCAACATGTTATTAGCATTAGGTTAGACAGATGTAACAGAATAGAGTTCAAAAATTGATCCACACCTTTATAGTTAATTGATCTTCAACAAAGGTGCAAAAACAATTCAATGCGAAAGGATAATTGTTTCAACAATGATGCTGTAACATTTGGATATCGATATGAGAAAATTGGATCTGAACCCTTAACTCTTCTATGTAAAAAATATCTCAGAGTGAATCTTAAACCTAATGGCTAGTGTGAAAACAATAAAATATCAAAAAGAAAACATAGGAGAAAACATAAATGATCATGGATTAGAAAAAACATTTTAAAATAAGAAAATAAAGCATGAAGTATAAAAAAGTAATGCATTAGCATTTAACAAAATTTGAAAGTTTAGTTCTTCAAAAGACATTAGGAAAATGAAAACGCAAACCATAAACAGAGAACATAAGTGCAGGACTTATATCTGATATAGAACTTGTCTCCAGAATTACAAGAATTCTTACAACTCAATAACAACATAAGATCTGATTTTGTTAAAAAAAAAAAATGGCTAAAAGATCTGAAGAGACGTTTCATTAAAAAAATATATCAAAGGACAAATTAACACATTAAAAGTATCATTAGTCACTTGTAAAATCCAAATAAAGATTACAATGAGATAGTAATATATACCTATTAAAGGACTTAAAATATCAAGTTTTGGCAAGACTGTAAAGCAACAGAACCTCTCATACATTGCTGGTGGGAATAAAAAACAATACAGTAAATTTGGAATATAGTTTGGCTGTTGATTACAAAGTTAAACTCACTTATCACAGAACCCAGCAATTCCACACCTAGGTAGTTACCCAAGATATTATAAAAACCTATGAAGATTTATATTCAAATATTCACAGCAGCTTTCTTTAAAATAGCTAAAACCTGGATACAATCCACATTTTCATAACCTGGTTAATGAACAGAAATATTGTGGTACATCCATGCAAAGGAATACTATTCAGCAATAAAAGCAGAGGAAGTATTGAGATCTGCAACTACATGGATGAATTTCAAAGGTATTTATACCAAGTGAAAAAAACAAACAAAAAATAAATACTGCATGATTCTATTTATATGAAATTTTTTTTTTTTTTTTTTTTTTTTTTTTTTTTTTTTGCGGTATATGGGCCTCTCATTGTTGTGGCCTCTCCCGTTGCGGAGCACAGGCTCAGCGGCCATGGCTCACAGGCCCAGCCGCTCCGCGGCACGTGGGATCTTCCCGGACCGGGGCACGAACCCGTGTCCCTTGCATCGGCAGGCGGACTCTCAACCACTGCACCACCAGGGAAGCCCTATATGAAATTTTAAAGAGGGTAAAACTATAGTGATCTAAAGAAGGTATTTGTCAGAGCCCAGGGGATGGTGGGAAAGATGAGACATTTTGCAAAAGGGACAGGATAAGACAGTTGGGTGATAGAAATGATCTCTGTATCATGATTGTTGTGGTGATTACTGTAATACACTATATACACTATATACACTTGTCAAAACTCATCAAATTGTACATTGAAATTGGTGAATACACACACACAAATCAACACAATGAAACAAATTAAAAAATAATGTCTGCTCTAACTAATTCAATGAGATGTTTTAGGAGAAAAAATAGATTATGCATATGAAATGTAAAATGTCCTTTTAACCTGGGCTTGCATTGTTAGCAAAGCCATAGCTGAGATACAAAGACATCCTGTTCTCTGATACATTTTTCAAAGCACTTTCCTCCTACTCATGTGGAAAGGAATATGATTCAGGTAAGTGTTCTCCACTGCGCAAGATTGTTTTTCAGGAGAGAGAAATCAATGTTCAATGCAGGCAACACAAATCCTTCAGACATTTGTTGATTTGAGGTTACTTGGCCAAATATTAATCTTCATTTTCATTAAAGGTTTGATGTTTGGCATTGGCATTGCCAATAAATCTAATGGATTAAATTAGGTGGAAGAAATCACAAAATATTGATCATCATTCCAAAGCTGAGATGGAAATTACTTATACTGAGATCTGAAAGTCTGTACCAAAGTCACTGACTTTAGAGGGGGTTTCATGAGCATAGGGGAAATAGTCCTATTAAATTTGCAAACGATTTATCTTAGAGAATTAGAAGACTGCAGTCAACACTTTTATTTTCAATGAAGTGCATGAGATTTAACCAGTATTTTTCACCCCAAAATAAAGTGAAGCAAACTAAATAAGATGTGATAAAATATATCAGGATATCACTACACACAAAACCCCTTAAAACTTCACACATTTATGTCTTATTTCAGATCCTTTATCTCCTGAATTAAATCTTATTAGAAATTCCAGAATATAAACCAATTATCTTCCCATGGAGAGAAAAAAAAAGTCAAAGTTTCTCATTTTTTATCGATGATATAATCTACATTCTGGGCAGCTGCTCTGAGCAAGCACCGGTTTATCTACAGCAATCCTAAGAGAGTATATTGGAAAATGATTTCTCCTCATTTGCACTTGTTTCAAAAGTGACTCCATCATCGTCTGAAAGACAGTTGCCCCTCAGTAACAAATGATTACAGCTAAATGAATCCCAGAGGTTTGTCACTAATGTAGAACAAAGGGGTAAGAACGGGAACGGTAGCTCAAGACCTATTTTTCATCACTGCGTAATGTTTTTGCTTCACTGATCTATCACTAAACAACAGCTGCTGGACTTGAGGCAGAGTGCACCCCAGGAGTGACAAACACCTCTGTTAGTGACTGGGAATCTGGGCTTGCCTGGGGCCTTGAATAAAGGCACCGACTGAGGAAGAACTGGTAGGTTAAGGTTACCTTGAATCTTCTCAAAAAGTGTTGACTGATGCTCCACATATCAGCATGACAGTCTGCAGGAGACCCGAATCCTCCTGGATGTGCATTATTATCACTACAGATGTAGCTCATTTCTCTTGGAGGAAAGAGTCACTTGGGAGGATAGCATTTTTAAAAGCATCCTCTGCTTTGTTCACAGCCATGGTTCTGAAGATTGCCTTTTTTGAAAGCCATTCAGACTTAGAATCTCTTTTTGTCTCACGATTTTAACACTCTGTCCTGTTTTTCTCCTCTTACCCCTCCCCTGATCCCACAATACCATCAAATACCTGCTTACAAAGTAGATTTTACTTCTTCTATAAGTTATCCTAATTAACAAGAATCTCTGTTTCCATTTCCAGATGTTAGAGAATGACCTTCGCATTAGTTTTCTGTGTGTAATTATTGCAAACAGCTAAAATTTTTTTTAAAAAAAGGTTTTTCAAAGCAAGTTAATTAAGAATCATAGGGAAAATGAGCACCTTTTTTTTCCCAAAGAGGCAATAAAATGATTTTTTATTGATAGAAAAAAATGCAGGAAAAAAAATAAAACCTTGATTACAGAATGTATTACCATTATTTGAAATGAACATTCCTCTCATAATTTTCAGTATTAATTACATTTTAGGACAGATTACCAATTCCAAGAAAAGAGCCATATGTTATTTAACTCTTCTTAGGACACTTTAAAAAACACTTCTAGTGAGAAGATATGCTATCAATTCAGTTTTAGAAAGAAATCAATAATAGTTTAAAATAATTTTAAATGGAAATTTAAGTGTCCAATAGCTTACTTTTGTAGGGTGATAGAATGATCTAGCATTAGATTTTTTTTTTAATAAATTTATTTATTTAGTTAGTTTTGGCTGTGTTGGGTCTTCATTTCTGTGCGAGGGCTTTCTCCAGTTGCGGCGAGCGGGGGCCACTCTTCATCGCGGTGCGCGGGCCTCTCACTGTCGCGGCCTCTCGCTGTGGAGCACGGCTCCAGGTGCACAGGCTCAGTAGTTGCGGCTTACAGGCCCAGTTGCTCTGCAGCATGTGGGATCCTCCCAGACCAGGGCTCAAACCCGTGTCCCCTGCATCAGCAGGCAGACTCTCAACCACTGCGCCACCAGGGAAGCCCCTAGCATTAGATTTTATCATAAGGGATTGTTATGACACAGAAAATACTTCTTATTTTGTCTTTTCTTCTCTGTCTCACAGTGTTGAAATATATGATTTTTGCAATGTGATCAAGTTTTGAAATTTTATAACTATACCACAGGTCCTTCTATTCTTGCCAACAAATGCAGTAATCTCACATTCTACAAAACTCTCCTGTTAGAAAGACTCACTTGCTTTATACACTTAAAGTCATAATCCATCCATCAATCCATCCATCTATTCTTCATTTGTTTGGACAGCAAAAAAATCATAAGGCACTTAACGATATTGCAGGGACAGTAGCAGACACTGGGAATGCAAAGATAAGAAGTCAGCGTCCATGATTCAGAATTAAGCTTTAGTGGGAGGCAGAGTTGCAAGTATTAAAACCACTGCACACCAGGTGATTGGTTAAAATAGACCTATTGCACAAGAGGGGCATAGAGGAATAGCCTCAATCTTTTGGAAGGTATCAAGTAGATTCAAAGCGGAAGTAGCATTTGAACTGAGTTTTGAAGGATAGGTGGGGATAATTGAACAAGAAAGGAAAAATAACTATAGGCATAGGGAGTACTGCTGAAAATTGTGGAGGTAGGAAGTAGGTCTTAGTATGCTCAGTTATGGAGAAGTGAATTCAGTGCTCCCGGAGACAATGTTTGAGATAAGATCTGGAGGAACGAATAGGACCAGGAGATGAGGCTGGATAAAAATTTAGGGAGGAGAGCATGAAGGACTTTGTAGACCTGATTTTGAAGTTTAAATACTATTTTTCAGTTGGAAACCACTGAGGAATTTGGAGCAAAAAAGGAGCATTATCTCTCTTCATATAAAGAAAACGTGCTTACTGAAATGTTCCTATGATAAACATTAAAGAAATCCTTGAATTAAAAAAAATCTATCTACCTACTTACCTACCTAATTATCTATCTGTCCATCTACCTATCAAATCAGGATTTATACTGACATTCATGTGGAATATAGTATTTCCTTAGATAATTTTGATACTCTCCTTTTAGTGATTTAGATGAGCAATAATGAAGAATAAATTGTCATGAATTCTCCATATGAATGAAACATTTTATACTGATAAGTGTCAGTCTCAAGTTTGCTAACTACATTTGGAAATGAATTAAGTGAGAAGAAAAATAGCTCCTACTGCCAAAAACACTCACCTCTATGCTCCTCTCTATTTTCAAGTTTTCTGACTCTTTCTTCTATCCCAGATACTTTCTGTCCTTCTGTCATTCCAACTCCCATTTGGCACTCTCTATCCTTCCAAAGTAGCATTTCCTGGTCTTAAGAGGGGATTTTAAGTGATATAGACATATGTAATGTAAAATGAATGGATAAGACTTGACAACAGGATTTCCTACAATTAGGGAAATCCTGCATACAAAAGTTCTTTGTGGTTTCCAGATAAATGAGATAATACATGCAAAGACACCTAGCATAATGCTTTGTATAGTCTCTTGAAGATGCGTTAATGTATGTAAAAGCAGTTCACACTTTTCTCAGGCAGATAGCACATGGTGATGGTGATTCACACCTCTGTGTCTAGGAAAGTTAAATGCCAGTGTGAGGACAAAGAATGAGAAGAAAGCACCATGTTGGAAAGTGCGTCCCATCTGGTATTGCATATATATGTGCCGTTGTGACTTTATGTTTCGTTATCTTGAACAGTAAGATTTTTAAAAGTCCCCAGTGTTGGAAATTGTGATCCAAGGAAAGGAAACAGGATGATTTCAAGACTAGTTGACACGTTTATTCTCATGGATATATAATATGCAAATTATAAGGTGGTAACCTACTAAAGGCAGCTTTGCAGTTTCCATATATATCAGTGAGCACGCTACATTATCACCAAGTATCATCTGAACATGCCAACAAGAACTTCCATGATATAAGTCAGATTCTTTTACAGGAGGACTCCGGGAATGACTGAACAAGGGGGAATCAGATTCAACCTCTGATCTCCTCACTTGTATACACCCACACACATACACAAACACATGCCTGTATACCCACCCTACCCACCCCCCCCCACACACACTGCAGTCTTATTGAACTCTAATGAGAGCTACCAAAATCCCAGTTATCAGAGTCATAGATAAGAGAACTTCAGTTTAGGGTACGGTCCCAGGATCAAAAAACAGCACAGATTATGATAATATGGGAGACAGAGGAAGAAAGAAAAGAGATGTTACATAAGCAGTAGGACTCACCCCTGGGCAATGTCCCCCAGTTCTGTCAATGAACACGTGGCACGGTGACCTTAGTTTCCAGTTCTTCCAGATGGTAAGGGAAAGACTACTGCTGAATATTCTACTGTAATCAGATTTGACATGAGAATTGGTTTTCATGTGTATGTCTATGAGTAAGTATATTCACTAGCAGATCCAATTATGAATCTATGATGGCAAAAGAGATAGAAACAAGATAAGGACTGAAATATTGCACAAGAAATGTAAAGGCAATCTCAGGCATAGTTAGCATTTTTCTTTGGAATTACTTACTCAAATTCATATTGCCTAGTTGGCTCCTACATTTAAATGACTTAATCATCTACTTAAGTAAACAACTTGAAAATTTTGATTGAACCAAGAATTGAATTGAATTAAATCAAGAAGGTAAAATCTGTGTAGATGAAGTCAGCACCATAAGAAACACATGTTCTCAGTCATACATCATCCCTTTTATTTCACAAAACACTATCCTTGCAGTTCTACTATCATTTCACAATGTGGATGCGTGGTGAGGATTCAAGGCTCTAGTCCTAACAGACAATTTATTTCTGGATTATCTTGAGTTAACTTATTTCTTCACAGTGAATTTTGCACAGCAGCTAGTTAATTAATGAGCCTAAAGACACGGGTGTGAGCAGTTGGCCTTAGAGCAGTCCCTATTTAATAGAAAATACATTTAGAACATTCAATGTGCTTGATTAGTCCCCCCAGTTAG
Organism: Aethalodelphis obliquidens; assembly: GCF_003676395.1. Lineage (NCBI taxonomy): Eukaryota > Metazoa > Chordata > Mammalia > Artiodactyla > Delphinidae > Aethalodelphis > Aethalodelphis obliquidens. Next base: position 23,162,025 of record NW_020837964.1, on the reverse strand, counting down.
AAAATCCTGTTTCAAACTACATGCGGTGAGGATTAATTAATATTTTCCTGCCCTTGGGGGTTTGATATTCTTAATGACTAATTGTTTTCTGAAAAAGAAAAGAAAATGTAATGTTTTCCAGTAGGAAGTATATTTAAGTGACAACTGCCAATCTAATTTGAAAACATAAAGAAAAAAATACTTTTCCCTCAAATTCATTTGTATAATAATGTGATGAGGGCTTACTACGCATATAATGCTATAGAAAACTATAAAAATGTGCCTCCCACGGTCTTTGCCCTCAAACATTCTGCCATTTCATTAGGGAGATATGGCCAAGGAACATTTATTTATGCAATTGCAAAATAGCAAATAAAAAGCTCTTATTAAATAGAGGTGTATTTTGGTGAGGAGGTAGGTTAGAACCATGTCGGGAGGTCCTTGGAAAACTCAGTAGGAAAAGGCCATGATTCTTTAATGAGAGAAAAATAAATCATAGAAATATAAGTAAACATCCCTCTATTCTATTCATGGAACCAGGATTCCACTTGCTGAAAGATAAATCTAGATAATTATTCCAAGATCAAGTCATAGCCTTTAAATTCTCCAAAGTGGGGTAGGACAGGGGACAGTTTTATTAAACTAGAACACTGTTTCCCGGAGAATGAGGAGGAATGTTGAGTATGCAGGAACTTAGATGTCTACTGAAACTGTTTTCATACTTAGCAATCCCTATTTAACACAGTATCCCTATTTAGTATGACATCCAAACCACGCAACTTGATTTCTTCTGAGTTGCTCCTTTAGCAAACTGTATGAAGGTGTCCAGAGACTTGTCAATACCTATTTCATGGCTCAGACCCTTTATAATAAGACCCATCTGTGTAGGATAAGATCTAAGTAGATTTGCACAATCTCAGCCAAAGAAAGCTGAAAGACGATGTATAGAGCTCGCTCCAGAAACCTGTAATGCCAAATATATGGAAATAAGTCCAAATTTAGACTCTGGTTCAAAGGAGCTGAGGATGGACCAGAATAAAGCAAGTTCAATCAAGAGGTGCTATGTTAGATTTAATCAATGTGGTGCTGGGGAATAAACGGGAAAGTAACCATTGGAAGGCAAACAGGTATTCAAGGATCTCTCCTATCATACCAGACACCACATCACAGCGGTATGCTTTATTTCAGAGCCAAATCTGCTGATATTCAGCCTTTCCCATTTGTGTTGTAATTGAAAAGGGTGAATTGTGGATGACAATAGGAATTTCAGTTTGGAGATGTTGAAAAATAAAGGTCTTTAACATCATGTTTTAAATACTAGAGGATTATAAGAGCTTATGGTTACATCACAAGGAGAAAGAGAGTAGAGCCTGACAATTACATAAGCAGTCCAAAGGCATGATAGTCACGGATACTTTCCTAGGAATTTTATTAACTGGAATACATGACCTGTGAGCTACATATATGGTAATCACTATATTTTGTGTAGACACATAGAAGGATTTGTACTTCTCGTTTAGATTACATGAACTAACTTGTGTTACTTAATACAAAAGAACCAAGAAAAACAATAGCTAGAAAAATAACAAGTAAAAGCTTTGGGGGTAATACAACTTTAATCAATCATTTAAATGCCTTACCCTTTATTCCTTATCAACAATATAGCCTTGCAGAGCATTAAAAAAATTAAGTTGCAAAAGCCTAATATGAAAAGAAATAAATAGTTCCTTAATTCATAAACACTGTTTTAATAATTGTATGTATTGCAATGATTACAGGTACAAAAATGACTCATAATGAAGGTAAGAATCGATATGTGCCTGCCTAAATTGTAAATAATTATAGGTACTACAAACTTCACACGCACCCAGGACTTGATTCATTCCTAATGAAGACTGGACAATCAGTAGGTTGGATCCATGTCCTAATCATGAGACACAATGTTCGTAGTTGGAAGGGGTGTTTGCAAAATAAGCTGCTACCTATTCTGCATCATCTCTCCGTTCTCCGTGTAGTTTTATTTGCCTTGGCTCACACATAACGATTCAGGCACCCTTATCTGTCACTCTGCCTTCCAGGCTGTGACTTGAACACAAACCTCTTTACAAGGATCTCAAATTGTTGTTTAATTTTTACTAGCTAACAAAACTATGGTCTTCTTTTTGAACCAAAGAGAAGTCTTGGAATCATTTTGCTGCCAAACACCTGACTTAGAGAACTGACCCTGTTCAGATTTTCCATGGTTCTCCCCAGACTGATCAAGCATTTAGATAGAGGCATAAGAAGAAAGAAATCTAATAATGCCATATTAAAGACTGTGAATGGACTGTTTGCATATTCCTAAAACTTGAGAAGTCAGAACAATAGCCTGGATAGTTCTGCCAGCCCAGCCTACTCATCCCTTCCCTCTAACACATGTGTCACTGCTGGGCTTCTGAGCAGAGCTTGCATGAGTCAATAAGGAAGGAGAATTCAGGAACACTGCATTGCAAATCTCTGGTAACTCAGAGAGAAACAGATTTTTTTTTTCTTAAGCGAGACACAGACCTGTAGTGTGAGGTTTCATTCTTGGAGATGATCATATTTCTTGTATCAATTCATTCTCTAATGACTATAAGCATACAAATACTCTGGCTCCGTTTCCCTGACAAAATCATGCTGATGGAAAGCTATCTGAACAGTCATTCATGATTTAGTAAGACCTGAAGGAAGCTTTACAGTTAAAGTACATCATTCTTTAACCTCACTTGCCTGTCAAAGAGTAACTGAATATACAAAATATAAAAACTTTTTACAGGTCATTTCTACTTGAAACTCCCCAAGGTCACAGAAAGAAATATGACAGATTCTATTAATTCAATTTAGGAGATGGGAGAAATGAGGCATGGGAAAGTTTAGTTATCTGCTCTCATTTTTCTACTTTACATACTTTTATAAGATGCAAATACCAAATAATGCACCTTGCAGTCAAGCACTTAAAAGATTATGCTCTGCAGAACCCCGGTTTGAGGGGATATTAAAAGGGCCAAAATAAGTTTGGAAAACTCTAGTTTAAATATAATTAAACTCTAATGTGGGGGAGTCCTAAAAATAGATATGCTAGATTAATTTTTTTTTTTAATCTCTCTTAGCTAGAAGAGTTGTCAAGACTTCACAGATGGGCAAGGACAGAAAGCAACCTTGGAATAGACTTCCTGTTTTTGCAAATAAAAAGTTGAATGGCTTTTCTTAGATATTTCAATATTAGTTTAGTTGGCTTCACTTACCTGAGACAAAACTGTCAAAAAAATTTAGGTGATAAACAAAGAACAAAGTAAAAGGATGGTTCTAACCTTGTAGAAGGTGGTCATCAGAGAACAAGAAATGTACGGCGATGGGGAGGGAGCCTTTTGTGTCTGTGAGATAGTTGATTCAGGAATGAGGAATGAAGTGGTGCTCTCTGAGCTGGCTGGCACTCAGAGAAGTGGCTTTACATGTGAACCCCAAGTGCTGAGTGCAAAGAGCTAGAACGTTTATAGAGTTCAGCCTTTTGTGCATGAAGCCCTTTTGGGTGATGGTCACATTTCCCTTCAGTTACCACTGAAAGGTATTCACTATGGCAGGCAAAGAAGAACTCAACTGTATCACCACCTCCAGCCCGCTATTCAGGAACAGGCTCACAGGTGTGCTCAGATCTTCAGAGCTTGGTAGACCATAATTTCCACTAGAGAGTCTCACCCTCGCCACTTGACTGGGGAGCCCCATCTGTTCCACCAGAGACACTCAAGTGCCACTGGTGCTCTGAGTCCCTGGTTGCACAGTGAGGGTTTCAGCACTCAGCAGTAGTGGTCCAATGTAACAAGCATCCCCATGAGCATAATTTTGAGGACAGTGGACATAAAATCTGATCTATTCTCCTTATGCCAAGGCAGCTAATAAGCCTTTAGAAATACTGAGGGAGGGAATTAAACGAGTTTAACTAGTTGACAAGTTTTTGAACTTTAGTAAAAGACACCACCAGCCTTTATAACAGCAGCTGCCTACTTCTAACAAATATTGTGGCTGCTGTGGGAGTCCAGGATTTACCCCTTTTTTTTTTTGCCTTCAAGCTCTACTTTCCAAGAAGGCTCCCTTCAGCATCCATGCTCCTGCATTCCATACCGAGATTAAAATGAGTCAGGTTCAGTTCTTCCTGTTGGGAACTGGTAAACTCTCAAAAATTTGGGGTATATAATGAAGAAGGTTATCTGCCATCACTACCATTCTGAGATTGATGGTAATATGTAACTTTTACCTCAAACTATAAACTAAACAAAGAAACCTCCAATTAAAAAGTATCTTTATTACAGGATTTTTTTTCAGAGCCTTAAAAATGCTAATATGCATTTTAATACGTACTGGAAATCTACAAATAGTGTTCTATATTCCCAAGCATTTCATCATGGAGTCCTATTTATAAAAAGCACCTCATGAGACACACTTTGGAAAATATTGGAAAGTATTCAGAATTCTTTCTGAACTCTTGATAAGGCATTGGTGAGGCTATGAAGTGCTTTTTACCCACAGCAATTGTCTGGACCACTGCTGTGGCTTAAATTGAAAGCCAGACAATGAACGGCTTTCCCATTGATATCAAACTACTCAGATTCCTTCATTCTAATCTTTGCACTTAGAAGTAGATATAAGAAGTTTCATTTGCTAAACAAACATCTTAACTATCTCACTAAAAATAGCTCATAAGAAAATTGTTTTAATTTTAACTTAAGAAACAGCTAATTTTAAAGACTGTAAACATGTATTTTAGGGATCCATAAAAAAACACACAACAGGGCTTCCCTGGTGGCGAAGTGGTTGAGAGTCCGCCTGCCGATGCAGGGGACACAGGTTCATGTTCCGGTCGGGGAAGATCCCACATGTCGTGGAGCGGCTGGGCCCGTGAGCCATGGCCGCTGAGCCTGCACAGCCAGAGCCTGTGCTCCGCAGCGGGAGAAGCCACAACAGTGAGAGGCCCGCGTACCGCAATTAAAAGTCACATTAAAAGTCACATTTATAAGACAAAATTTACCACAGCGTTCATTTCACATAAGAATACACATTTTAACTTCATCCTTAACATTTATTAAAGTAATAATTCCTTAAAATATTTTTCACAAAACAATTATGGAAATATTATCAAGTTTGAACATATTCTGAAAACCTTTTAATTTAAGGAAAGCACCCACTGGCCTTAGCAATGATTATTCTATCTAACCAGGCACTTAAAAATGACAGGGTCAAAGTCTTGGATGTGACATTTAAACCCTTTAAATGCCCTAATACAAATTATGCATTATTCACAAATCCAAAATAAAATGGCAAGGTCAGCAAAGAGCATCTTCCACATTTACAATCTGAATAAATTATTAAGCTTCTATAATTATCTTTGCCTTATCAAAAAGCATCCAACACCCTACCCAGCCCCACTGTGGGTTTCTAGGTCATTATGTCCCTTTGCCATTTCTCAGAAAATTAAATAATCAAGAACTGTTGCCCCATTTCAGGACTGGGGAAAAAAAGGAAATAGCAAATGGTCAAACATTATTAAGAAAAAGAACAGGGTGAATAAACTCTGAGCAAAATTATAAAGTCAGTCTTTGATTGCTCCAACTTCCCTTTTTTCTTTCCCACTATTGAAGTCTGTGATGTGGAAAGAATCTGTGCTCTGTTATTCACATGAGGTAGAGTCTCAGCTATACTGACTGTGGAATTCTAATATGTTTGTGTATGGACAGCTTTTTAACTGAGGTGCCTGCTGAATGGGTAACCCCTGTATTTCAGCTCTCTGGACTCCTCATTTGCTTTAATATTCAATTAAAATGGCTCATAACTCCATGCCATTAACTATTGGAAGTCTATCTGGTAATCAAGATTTCTAAGGATCTCTCAATGTGGAAAGCATATTTTCAAAGTATCTTCTGGGAAATTCCCTGGCGGTCCAGTGGTTAGGACTCTGCAATTCCATTGCAGGGGGCACAGGTTAGATCCCTGGTCAGGGAACTAAGATCCCACAAGCCGTGTGGCATGGCCAAAAAAAAAAAGAATCTTCTGATATTACCAAAATCATTGGCTCATCTCCTAGTTGCTGCTGTCAACTTTCTGTCCCCCTCCCCTACAAAAGAAAATAAACCCTCTTCCTTTATGTTTCAAGGCAGCATTAACACAAATTATTGTTAAGTAGCAAAACTATACTAAAGGTTTGGTATAACACTGAGATTACGGGAGAAAATAAACCATTGACAGTGAATAATAGCCGTAAGTGTTGTAAACTCCCTCAGCCATTCCCACCTCCATAAATTCCTCCTTTACTATTAATACATTTTGATGAAATGTTAAAAATTAATAATAATAATAATTAAGAAAAACATTTTTAGTGTAGCAGACGATGCTGAGTATCTTCAAAAATTACCTTATTTAACATTCCCAACATGCATAAGGAGTCAGTATTTTCATTTTTATGCTATGGATGAGTAATAAACTGAGGTTTATGGGGGTTAATTAAGTTGTTCAAGGTCAAACTAGTAGTAAGTTAAGAGTCAGAATCTGAACCTAGGTTTCTCCGATGTTGATGCACTCTTTAAAAAAAATGGGATTGTCAATGGAATGTTAGCCGTAAAAAAAGAATAAAATATTGCAATTTGCAGCAACATGGAGGGACCTAGAGAATATTATACTCAGTGAAGTAAGTCAGACAGAGAAAGACAAAAACTATATCATATGTGGAATCTAAAAAAAAAAAATGAATCTATATACAAAACAGAAAAAGACTCACAGACATAGATAACAAACATGGTTATCAAATGGTAAAGGGAAGGTGAGGGACAAATTAAGAGTATGGGCTTAACAGATACAAACTACTACACATAAAATAGATAAGCAACAAGGATTTACTGTATAGCAGAGGGAGTTACATGCAATATCTTGTAATAACCTATAATGGAACATAATCAGAAAAAAACCTGAATCACTATGCTGTTCATCTGAAACTAACGCAATACTGTAAATCAACTATACTTCAATTTTTAAAAAGGGAGGGAGGATTGTAGTTTGGATAGCGGTGTACACCTTTACCATTTGATAAATTTGCTGGACCACAGCAGTAGTTATCTCAGAGCCCTAAGGAGTTTGCAAATGGCCTGAAGGCATGTTGGGGATTTGGGTGGCTCTCAATCTCACTCATTCCCCCTTGTACAAGGTGATTTATTAGGTCAGAAAAACAAGTTGAGCTTTCCCTGATGTTAGAAGCCAACACCAAATCAATTCATTCCAGCAGGAAAACCCAAAACACCATCTAATAATAAAGCTGTGATAGGCAGCACGGCATTTTGAGCAGGTCAGAAATCATCTCATTTGCTGGCATCACCATTTACTGGCAGTAATACAATGGGAAATTTAATCTGTCAAAGCTAAAAAAGCTATAAAATTGGAATATCCAGTCAAAGTGTCATTGATAATATTTAATGTGATCATGTAATTAAGCACATTGCCTAACACATAGTAAATGGTGAATAAATTCAGGAACTATTATTGGTGGTAAGAATATTATTATTTTTACAGCACTGTTTTTAAAACAGTCTATTGGAACTCTTGAGAAAAAAGCCATGATACCTATATTTAGTTTAAAAAATACGGTTATATAAAGTTATCAATCTCAATATCAATTTGCCCTATAACATTCAATCTGACTATACTTTAATCCCTGAATCTTCTATATTATATTCCAAATTCCCTTTATTATAGTTTCAGAACAAGTAGACAATGACTTAGTTTTAATCTGGAAATCACAGTTTTCCTTTAAAGCTGTGTGATTCATTATGCAATTCAAAGAACCAGGGCACTTTTTTTTTCCTTTTTTTTTTTTTTTTTTTTCGTGGGTTACAGCAGACTCACCATTATATGCAAATGAATTGGTTAAGCTTTCTTGGTTTATTAAAACCATAATTAGACAAATTTTCAAGGAATATTGTTTCTAACAAAGCCTTTACCCCCACCCTGTGCAAAACTCATGCATATTCAAAGGATTATGTTTCACAAAGTGTCCTAGCTTAATACCAACTTATGTATTTTCCATGTATGCAGTATTCTAGAAGTCCAGTGTTTGCTGGGTTCATTAACATTTTCATTTTTTTTTCTCTTCTTTAAAATTCACCAGTTGGTAAATTAGAAAAAATTGAGATGCACTAAAGACAATATAGAAGGTCCACACTCTCAAATCTTTTATCTAACAGGCTGTCAGGAAGTTTGGCCTAATTATACATTTTCTCTAGTTAAAAATGTCCAAGCATGCTGGAGTTTAGTTAAGTGATTCTGATTTTATTATAAGCACAATAGGAGGAGCACTTCAGGGTGGATGGCTCTACAGGCTGGTCTGACTGCTTAATTATTTTGATGGCAGCACGTTCTTTAAAGCAACGATGGTCTAGGTCATGCTAGTACTCTGTCAGACGACTTCAGCAAATGGCACATTTTCATGTTTAAGTATTTTGGGACCAATTTTAAAGTGGTAATGATGGATATGCTCTGTGAAATATGCTAACTCTTGGTACAGCTGGGTCTGAGACTGTGTCTGTGGTGGTTATAGGCATACAGTTTGAAGTTTGGCTCAGTCACTTATAAGCTGCACAAGTAATTATAATTCTCTGATTTGCTCTATGTTTTTCTTCTGGCAAATATGACCACGTGGACTTATTTGCAAGTAAATTAGAACCCACCGAATACCAACCAACTACAAAAGGACAATTATAATCAGCAAGGCAATGGACATCCTTTATTTTGATGTTGTAACATAATGAAATTGATTCTAAAAATGACATGATTTCAACACCCTCATGGCTTACCTTCTCCATCACCATTGCATTTTTTTTTATATCTGGTGTGGAAGGAATTTAAGGCTAGTAACTGTGTCTCGATTCTGTTTGTATTCCTCCAGGTTGTGCAATAAATACTTGTTTACACCATAATATAAGAAGACAATTTGATGATTTTCTAGGTGTTGTTGCTTTTAAAGCTTATTCCTCTTATAATCCAGATTGAGCCATGGTGTGTGTGTGTGTGTGTGTGTGTGTGTGTGTGTGTGTGATGTCTACTGGGTGGGAGCAAGAAAAAATGGAACATTTACAGAAGTGACACCTCTTTAAGTCCTTATTAATCTTGTTAAAATGCTCATTCAATTTATTTCAATTCCGAAACATAATTAGCACTGTTTCTGTGTCCAGCATCCTTCCTCTTGCAGGAAGTGCCAAGCCCTTGATAACAGACAGTAAATAATTACTTAAGACTTAAGTCAGATTCTGAGTATCTTAGTAACGGAATGAGTAGAAATAATCTTGTTTTGCTCTTGTCAATTTATAGATATGGATGCATGGCTCAGAAATGTTAAAATATGACTAAACCCACAGGGCTACTGATGGCAGAAGTAATCAGCTCTAGAATCCACGTCTACAGGCCTTGCACCCTTCCTACAATACCACCATGATTCTAGAAACGCAGATAATATCTTGTGTGGAAGATCTATTTCAAAGAGCACAGTAATTACAAATATAGCATCTGAATAACAGGCTGTGGATTATGGAATTTCATTATGTCCAAAACGATTCTTTGATGTGGACAGTTACTTCTCAGACCCTGGCTTCTGTTTAGTGTATCTGCTTCTGAATTGATATGTAGGCAACAAGCCCCTCAGACACAAGACACATTTTTAATTCTCAGCCAGGTGCTCTGCCCTTTGCTCAGGCTGCAGGTGGTGAAGGTTCTCCCCTGGAGCACCCCCAGGTGAGCATCTGCCATGGCACGTCAGAGCTGAGTGGGGCACATCTCCTAGCGTTCTCATTCCAACAAGATAGCATGAAATGAAGCAGCGTATTTCACACCTACATGAGATGAATACTTGCAATCTTGAGCCACCAGAGTATTATTTTTTCCTTTTTTCCATTTTACCTGACTGGATTTTATAAATATAGCTAATCTTTATTAGTGGGTTGGTGGCAGCATCTATTATGTTAACCATACAGCACAGTGTACTTAAGTAAGCCTTTAACTCAGAAAAAACTACCTGGGTTCAAGTTCCAGTAGGTTACATGCTGAGCAGGGAAACAGAAACAACTTGTTCAAACTGTTTCCTTACTAACAGAAGAAAACTCAAGTTTCTACCTATCTCAAAGACTTATTTTGTGTACCTGATGAGATCTCCTCATTCATTCACTTAATAATTACTCACTGAGTATATTCTGTCAGGAAATTCACTATGTTGGGGTGTAGAGTAGCAAAAATAATAACTAATACCTATGTAGCACTGTGAATCTAAAGACTTCTTTTTCCCAAAAGATAATACACTTAAAAAAATAATAATAACTTGGTCCTGGCCAAATCAAGAATTTACAGGCATTTGGATATTCTTTTTTTGCCAGATAAGCAATGCCCTACAGTATAACAAATACAATTACTATGCAAAATTATCGCCCTAAAGCAATTGAATATCTTGAAATGACTTTTACATGAAAGGTAGTTTTAGTGCTGTTAACTCCTTCATCTCCCTTAGTCCTGCATCTCATCTGTTTCCGAGTTCTGGAAATGAATGATGCTATGCAAGTTTTCTCACATGGAAGGAAAGGAGGGAGGGAGTGAGGGAGGAAAGGAGGAAAGAAGGAAAGAAGGAAAGAAGGAAAGAAAGAAGGAAAGAAAGAAAGAAAGAAAGAAAGGGAAAGAAAGAAAAAAGAAAGAAAGAAAGAAAGAAAGAAAGAAAGAAAGAAAGAAAGAAAGAAAGAAAGGAAAGAAAGAAAGGAAGGAAGGAAGGAAGGAGAGAGGGAGGGAAGGAGGGAGGAAGAGGGAAGAAAGAAAAAATCAAGCATCAACTTTTAATATTTGCAGCCTCACCAACATCAAGGCTGGGAAACTGTTTACATCTTAGAATGTCAAAGAATTTCAGTTAGTTAATTATGCTGCAGGTGGGCAGATGTATCTAGGAGCAGATATTTGCAGATGCAAATTGTGAATTTTGCCTGAGTAAAAGTAAATAGCTAAAATGATTATTAAAGCACAGTGGAAAAATAAGATGATATATAAAATGCAAATGGGCAGTGACAAACACATGGAGGCATTTTGCTTGTGAACTTTGACTTCCAGTAGTCGAATGTTTCTGTGCTTCCTTCATTGCTCTGTTATTTGCCATAATGAGACAGAGTTTCAGACTGCAGCCTTTATGCCCTGAAAATGACATTCACTTACCCAGGTCTCAAGGTTAACATTTTATAAATTACCACTTCAAAGCAAGAGTCACCATCTATATGCAACAGGACTGAGGTGAGTGTCATGTGATATCAACCCCGTCATTTTCTTATTGTCCCATTTCAGATTGTATTAAACAACTCTGATTTTCTTTGCAGGGTCAAGGGCTTTATTCAACCAGAAAAATGAATTCATCAAAAAATAATATTTTAGGGGCTTCCCTGGTGGCGTAGTGGTTGAGAGTCTGCCTGCCGATGCAGGGGACACGGGTTCATGCCCCGGTCCAGGAAGATCCCACATGCTGCGGAGAGGCTAGGCCCATGAGCCATGGCCGCTGAGCCTGCGCGTCCGGAGCCTGTGCTCCGCAGCGGCAGAGGCCACAACAGTGAGAGGCCCGCGTACCGCAAAAAAAAAAAAAAAAAAAAAGTTTTGTTATTTCTTTTATCTGCTCAAGAATCTTCTTTGACTGTCTAGAACCTAGTACATTAATTCTGAATGCAATTTCATTGCATCCAAGATGCATACAAACTTGTAGCCCACTGCATTTCAACCTTGCACACTATTTTAATCATGTCTTCACACATTTCTGTACAAGAGATCAGCCTATCCCCTTGCTTTTTCCCCCCACTCCTGTCCTTGAGTATCTTTCTTTTCTCTTCAATCAATGTCATTCATTCATTCATCTATTTATTCATTAATTAGAACTCATCATTGCATGCATACTTTTCCCAAGCTATATACATTGGGTATTAGAATCATAGAAATAAATAATGTATGACTCTCATTCTCAAGTTTACTGGGAGGCAGACCTCTACATCAATTAAGAAACATCTACACTGGTTTTTGGAGTTTGAATAGGACTGTGTCTAATAAATGACTGAGAACGTGAATTTTAGCAGAGCAACATGAATAAGACTTCATGACTCTAAAAATATGGCAGTTTCAGAGAACTCTAAATGCTCATTGTGACAGCAGCACAGCATGCAAGGGAAGACAGAGATGGGGATGAAGAGGTAGTCAGGGCTCAGATCACAGCATCTTCACTAAAGCAAACACTACATGCTTTAGGTCCCCATTTGAATATATGAAACTGTCAACTCACATCAGTATTTCACCTCTAGGTTTTCTTGTAGCACTAATTACATAAACTGATATTAAAATATGATATTGTGATCAAATTGTATTTCTGTTTTGTTTTGTTTGTAAGTAATGTGTGTTATTTCCTCAGCTAGTTTGTTTTGTTTGTAAGCAATGTGTGCTATTTCCTCAGCTACCAAACTACATGATTGTAATAAATCAGGGTTTGATCAGATCAAATTCAACTGAACCAGGGAAATGCCCAACACCTTTCAATTCTACAAAGAAAGGGAGGTACAGTATGATCTCTTCCTTCATTCTGTTAATTGAGTGCAAATATCTCAATTTAAAAAAAACCTCTAATATCTAATTCACTAATTAAAAGGCTGGGCTCAAATTTGGAATAGACACAGAGGCAACCCTGCAGGTTGAAGGAGGCTCAAGGCCAGCCCTGTGGAAGTTGTTCCTTGTGATTGATGTGTGAGTAGTGAACATCAGAGTGAAATTAGAGACTGTGGGCTCCAAAGGAAAAACGTCTATCAGGAGAAGCTCTTACTGCATTTTAAAATGCAGTTTGGAATGATTCATTTCTTAAGGCTTAATGTTGGGGAAACAGAGAGGAGTCTGAGTCTCTTTAAGAGCATTTAGAACTCAAACCTCATACAAGGCTCTTTGTGATTGGCCTTCTTACTCAGTGCTACAGGCACAATAAATGTCCTTCCACACAGCCAATCTGTTATTCTCAGTTGTCTTGAATTCCATTCAAAACCAGTTTTCTGAAGAGACAAACAGCCAGCATGCAAGCTGTTGAGGTACACAATTCCATGGATTCTTGAAACTGCCCGTTTCCAGACCAAAAACATTGCTTTTCTCAACATGAGGAAATGTTAACAGATTCTGCCACTTCTTAAATATACTCTTCTTAAGGATGGTAAGAGTGCCTCATCTTTTAAGTCAAATGTTCCCACTGCAAAATTAAAAAGAGCAGTGATACTTAACTTTCACAAACTATTGCAAATTAAATAGGAAGAAATTTAAAGTTTTTTTCAAATCAATAATTGGAAGACCTATACTGATGTTGAATTCACGACTCTAGTCTTATGATGGAGTTGAAACATAGCTAAATTATCACTAGATTTACCATGACTTTTTTAGCCTAGAATATTAAAGTCCATAAAGTAAAATAAATTGCTTGTGGTCACATTACTTACATATTAGTCATTATGGGAACTCCTCCTTAGTTTTCTGTTTTTGTTCAGTTGCGTGAGTGTGTGTATATGTCTGTATGTCTACCACGTATCATTATATCTTTTTACCAACTCATGCCAATTTCTGGAAAAGTAATCTCTTGATTACTTTTTTTTTTTTTTTTGGTACGTGGGCCTCTCACTGTTGTGGCCTCTGCCGCTGCGGAGCACAGGCTCCGGACGCGCAGGCTCAGCGGCCATGGCTCACGGGCCCAGCCGCTCTGTGGCATGTGGGATCTTCCCGGACCGGTGCACGAACCCGCGTCCCCTGCATCAGCAGGCGGACTCTCAACCACTGCACCACCAGGGAAGCCCTTGATTACTTTATTAAAGTAATTTTTTTAACATCTTTATTGCAGTATAATTGCTTTATAATGGTGTGTTAGTTTCTGCTTTATAACAAAGTGAATCAGTTATACACATACATATGTTCCCATATCTCTTCCCTCTTGCGTCTCCCTCCCTTCCACCCTCCCTATCCCACCCCTCCAGGAGGTCACAAACCACCGAGCTCATCTCCCTGTGCTATGTGGCTGCTTCCCACTAGCTATCTATTTTACATTTGGTAGTGTATATATGTCCATGCCACTCTCTCACTTTGTCACAGCTTACCCTTCCCCCTCCCCATATCCTCAAGTCCATTCTCTAGCAGGTCTGTGTCTTTATTCCTGTCTTACCCCTAGGTTCTTCATGACCTTTTTCTTTTTTTTTCTTAGATTCCATATATGTGTGTTAGCATACGGTATTTGTTTCTCTCTTTGTGACTTACTTCACTCTGTATGACAGACTCTAGGTCCATCCACCTCACTATAAATAACTCAATTTCGTTTCCTTTATGGCTGAGTAATATTCCATTGTATACATGTGCCTCATCTTCTTTATCCATTCATCTGTCGATGGACACTTAGGTTGCTTCCATGTCCTGGCTATTGTAAATAGAGCTGCAATGAACATTTTGGTACATGACTCTTTTTGAATTATGGTTTTCTCAGGGTATATGCCCAGTAGTGGGATTGCTGGGTCGTATGGTAGTTCTATTTTCAGTTTTTTAAGGAACCTCCATACTGTTCTCCATAGTGGCTGAACCAATTCACATTCCCACCAGCAGTGCAAGAGTGTTCCCTTTTCTCCACACCCTCTCCAGCATTTATTGTTTCTAAATTTTTTGATGATGGCCATTCTGACTGGTGTGAGATGATATCTCATTGTAGTTTTGATTTGCATTTCTCTAATGATTAATGATGTTGAGCATTCTTTCATGTGTTTGTTGGCAATCTGTATATCTTTTAAAGTAATTTTTTAAAGACAAAAACATCCTCTGATAGAATTGCAAGTTTCATTAAAATAGGCCATAGTTTGACCCAAAATTATGGGATGATTCACTAAGCCAGTTGGCATGGGCTTTACAGGGATTATCTCAGTCTTTGCTCCCAATAACTCTGTCAAGCAGAAAGTTAGTTTTAACGTCATTTTTTTTTTTTTTTTCTGATAAGGGAACTGTGACTTAGAGAGTTTAAATAATTTTTCCAAGGTTATAAGTCTGGTAAGTAGCTGAAACCCTGGCTTATGTTCTTAACCACAAAACTCCTACATAGTCATCGGTAAGAGCAACAGAATGTGAAAAGTGCCCTAATAGTTAGTGGAAGTAGTAGGATTCTATGGAACACAGTATGGGCCCAGCCTGGAACTCAGGAGAGGCTTACTAAAGGAGAGGGTGCCTAGGAGGTCAAGGGAAGGTATTGGGTTGGCCAAAAATTTCGTTCGGGTATTTCTTTTTGATCTTATGAAAAACCAGAACAAGCTTTTTGGCCAATGCAATACATTGTAAATGGGAGAGTAAGTCCCCCTTGTGGGGTCTTTAAGGAACACTCCAACAAGACCATAGAAGTTACACCTGGAGAAGCAGATGAAATTAAAGGATTTATCACATTGACAGGTCTTAGAAGAAGGAGGCATGGCATATCACGCAAGGGGCCATAACAGAGGAGCGCCAAGGGAGTAGGACCAACCAAGCAAATGGGCAGCCATGGGCAAGTGCCTTTACTGGAGATCAGGGTGGAGTACACAAGACAAAGGCATGAGGAAATTTCATTGTGTGTTTGAATATCATAGGGAGGGCAAGAGGGGAACTTGTGGTAGGGACCTGCCTTATCACACCGGTGCACCTGGTCACCTGGCCAGGATGCCCACAGATTGTGGGGATGTTGAGGCATCAAAAAAAATCTGGTGTTTGACAAAATTTACAATACAGAAGGATTTTTCCAGCTGAGAGATTTGTGCAAGAAAGAGAGGTGCAGGAGAAAGGAGTAAATTTTAGAAATTGAAGAATCGTCCTTATGGTAAGAGCATAGCTCATGGGTAATTCAGGGGAGTGTACCAAGAAATGAGATGAAAGGTAGGCAGGGGCCAAATTGTGAAGAACTAAGGAATTGTGATTTTTCTTCCAAAGTCTATGAAGGTTGTAGAATAGCTTTAAACGGGTATGTTGCACCTGCCTATGTTTTGGGAAGATCATTGCAGCAGCACTGTAGAGGGTGGGGTGAGGACATTATAAATAATGAAGTCACTATAAATGATCACCACCTAGCAGGGCTCATCAGCTCTGCTTGTGGATGGAGGGAGGGTGCTGAACAGCTGATGTCCAGATCGGCTTGTGGAATCCCCGAGCCACAGTGCGTCCTGATATCTTGATAGCTGTGGCAAATCATTTTAGCCAGATCTGTGGTGCCACAGTCCATTTATTTTGCATTTTTATACATTCCCAGGAGACTAGCTTGACACTAGGGAATCTGACTCAACATAAAATAGTCTGTCAAATTTATTTTTCACAGGGGTTTACAAGAAATTGAGTTAGTAAGCAAGATGCCACGTATTGCAATTTAAATTTGAACAGAAAACAGTTTTAACGTGACTCATCCCTGCCATAATATATATCAAATCTCAAATAACAAATAATATTTTTTTGCAATTTTTCTCCTTAGCAGTGCTGTAGTGTCTATATTTTTCATCACTGTCATTAGTTGTTCATTTTAAACAGGGTGATAACTCATCGCATGATATTCAGTCAGAAGTTTTGTTTTTGTTGATAAGTTGAAGCTAATCGTAAGGAAAAAAAGGGAAAAAAGTATGATTTGCCAGAAGAGAACAGAATGTGAAAATAACATTATCCATTCAGTTGGATTGAGATCTTGGCAGCTGCTCTTCAAAAATGTTGCTGACATGGTTTATATTATATTAAAATTCAGAATTACTGCATTTTCATCAGTTTCTCTGTCTGCAGCTGGCATATCATGTTGTCAGCGTCTTGGAATTTACAAGTCCATGTACATGGTAAGAATGTTCCTTTAAATGGACATTTTCATAAGCATGTTTGCTAATTGATATGCTATGGTACTTTAAAGTGTAAATATATGTTATGACAGTCATAATGCTTTAAAGGATAAGTAGGACACAAGTTGGTTTTCCTATCTCAATTTTCATTAGGTCTGCTTAAAAGCAAGAGTTCTTCTGGGATGATTTTTCATATATATTTTAATTTTAAAAGGCATTGATTATTTCAATGAGGAAAGTTGTTAGATAAACTTAGAATGATAGATACATCCAAAAAATCTAAATTATTTTAAAATAGGCGTAGAGAATGTGATACTCAGAAAAAATGCTATCAAATAAAACACTTAAATTCTGCAATACTATAATACTACACAGTGTGCCATTTTAATAGAATTATTAGTCTCACATTAACTACATAAACTACTACTAATAACATAATAAATACAGTTTGGAGAATGCTGGAGTCTAAATAGATTGTATTTTTTTCTGTGTATAATTCAGAATTCTTTGGAAACTATAATCAATTCTAAGAACTCGACAGTATCAGAAGGCTTTCGATAATGTTAAAATATGTATGCTTACATGCGGCTCCCGCAGATATTTATATGCACTTATGTGGTTATGATGATAAAACTAAATTAACATATTCATATCGACTTTAGAAGATCCTTAAAAACTGGATTTGAGGCTAAATAAGACTGAATGTCTTTGCAGACTGAAAATGCTTAAAGGAACTTTGTACCTGAAGATACAAGACAGCAAATGAATTTTGGATTTGAAAATAATAGTTTTGATTTTTCAGAGTGTCCACTTAGAGTGCACGTGTGAAAGACCTGGAAACATTGGAGCACTGCACACTGTTTCCCATGCAAGCGCTGCCAGAGTGAACACAGCCAGAATGTGCAGAGCCAGGATGCTAACGGGAGGCTGTGATGCTTGTACTCTCGTGTCAAAACTGGCTGCCTCTTATCCTGAAAAGACAAACACACATGCACACTCACACAAACACACACGTCACTGAATCCTTTTTTGCACAATTGCCTAAGGTCATGATAGTAAGTTAGCCTCTTTATTATTTAACCCAGCAACCACCTAATCTCTCATTATGACTTCAGAAAGAGCCCATTAATATTTCCACCACTGGTGAGCAAAGCTAGTGAGATGAACTCAAAAAGCGAGGTGCACAATTCCAATAGCTCAAAGTCCATTTTTGCCATGAGTACAAATGGCTTTGTGGAATCGAGATGTTGATAGAAACTTTGCTAATGCTGAGAATTTTTTTTTCCTCTCAGTGAAACCGTTGTAATCGCATTTCAATAGAATTGATATCATTAATTTATAATTATTACTTTCTTTAGTTGGAAACTATGAATGTGAAAGTTGTGGCCCGAGAGCAATCTCAGGAGGGAAATTAGAACTCTCGGTAATCAATAACAGGGGGGCATTCTGAACCTCTCCCTGGTTTTCATTAGCTGGAAGGAGAGCACATTTAAAGGAATGCTAACAAGTATCGATGTTTAAATTGGATTTATCAGTGCTATCTAAATGTATATCTGCACTGTGCCGAGTTTATTTTTCTACATTAAAGATTATTCAGTGATATCTCCTGGGTTAAGACAACTTCTAAACAAGATAAAGCACCCTGTGAATTAATGTATTTCAGAGAAACAAGAAAACATAATTTGTGTCTTCTTTTCATTAAATTATCCTTTACTATATTGATTTAATTGAACCAAAAACATATTTAGCTAAGGAAACAAAACACAGATACAGCACTCTGTCATTTTGGTACTCCTTTCGTATTGAGGAAAGAATATAGGCGTGTGTGGGCATGTGGGGTGTGTGTGTACCTCTGCATATTTGTGGTGTTACAGATGCTGTTTTATAAGAGGAAAGCATTGTTCAATTTCCTTCAGAAACAGACAAAAGAAGCACAATCAGTTAATGCTTGCTACCTGGCTCTTTACATTTTTATTGTACTCTACATAAACAATAAAATTATTGTGATTATGTCATCAACTCAAATAATACAAATTGAGTAACCATGTGCAAGTCAAAGGTGTACAGACACCCAAAAGGACCACCTGTATAACCAAATAACAGCAATTTTTCTAAACCTTTAAATCAAAGACTAAGTACTATATGAGAGAATTTTATAAGTCAGACTAACTTAACATATATTGTAAGAACTGTTTCTTTTTTGTGTGCGCATGTATTTGGAGACTTTATTAATCTACTAATTTTATCTCTACCAAAAAATGTAAATTATTATTTACCCAGGAATTGTTTAGTCTTATGAACCTGAATAGGTGAACGGTTATGAAATTTGGTCTCTTAAGAACACTTAAATTCTGATGGTAGCACAGAGAGTGAGCCTGTATAAGCTATCACTACACGCTGAAAAACTAACCTCTGTAATTAACTTGCATTATACATAGGGCTCCAGTTACAGTAAAAACCAATTTTCCATAGTATACACACCAGGCAGCTCTGCTGAACATTAGATTTTAATGAGATTTATGACTTTATTCATAATTTATTCTTTAAGTTGGGAAAGTTTTGGTTAAAGTTCAAAGCAGTATCTTGAAGAATTAAAATAAAATCTATCTCAAGCTTTTCTTGGAGACATCTTTTCAAATGAATTCTGGAACCCAAAAATGGCTTATCTGTTTCTCAGAGCAACTTGTGGAAACCATTCTAGCTTTAGCATGGGAGAATTCACTGTTGACAATAAGGGAATTTTCCACTCTTGTCCTTGGTTTAAGGATAATTGTTTTTTACTTTCCCCTTCTCATTGGTTATCTGGCAGCTTTAATTCTTGGCATAATCTAGTCCAGTATCTCTGAAATTTCAATGTGCTTAGAAATCACTTATGGATCTTGTCAAAATCTAGATTCTAGTTCACTAGGTCTTGGATGGGACCCACAAGTCTGAAATTTTTATAAATGATGCTGGTGTTGCTGGTTTGAGGACCACTTGGTGAATAGCAAAGTCTACTCTGTACTAGAGACTGCTCATTTTTCCCCCTCAATTTTCAGATGAAGAAAATGAGGCTCAAAGATATGAAATACCTTTCTTTAAATTAGTGATTCTTAAACAGGGCTGATTATTAGAATCACCTGAGGAGTTTTTAAACCTGAGAAGGGCTGAGTCTAATGGTAGGCTGGCTGATTGGCAGACAGATTGCTTGATTCAATGATTTATTTCTGCTTACACTTGGCATTTATTTGTTGAGCTATGCCCCAGATACTATTGAGTCCCTTTAACATATACATTCTCTCATTATTTACTTCTCATAGTAAATGTTATCAACTCTGAAAGGTCTTCCTGGGCCATGATATCTAAAGGGCTGTTCTTGTCTTTTCAGGCCAACACATCATCCTGCTCTCTTTTTTTCCTCCAAATCACTAACTATATAAAACTATATTATTTTGTTTCTTTCTCATTAGAATGCAACTTTCATGAAAGCAGAGACTTTACTTGTCCTGTTAACCTCCATATATTTCCCTTAGTAAGCCTGGATTACATGTTTGTTAAATAAATTAAATTTAGAGGGAAACAATACAGCTTAGCAGCTTCAAGTATAAGCTTTGAATACAAGTAGACTGGCTGTGTCTCCTTGGATGTATTACTGATATCCCAGTAAGCCCAATGTCCTCATTTATAAATAGATAGTAGTAGCATCTGTTTCATAGAGTTTTTGTAATGTTAAATGAGATGATTCATGCACAGAGCTTAACCCAGTGCCTGACATACAGAAAACATTCAGTAAACAGCATTATTAGACTATCATTTAATGACCAAAAAATTGCTGGGAATTAGATATGATTCTCATTTAACAAGTGGGGAAATAGAACCATTAAAAAGAGTTCATTTGCCCAAGATCACAAATATAATTTTTGGAAAGGCTGGACCAGAATCTGAATGCTCATATTTGCAAAGATTTGTGCAAGACCCATCCCCACATGTTGCCAGTTATAGTTTCACTCAAGATAAGGCAACTGCCTTTGACTCCTAGTCCAGTGCTCTTTCAACTACACCTCTGTGCCACATAATTGGTGGGAAAAGATGTAGCTCTTTTCCAGATACACTGAGTGCATTCACCAGCAGAGGTCCAATTCCAGGACTTATTGGTGAAACCAAGGGTTGACTATTCTCTTATAGCCAAAACAGTTGTCTATAACATATTCAACTCCAGCCATGTAACAAACACCCATTAATCCTCACTAAATCTCTATGGCACAAGTAGAATCATTCCCAGTTTATAGACGGAGATATTAGATGTCAGAGCAATGAGGTAAAGCAGGCAGGCTGTTACAGCTTACAAGACCACAGCTAGGATTGGAACTCACAGCTCTGCATAATCAAAATAAAATATGGAATCAGGGTGAAATTATTACATTTCATGGATGGCAGATGGTCCACTCTTTCTGAGATGGAAAACATACCGAAAACTTAACTTTCTTTGCTTTGGAATCCTCACACTTCCCATTGGGGAGCTTACCACACAATAAAAACTTATAAAATGTGACTGTCTCCTGAATAAAAAGCAAGGAAAGTCTGGGAAAGGAGTTGAAATTCATTTATCAGCACATATCTGTGTGTATGTTTATTTGCGTATATATTTGTTGAGTCACACTAATTGTCAACCCCAGAAGACAGAACGTAAGAGATACAATCCTTAGGCTCAGGAAACTCAGATTAATGAGTGCAACTTTACTGAAATACATCTGTTGTAAAGATGAAAAGATACACACTGTAGCAGAGGTAGGAACAACATGAAGTGAGGATGTCCAATGCCCTGAAGCCATTTGGGAAGGTCAGACAGAGGAGGTAACATCTTATACACCTTTTAAATTTGAAGTAGGCAGAACTTGTTATAAGGGTATCTCCGTTAGAAAAAAAATGTGCAAATTCATGCAATATGAGAGAGTCTGGCATGTTTGGGGAATGGTAAGAAATAGTCTGTGGCTTGAGCAGAGGGTAAATGTGTGGGGGGGGCGTGCATAAAAATGAAAGAAAACTTAGAATTTTAACAATAACATACTTTTTTAAGTTAAAAATAATTCCCTCTGCAAATTTGTGAGATGCTTTCTTCACTTTCTTTCTGCCATTGAACAGCAGGGAGACACCACAGGAAATATGCTTTCAGTTCTGCGTGCATAGGTTAATGTTACTCCACAGTTTTGAGAGCTGCTAATATGGCAACATTTTAGAATGTCTTAAAAGATTTTTTTTCAATTTATTTTTCATATGTAAGGGATTGACATTTTCCCCTTTTCTTTGCTTTCTGCTTGCTAGTCTGTCAGTATTTACCCAGCTCACTTACAGGTTTGAAGAATCAGTTTACATATGCCCAAGGAAGAATACAAAGATTTGAGACATTCCTGAAAGGGAATATAAATCCCACCTTCCACCAGAAGTGGAGAGAGTCTGCAGCTGGTGGAGGGCTGAAATCTCTACTGTCCTGGAAGAGACCACATCACTCTGTACCCCTAGCCCAGGCACTGCCCCTGACTCATCCCATTCCTAAAATAAGCCTGCTGTGTAATCAAACATTCATTCTCACCTACTGACTGTGTTCTGCAGTGAGTCCCACTGCTTTATGGTAGGAATGTGAGGTTCCTGTGGGGAGCCACATTCTCCTCTTCAACCTAAAATAATTTGCTTTGGCATCAGAAACATTAAGCTTTTAATCACAGCTTTACCATGTTTTTTACTGGGTGACTTCAAGAAACCTGATTAAGCACCCTGGACTGTGATTTCATTATCTACCATAAGTCAGGATATTGATATATTTCCTATAAGATTGTTCTGAATACTAGCTGATATATATATATATATGATATATATATATCATATATATGATATATATAATATATATTAGAGCATATATACACATATGCTCTAATATATGCTCTCTCTCTCTCTCTCTCTATATATATATATATATATATGCTCTAATGCAGTACAAGTCACACATAAAGGGACTCAAATAAAGGTAATTATAATGAAAATATATTGATGGTAATGAGAGGGAGGGAGCGGGGAGGAAAAGTGAAGAAGGATGTAGAACAGGAGTATTTACTAACATAGTACTAGGAGATGAACTTATACTGTGAATAATTATTGTATAAACTGGACTTCTGTCTTGGTTTCAGATTATTAGTAGCCCCCAGGGGTCTTGTCCTGAAAACCAGAATATGACACATTTCCTTTTCCTTTCTGCCCCCTGCCAGCAATCTATTTCCTTCTTCTCAAGAGTCAGACCCTAATCTCTGGACCCAGAAATAGTAGTTGGACCATATATCTCCCCTTCCCAAAGTCTTCTGAAAGGCATAAATCATTTAGCAAATAACTCTCTTATGTTAGGTATTATTTTAGGCCTATTATAGAAATGAATCATCTAACTGATACAACAAATTTGTGATCTACCCAACAAAACAAAGGGAACTCTTGATGTGCAAATCTACGATACCAGGGAAGTTAGTTTCATTTTATTAACTTCTGCTTTACCTTTTTTGTAAATTGCTAATTCACAATTTATTTTTGCATATTTTCTCTGGTAGTGAAACTATTACATATATATGTATAATACATATATATATGTATACATATAAATTATAATGTGTTAAGTCTTTGCTATTTGTGCTGCAAATACTTTTTCCCATTTTACATGATAAATTTGAAGTGGAATTAGATTAAGAAGCTTTCTAAAAATCACAGTGTTGATAAGCAAGGCAGAGAGATAGATCTACAAAGTGAAGTTCAAGACAATGGGTAATGCACTGCACAGGAGTCTGAGGCCCGTTGGCAGCCACTGGCCACGCTGATATTAATGTACCCTATGCCTCCATACACTATTTTTTCAAACATCATTGGGAAGGTGAGTCACACCTCTCATTTGTAATAGACATATAAACAAATAAACAAAAGAGGCGTTCAGCTAAGAGACATCTACAACGACAAAACATAACTTAAAATCCCTACACTAGTTTGAGATACTGACTCTGTTAATGACTGAAAATCAATTAGACCAGTATCCTCTGTGGGTATATTAGTTTGGGGAGTGGGTAATGAGGGGCAATGACAACTTTACTCAAATACCAATCAAGATTTTTTATGAAGTTTTATCTTGTGTAATTTTACTTTTATTTATTTTACTCTTGATTATTAGAGTAATGTGCTTTTATTGTAGAAATTTTTGAATGTGAACGATATGTAAGCATAAAAATACTTATAATACTACCACTCAGAATCGATCACCATAAACCTTGTTTACATTTAGAATGCATTTTGTTTCTTTTTGTTCTTAACAAAGTACAATTCATATAGACAAGCTGCAATAAATGCAAAACCAAAAAACTCCTGAGGGCTCCCTGTACTTTCATGGCCACAGCTAATGGGACAGGCATGGTGGGAGACCAGGGAATAGATCATCCAATACAGCCCACCATCCAGCCTAAACAGCTCAGTTTATTGTTCCCTCTCTGATCACTTCAATAGTTATGGAAATCTCTCCACCCCAAAGCTCCACTTCAGCATATTACATAATTGTCTGCCTGCTGAAGGAGCTCTCCTTTCCAGCAATCTAAAGGCATCATACACAGAGCTCAGATTGGTAGACACATTTGAAGAGACCCCAAAATACCTTAACAGGAGTGATGAGACTTACATCCCACCAGTGGAGCAGCATTTAGAGATGACTAGTTTAGAAGCTGTTCGGTGACACAGTCCATCTACGGGCCAACAGTGAAGGAAATGACCTTAAGCCAAATGGAGCCCACAAGACATAGCTGCTCAGTATTGGAAACAAACAAACAAACAAAAAGCTGAATTCACTCAGCAAAGAAAAAGAACAGAGATGGCAAGAACATAATTTTACTCCACTTTGTTTTGATAACGACAAGTTCTTAGAAACTAGAGATCCTTTTAACATTGCCTTGACAATTTGTCACGACACCACTTCACAGATATATTTGTCCAGAAAGTTCAGGGGGCTTTCAGTTGTTCTACATAATACTCGGGACCACTTTTCAGGCAATACATGAAAAGGGGAAACACCAGCCTGCTGGTGCTGTTCACAGATTTAGCTTTGAACCGCTGTCCCTGCATGATTTCTTCCACTTCACTCTCTTCTGCTTCTCAGCAAATCCTGCAGCTGAATTGCGAGGAAGATATCACCCCACCTTTCAAGCATGGTGTTCAGAATGTCTCTCTGCCAACGTTCTTTACACTTCTTTATCCATAACCTAGTCTCTCCTTCTGCTGCATCAGCCTTTCTTAGGGGGTGAAAGAGGAATATACATATATACATATATCTATGTATGTGTGATACATATACATACACATACACACATACATGTTTCCCTATTCGCTGCAGCCTTGAAATCCCCTGAATCTCAACATCAGCACCATGGACAGCACCCCCACTGGCCACACTCAATTTCTGGCGGTAAAAACCAGACATGAATGTTTATGTAACAGAAACTTAAGAATATATGCAGTAATAAACTATAGATAGATTTGGCTGGAATACCAACCCCGTTCAAATTCTTAATAAGTTATATATTGCAGTAGCAAATTTACAAGAATAATTCACAAACATGCTCAACAGAGGGAAAAATAAAATACTGTTTAACTTTTAGTAAAAATCTTTTGATTTATTGTGGTCCTCACATCTGGTAACTGGGCAGAGCTATGCCATACTGTTTTAAAACCTCCTCGGGAACTTCCCGGGTATAATCTGAAAGTGGCCTCCTGGTATGTGGAGGACAGGGACTGAAGAAAGAAGCAGACCACTCTCAACTGGTTGGTGGCAGGTTTAATAAGCAAGGGAGAACTTACTTACGAGGTTTGTCTTGAGCAGTCGCAAGACAAGTAGATTTCTGCACCTGCCTTTCAAATATTAAAAATGTATGAAGAGGTCTTAACTGGGTTCAGTCTTGTACTACATAACTACAGTACTAAATGACTACTGTCATAACACCACAATTCTATCTCAAGGCTGTATCTTTGGAGCAGCTTCTGGGAACAGGGAAGGCAAGCAGAGTACACATTTGAAGAAGAGGGGCCTCTAATTGCCTGGGTCCAGCTTGTGGTTCAACTGGCTGTCATATCTTCTTTTTTTAAAACGTATGTATGTATGTACGTACGTATGTATTTATTTTGGCTGTGCCGGGTCTTAGTTGCGGTACGCGGGATCTTCGTTGTGGCATGCGGACTTGCAGCATGCATGCAGGATCTAGTTCCCTGACCAGGGATTGAACCCGGGCCCCCTGTATTGAGAGCACGGAGTCCTACCCACTGGACCACCAGGGAAGTCCCTGGCTGTCATATCTTCTGGATGACCTCCTCCATCAATTAGTCACAAAGAGGGCAAAAATAAAACAAATATCTTTCTACACATTAGTCTTAATAAGACTATCTGTAGATACTTATGCTGAAAATCTCCAATTCTAACAAAAAGAGGGAGACTTTCCATGCCAGTTGGAGCATTTGCTACTATCACTGTTTTTCTTGGACCTGAGGATCATACGCATTATTTCTTCTTAGAGGAGACAAATGAACTTGAGATTCCTCCAGAGATTATAGTGCAGTCAAGAAGCAGACTCTGGAAGCTGTGTTAGATTTTTTGTTTGTTTGCAAGGAGATGAAACTTGGGGTATCCAGGTGCTACTGAGAAAGTGTGCTGTAGGCAGAAAATGTCACAAATGGGTAAAACCAATAAGAAATAAGGATTCAAAATTGAACTAAGAAGAAAAAACAAACAAGAATGAACAATGTGAAAGAGAGAAATAAAATGTTACCAAAAAGGCCAGAGTATTTTCCTTATTTGTATTATTTGTCCATAAGTAAATCCCATAACCAAAATAAGAACATTCAAAGCAAGAAGTTGTAGATTATAATTTAAATATCCTTATGTATTTAAAAAATTTCAAACTGATGTGGGAATAAAATGTTACTTAAGATATTCTTATCTAAAATGTGGGACTCTGCCTTTTCTGGCTAACAGAAGCATTTACAGATGTACATAGTAGGAAAGAACTTAAAGAATACTCTTCATCAGAAGCAAGTCAGTCTTTGATCACACATTGTGATATCATGGAGTCTTGAGAGACGTGAAAAGAGCACTCCTCTGGGAATGAAATAATCTCCGTGCTAGCTCGGCTGTATAATGTTGGGGCTTTGGGTTACTGCAAATAAAAACTGGAGTAGAGAAAAGCTTGTTTAGCTTTATCCAAGATTCTCATATTCTTACCCTTCCCTCTCTCCAACTGCTTTGTAACAGGAGATCTCTATTTTATTTTTATGGTAAGACATACTCAAGAGCAAACAGGGAGGTGTTAAGAGGAACCCAGACTTCAAGTATTAATCACTTTGTGTCCTTTGTCTCATCCAAACCTGATGCCCTGGCTTCTTCCTGGACCTGGAAAAATAGAGCATCCATGGCAGCCTTGTGCCTCATGCCAGGCATGTGCAGAAATGGTTCTCACCACTGCAGTTAGCTTAGGGGGAAGTGTAGAGGACAGGAAGCAGATATCTTTAGCTCTATATTGCAGCTTCCTCCCAAGGTGGCTGGGGCTCAGGAAAAAACTATCACACACAGGTATAAAAATAAACATAGAAATGCAACTAGTATATCCAGTGCAACACAGACCAATAATACCAAACACTGGCCTTGACTAGGCATCAGGAAAATTGGTTCTAGCATTTTCTGGGTGGACTTACTTTCCTTTGGGCCTCAGTGTCCGCAGCCATAAAATTAAGGACTTGGATTAGATAATCTACACAGGTGTCTCCACCTTTACATACTCTGTGTTTCTTCCTGTTGGTTTTGCCTTTTGTTTTCATAGATTTAATGATGTCTGGTGTTTGATCACCCTATTCATTTGTTCCTTCAACTCCAGTAATCCACAATCCCCTATACCTCCTCCCTCTCACACCCATTC
Organism: Aethalodelphis obliquidens; assembly: GCF_003676395.1. Classification (NCBI taxonomy): domain Eukaryota; kingdom Metazoa; phylum Chordata; class Mammalia; order Artiodactyla; family Delphinidae; genus Aethalodelphis; species Aethalodelphis obliquidens. Next base: position 23,134,202 of record NW_020837964.1, on the reverse strand, counting down.
CAGGAAAGAGAGATTGAAGGCAAGAACTTTGCTAACTGACTAGGAATTAATTCTCTAGGTCAAGGAAGTCTGTAATCTACACAAAAAGGTAGAACCCTAGTTACTTAAGTATTTTAAAGGGAAAAATGTGTTAAGAATAATGCAATTCTATAAGGCAGAAAATCAAGAAACACCTGTGAATGTTCTGGAAGCATGTCTGATGACTTTGCTGAAGCGTAAAGCTGAATATCCTTTAATAGATGGCTGATTTCTTTATGCATACATTCAGCAAGTTTGTAATGACACTCACTTTGTGCTATCCAGGGGTGTACGTATTCAGTATGTATCAGCTATCTATTTATCATCTATATATTTACCTATCTATGCATAAATAAGTAAAGACATACAGCTTCAGTCAAAGGGTGATGTGCTGGATCTTAGAACATTTCACCTAGCTGTGAAATGATAGCTGATAACTGAATTTATCAGGTTCTTTATACTCAATCATCAGTCTTTTTTCAGCTCATGGGATTTTATGCACCCTAACTACCAGGCATTATGCTAGGCTATAATGGGGAATATATCAAAAAATAAAAGAAAAAGGGAATAGGATAATCACAGAAGGTCTCTTTGAGGAGGAGGTATTTAAAGAAATGACTTAAAGGATAAAGAGGAGAAATGAAGAATGAGAGGAATATAGGCATGTGAAGGGCGTTAGAGGAGGAATGAGTGGGTATCAAAGTGAGATCATATATGAATGAATGGACAATCAGAGTTGTGGAAAGTAAGAGAAGAACATTGCAAGCAGAGGTGCAAACTCTTGAGGCAGGCAAGAAATTCCAGGAAATGAAAAACATTAAAATGAAAGGTAATGAAATACCCAAGCCAAGAGTGAAGCATTTCAGAAACATGAAATCAGTGGAAGTACTTCCAATTAAGCTTCTCTCTTGTAACTAAGTGAAATCCTTGCTATTAAGTAGAAAATTCTTAGAATATATATAATATGATATATGTAGCATTATTTTTATAGAAATAGTTTTCAAAGTAAGGTACACAGATCCTTGGGAGTCCCTGACATAACTTTAGGGGGTCTGTGAGTTCATAATTATATTTGTAATACATTTAAGATGTTCTCTCATTTTACTGCATTGACACTTGCACTGATGGTGCAAGAGCAATAGTGCATAACACTATGGGAAACTTAGCATAAAGGTGGTAACATTAAACTACACTAGTTGTCAATATATTCTTCATTGCCATTCATCTGCAGGTTAAAAAAGCCAGTTTCCCTTAAGAATAGCATTTGTGTCATATGTAAAGTATTTCTGCTGCATCCTGAAGTATGATGATTGCCCCAAGGAAAAACTCTTGTGCAACTGTCTGTGAACTGAACTAGCTGTCTTCGTCATGGAACACTTGACACTTGTTTTCATTTGAAAGAATCACTAACAAATCATGAAGTTAGAGAGAACAGTGTTTACAAGACCACCCAGCTTCTGAGACAAATTTGAAGGTCAGAGGTCCCCAAGACCACCCTTAGGTTCAATAATTTGCTGGAAGGACTCAAAGAACACACTGAAACATGTTATATCCATGGTTAGAGTTTGTTAGAACTAAAGGGTACAGATTAAAATCAGCCAAGAGAAGAGATGCATATAGCAGAGCCCAGGAAAATTTCATGTACAAAGCCTCCAGTGCCTTCTCCCCGTGGAGTCATGGACAGCATTACCTTCTGGTATCAATGTGTGACAATATGCATGGACTATTTCCCACCAGGGAAACTCACTCTTTCCTTAGTGTCTAGTCTTTATTGGTCATACATATCTGGTTGGCTGCCCACATGGCTAAACTCAATCTCCAGCCCTGTGAAGATCAGGTTCATATGGTATGACCCAAAGCCCCAAACCTATATCACATTGTTATTATCTGGCATGGTCCAAGGTCCCAAGGTAAACAACAACACTCATACAGGCATGACAGTCTAAGACCTTGGAACCTCAGAACATAGGTCAGACTTGAGAACATAGGTCAGACCTCTTTTAGGGCAAGAATCTGAGAACATAGGTCAGACTTCTTTTAGGGCAAAGTTAAATTCTTTACTACACATAAATAACTTATGGTATTCAGACTTGGGTATTAGGTAGATCTTTCCCCCAAAATGAATGAAATGATCCTGTTGCTTCAATGAAAATAACTGACAGTATGTGTTACCAGAGAAAAAATTAAAGTTTCAGGCAAACATTATACTTTGAAAAATGTGTATCTACTACCATGAGTTTGAAAGCTTCCCAATAATTAGAGACTTTTCTGGAGAAGTCAATGATGATATTAACATGTATTTGTTAATATGGTGTTCAGATTCTTTCTTACAGCTAACATTTAAGAAACTACCATTTATGAAGTTTTTGTATAATATCAGAAAAGAATATCCATAATTATCTGATAAGGCTGTTAAAATACTCCTCCCTTTTTCAATACATATCAGTGTGAGTCTGGATTCTCTTCATATAATTTAATCAAAATAATGTGCTGTGCTTCGCCAGACTGAGTGCAAAAATAGAAATGAGAATTCAGTTCTGTTCTTTAAATCCAGATATTAAAGAGATTTGTTGAAACGTAAAAGCATACCACTCTTATCAGTCATGTTCTTTGTTTTCGGAAACAACTATTTTTTCATAAACACAGCATTAACATGAAATATATTTTAAGTAAATAAATAAATGTATATTTAAATTTTTCAGTTTTGATTTCTAATATGATAAATACTGAGGGATATAACCCACATAAAAATCTGTTTGCTTCAATAATTTTAGGAGCCTAAAGAGGTCCTGGGATCAAATGTTTGAGAATAGCTACTTTTAAGAAATATTTTTCAAACTGAGCCTTATGATCCCTTAGTCATTATGATCCCACAGTGGAAAAACTAATGTTTGTGGGCCAAATCTGAGCAAAAGCCTGCTTTCGTAAATAAAGATTTATTGGAACCCAAACATGCTCAGTTGTTCACGTATTACTTATGGCTGTTTTCACGCTACAATGGCAGAGTTGAATAGTTGCAGCAAAATTGAGTAGTTACGACAAAGACTCGTATGGCTCACAAAGTCTATACTATCTACTCTCTGGCCCTTTAGAGAAAAATGTTTGCCAACACTTGATTCTGTGAGCCATGAAATTAATTTTGTAGTTTTGGAGACACATTCTTATAAAATGGAGAAAAGAATTAAAGAGAAAAGAAGTGAAACAAATAAAACAGAAGTAAAACAAATAGAAGAGAGAAAATTAAAATAATGTAATGCAGTAATCATTATTCTTTTTGTAAAACAATTGCTTTTGTTGCATGTGTGTCTGTGTTTGTGTGTGTGTGTGTGTGTGTGTGTATGTGTGTGTGTTGGCTTTGGGTATAAAATATTTTCTTACTAAGGGTCATGATCAAAAAAATTTGAAATCTGCTGATTTAATGTACAAGGTAAGTACATTTAGAATTCTCAGAGATGCACTGTTAACAGTGTAAACTGTTTCAAGTTCTCCAAGGCAGTATGTGGCATATAAATCCAAAAGAGACAAATTGACACATTTATATCAGTCTTACTGAAGATATTCATAGATATTTATGGTAAAAACAACTTCAACAGTTTTTATAGAATGCAAATTTCCCTTAACTTTACAGATTTGGTTATGCTTCATAGCTTGTTATTTTAAGAACTCCATAGTTAACGTCACTTTCTCTGCACATGTCATTGCAGATATGACGTTTCTTTCTTAACCTGTAATTAGTCTTTTCGTGTGGTGTGTTGTATGCTTATTTTATTTTATTTTTTGCACTGTCTTTTTTTTTAATAGATCTTTATTGGAGTATAATTGCTTCACAATACTGTGTTACTGTCTGTTGCACAACAAAGCAAATCAGCCATATGCATATACATGTTCCCATATCCCCTCCCTCTTGAGCCTCCCTCACCTCCAACCTATCCCACCCCATCCCACCCCTCTAGGTCATCACAAAGCACCGAGCCGATCTCCCTGTGCTATGCTGCTGATTCCCACCAGCCAACTATTTTACATTCAGTAGTGTATATATGTCGATGCTACTCTCACGTTGCCCCAGCTTCGCCCTCCCACCCCACGTCCTCAAGTCCATTTTCTGTCTACCTCTTTATTCCTGCCCTGCAACTAGGCTCATCAGTACTTTTTTTTTTTTAGATGCCATATACATGTGTTAGCATACGACATTTGTTTTTCTGACTTACTTCACTCTGTATGACAGACTCTAGGCCCATCCACCTCACTACAAATAACTCAATTTTGTTTCTTTTTATGGCTGAGTAATATTCCACTGTATATATGTGCCACATCTTCTTTATCCATTCATCTGTCGATGGACACTTAGGTTGCTTCCATGTCCTGGCTATTGTAAATAGTGCTTCAATTAACATTGTGGTACATGTCTCTTTTTAAATTATGGTTTTCTCAGGGTATATGCCCAGTAGTGGGATTGCTGGGTCATATGGTAGTTCTATTTCTAGTTTTTCAAGGAACCTCCATACTGTTTTCCATAGTGGTTGTATCAATTTACATTCCCACCAACAGGGCAGGAGGGTTCCCTTTTCACCACACCCTTTCCAGCATATACTGTTTCTAGATTTTTTGATAGTGGCCATTCTGACCAGTGTGAGGTGGTACCTCATTGCAGTTCTGATTTCCATTTCTCTAATAATTAGTGATGCTGAACATCTTTTCATGTGCCTCTTGGCCATCTGTATGTCTTCCTTGGTGAAATGTGATATTGAGCTCCATGAGCTGTTTGTATATTTTGGAGATTAATCCTTTGTCTGTTGTTTCATTTGCAAATATTTTCTCCCATTCTGAGGGCTGTCTTTCCATCTTGTTTATGGTTTCCTTTGCTGTGCAAAAGCTTTTAAGTTTAATTAGGTCCCATTTGTTTATTTTTGTTTTTATTTCTGTTACTCTAGGAGGTGGGTCAAAAAAGACCTTGCTGTGGTTTATGTCAAAGAGTGTTTTTTCTATGTTTTCCTCTAAGAGTTTTATAGTGTCTGGTCTTACATTTAAGTCTTTAATCCATTTGGAGTTTATTTCTGTGCATGGTGTTAGGGAGTGTTCTAATTTCATTCCTTTAGATGTCCAGTTTTCCCAGCACCACTTATTGACGAGACTGTCTTTTCTCCATTGTATGTTCTTGCCTCCTTTGTCATAAACTAGGTGCCCATATGTGCGTGGGTGTATCTCTGAGCATTGTATCTTGTACCACTGATATTTCTATTTCTTTGCCAGTACCACACTGTCTTGATTACTGTAGCTTTGTGGTATAGGTTGAAGTTGGGGAGCCTGATTCCTCCAGCTCCGTTTTTCTTTCTCAAGATTGCTTTGGCTATTCGGGGTCTTTTGTGTTTCCATATGAATTGTAAAATTTTTTGTTCTAATTCTGTGAAGAATGCCATTGGTAGTGTGATAGGCATTGCACTGAATCTGTAGATTGCTTTGGGTAGTATAGTCATTTTCACAATGTTGATTCTTCCAATCCAAGAACATGGTATATATCTCCATCTGTTTATGTCCTCTTTGATTTCTTTCATCAGTGTTTTATAGTTTTCTGAGTACAAGTCTTTCACTTCCTTAGGCAGGTTTATTCCTAGGTATTTTATTCTTTTGTTGCAATGGTAAATGGGAGTGTTTCCATAATTTCTCTTTCTGATTTTTCAGTGTTGATGTATAGGAATGCCAGAGATTTCTGTGCATTAATTTTGTATCCTGCAACCTTACCAAATTCATTGATTAGTTCTAGTAGTTTTCTGGTGGCATCCTAAGGATTTTCTATGTATAGTATCATGTCATCGGCAAACAGTGACAGTTTTACTTCTTCTTTTCCAATTTGTATTCCTTTTATTTTTCTTCTCTGATTGCTCTGGCTAGGACTTCTAAAACTATGTTGAATAAGGGTGGCGAGAGTGGATATCCTTGTCTTGTTCCTGATCTTAGTGGAAATGCTTTTAGTTTTTCACCATTGCGTATGATGCTTGCTGTGTGATTGTCATATATGGCCTTCATTATGTTAACGTAGGTTCCCTCTATGCCCATTTTCTGGAGAGTTTTTATCATAAATGGGTGTTAAATTTTGTCAAAAGCTTTTTCTGCATCTATTGAGATGATCATATGGTTTTTATTCCTTATTTGTTAGTGTGGTGTATCACATGGATTGATTTGCGTATATTGAAGAATCCTTGCATCCCTGGAATAAATCCCACTTGATCATGGTGTATGATCCTTATAATGTGCTGGGGATTCTGTTTGCTAGTATTTTGTTCAGGATTTTTGCATCTATGTTCATCAGTGTTATTCGTCTATAATTTTCTTTTTTTGTAGTATCTTTGGTTTTGGTATCAGCGTGATGGTGGCTTTATAGAATGAATTTTTGGACAAGTTTGCGAAGGATCAGTGTTAGCTCTTCTCTAAATGTTTGATAGAATTCAGCTGTGAAGCCATCTGGTCCTAGGCTTTTGTTTGTTGGAAGATTTTTAATCACAGTTTCAATTTCAGTGCTTATGATTGGTGTGTTTATATTTTCTATTTCTTCCTGGTTCAGTCTTGGAAAATTGTACCTTTCCAAGAATTTATCCATTTCTTCATGGTTGTCTATTTTATTGGCATATAGTTGTTTGTAGTAGCCTCTTATAATCCTTTGTATTTCTGCAGTGTCAGTTATGATTTCTCCTTTTTCATTTCTAATTTTATTGATTGGCGTCCTCTCCCTTTTTTTCTTGGTGAGTCTGGCTAAGGGTTTACCAACTTTGTTTATCTTCTCAAAGAACCAGCTTTTAAATTTATTGATTTTGCTATTGTTTTCTTCATTTCTATTTCATTTATTTCTGCTCTGATCTTTATGATTTCTTTCCTTCTACTGACTTTGGGTTTTCTTTGTTCTTCTTTCTCTAGTTGTTTTAAGTGTAGGGTTAGATTGTGTATTTGAGATTTTTCTTGTTTCTTGAGGTGAGACTGTATTGCTATAAACTTCCCTCTTAGAACTGCTTTTGCTGCACCCCGTAGGTTTTGGGTTGTTGTGTCTTCACTGTAATTTGTTTCTATATATTTTTTAATTTCTTCTTTGATTCTTCAGTGATCTCTTGGTTATTTAGTAGCACCCTGTTTATCCTCCATGTATTTGTGTTTTTTACAGTTTTTTTTTTTTTCCTGTAATTGATTTCCAGTCTCATAGCATTGTGGTCAGAAAAGATGCTTGATATGATTTTACTTTTCTTAAATTTTCTGAGGCTTCAGACCCAAGATGTGATGTATCCTGGAGAATGTTCCACATGCACTTGAGAAGAAAGTGTATTCTGCCACTTTTGGGTGGAATTTTTTATAAATATCAATTAGGTCTATCTGGTCTACTGTGTCATTTAAAGCTTCTGTTTCCTTATATATTTTCTGTTTGGATGATCTGTCCATTGATATAAGTGGGGTGTTAAAGTCCCTACTATTATTGTGCTACTGTCATAACACATGGTTGTTAGCATCTGCCTTATGTATTGAGGTGCTCCTATGTTGGGTGCATATATGTTTATAATTGTTATATCTTCTTCTTGGATTGATCCTTTGATCATTATGTAGTGTCCCTCCCTCTCTCTTGTAACATTCTTTATTTTAAAGTCTATTTTATCAGATATGAGTATTGCTACTCCAGCTTTCTTTTGACTTCCAATTGCATGGAATATCTTTTTCCATCCCTTCACTTTCAGTCTGTATGTGTCCCTAGGTCTGAAGTGGGTCTCTTATAGACAGCATATATATGGGTTTTATTTTTGTATCCATTCAGCCAGTCTGTGTCTTTTGGTTGGGGCATTTAAACCATTTACATTCAAGGTTATTATCAATATGTTCCTATTACCAGTTTCTTAACTGTTTTGGGTTTGTTTTTGTGGGTCTTTTTCTTCTCTTTTGTTTCTTGCCTAGAGAAGTTTCTTTAGCATTTGTTGTAAAGCTGGTTTGGTGGTGCTGAATTCCCTTAGTTTTTGCTTGTCTGAAAAGCTTTTTGACTTCTCCATTGAATCTGAATGAGATACTTGCTGGGTAATCTTGGTTGTAGGGGTTTTTTTCCATCACTTTTAAGTATATCCTGCTACTCCCTTCTGGCTTGCAGAGTTCCTGCTGAAAAGTCAGCTGATAACTTTATAGGAATTCCTTTGTATGTTATTTTTTGTTTTTCCCTTGCTCCTTTTAATAATTTTTCTCTGAATTTAATTTTTGTTAGTTTGATTAATATGTGTCTTGGTGTGCTTTTCCTAGGGTTTATCCTGTATGGGCCTCTCTGTGCTTCCTGACCTTGGGTGACTAATTCCTTTCCCATGTTAGGGAAGTTTTCAACTATAATCTCTTCAAATATTTTCTCAGACCCTCTCTTTTTCTCTTCTTTTTCTGGGACCCCTATAATTTGAATGTTGGTGTGTTTAGTGTTGTCCCCAAGGTCTCTGAGATTGTCTTCAATTGTTTTCATTTTTTTTTCTTTATTCTGCTCCTCGGCAGTTATTTGCACCATTTTGTCTTCCAGTTCACTTATTCGTTCTTCTGCCTCTGTTATTGATTCCTTCCAGTGTATTTTTCCATTTCAGTTATTATGTTGTTCATCTCTGTTTGTTTGTTCTTTAGTTCTTCTAGATCCTTGTTAAACATTTCTTGTATTTTCTCAATCCGTGCCTCCATTCTATATCCGAGATTCTGGATTATCTTTCCTATCATTACTCTGAATTCTTTTTCAGGTAGATTGCCTATTCCCTCTTCACTTATTTGGTCTTGTAGGATTTTACCTTGCTACTTCATCTGTGACATATTTTTTTGCTTTTTTTTTTTTTTTTTTTTTTAATGAGTGGAATTTTTTTTTTGTTTTTTTTTGCCTGAGCCTTCCAACACTGGAGTTTGTAGGCTACTGGTTAGAGCTGGGTCTTGGTGCTGAGAGGAGGAATTCCATGAGACCTCACTCCAATGGATATTCCCTTGGGTCTGTGGTTCTCCGTTAGTCCAGTGGTTTGGACTCAGAGTTCCCACTACAGGAGCTTCAGCCTGACCCCGGGTTTGTGAACCAAGATCCCACAAGCTGCCTGGGGCAGCAAGAAAAAAAAAGAACAATAACAAAGTAAAAAATAAAATTAGACTAGAAATCTAACAGATATGTTAGGAAGAATATAAAAATAAAAATATAGATGAATCAACAACCGGAAGGCGCATCAGTACCACAAGAGTAAAAAAAGAGGAGGAGGGAAAAAGACCAAAAAAAAGGGGTTGGGGGAGAAGGCTTTGGCTGTGGAGGGCGGGGCCTAAGCAACTGCGAGGTTTGGACAGTGGGTGGGGCCAATGCTCAGGACCCACAGGGCTGGAAAAGGCCCTGGGGGCTGTGGGGGGTGGGGCTTAGGCTCAAGGAACAGAAAGTGCCCAGGCGTGCCCTCTACCCCTGGTCTCAGAGGGCAGGGAATCTCACCTGGGAGCCCAGCAGGCTTCCTGGGCTCAAGTGGGCAGGGCAAACGCCCTCTTCTCCTCTCCTGCTCCTCTGGTCTGGGAGGACCCCTCCCTCCTGCCTCTCCTGATCTCCCCAGCCTCCCTCCTATGCCCCCAAGGACCTACATGGCCTGAAGTGGGCTCTGAAGGGCAGGGGACCGGCCTGGGAGCTCAGCAGGCTCCCTAGGCCCAAGTGGATGTGGCAATTGCCCTCCACTCCTCTCCCACTCCTCCTGGAGGGCTCCTCCCACCTGCCTCTCCTTTTCTCCCCTCTGCCTCCTTCCTATGCTCTCAAGGACCCATGAGACCTGGAGGTGGCTTTGGAGGGCAGGGGACCGGCCTGGGAGCTCAGCAGGCTCCCCAGGCCCAAGTGGGTGGGGCAATTGCCCTCCACTCCTCTCCCGCTCCTCCTGGAGGGTTCCTCCCACCTGGCTCTCCTGTTCTCCCCTCTGCCTCCTTCCTATGCTCCCAAGGACCCATGAGACCTGGAGGGGGCTTTGGAGGGCAGGGGATGGGTCTGGGAGCCCAGCAGGCTTCCTGGGCTCAAGTGCTTATTGTTAGTATGCAAATGACTTCAGAAAGTGAGTACTTTAAAATTATTTACTGATGTTTAATAAACATGCTTGATATACACAGCCCATAAGTACATAGTACCATGAACATTTACAAACTGAACACACTCATGTAACATACTCTTTTACATCACACACTGGAACACATTAGAACTGAATTATTTGTTGAGACTGTTCATTTATTGAGCATGTTGTTAGGCATTTTGAGACATAAAAACAAGAAGAGAGCTCTTCTCTGTCATCAAGGAGTTCAACAATAAGAGGATAAAACCTGCCTAGATACAGTTAAATTAATGTGTGTGTGTGTGTGTGTGTGTTCAGTGTACTTTTGAAATGTCATGTCAAATAGAAACAGAACATGCTTTGGATTCCAGAGCTCTGGACTGAAATCCTGAATTGAGGATGTAACACCTGTGAGACTGTATAAAGTGTGCAGAAGCCTAGAATGCCCTGTGCTATGGACTAAATGTTTGTATCTCTCCAAAACTCCTATGATGAAACCTAATCCCCAATGTGATGGCATCAGGAGCTAGAGCCTTCAGGGGATGATTAGGTTATGAAGGTGGAGGCTTCAGTGAATGGGACTACTGCCCTCATAAAAGAGACCCCAGAGAACTCCCTCCTTCTGCTATGTGAGGACACAGCAAGTAGGTGGCCATCTATGAGTCAGAATGCTAGTTCTCACCACTGAATCTGTTGGCACCTTGATCTTGAACATCCCAGCACCCAGAACTGTAAGAAATAAATTTATGTTGCTTATAACATATATGTTGTTTATAAACATATAACATGTTTATATGTTTGGTCTGCTATAGCAGCCCAAATAGACTAAGACCGCTTGGGTGCCAAATAAATGTTAATCTCCTCAAATCGAAGTAAATAGCAGCAGCCTAAAATATCCAAGCTTTGTGGTCGTTCTTCCATGTCCCTTCCTTGCAGGAAGCACTTGTTGCAGTAATATTGACGAACCCAGTGACAACCTCAGTGTACAGATCCAGTGGAGTCAACATCAGAGGACAGACCTTTGGAAATGCAACATCAGCAGAACAAAGGTAGAAGCATTTGGTGAGCAGCCTTCCAAATTTTAAGGTAGGATTTTGAGCAGCTGCACTTGCGAGTTACTCAAGTTATTACATTAATTCCTTCTTTCTCTCCTCTCCTTAGAGTATCAGGGTATGTTCTCCTAAACCATTTCCAGGGCTACATGTTGCAAAGTTTATCTGCTGATGTTGCCAGCTCCTTCTCTATCAGGTCCACAAAAGCAGCTTTTGTTGATATGTGTCTGAAGAGAAAATGTTCAGTATTTTCAAAACCAAGGAGATCAATCCAGAGGCAGATAATTGTATTGCATTGTACTAGGTTGTACTGCGTTGCATTGTATTTTCCACAGTGGTACTTGGATGGTCAAATTGCTTTAAGTATTGAGTCTGTACATGGCCAACAGAGTTCCAGTTAAATAAGAGGTAAAAACCCCTTAATTACACAGACATAATACATATATCTATCTCTCATCACTCCCTCACCAATGATTTTCATCAATATTGGATCACAATACCCTTTCTCTCTGAGCCTAAAGACAGCCTCAGAACACCCATGAATATATTGATCCAGGCAACTTCTACCAATTGAGTTTTGGCACAAGACAGGTGTGTTTGTATGTATGTGTGTGCGTGCACACACACATTTTAAAATACAATTTTATCACCTGTATAGATTCGTGCAAGCCTAACCTTTAAAATACAGTTTTCACTGTATGATTCAGACGTCAAAACGAATGTCTTCTCCGAAGTTTTGGCATGTTTTCAGTTGTCACTGCACATCTGACCATCTACTATACAGTAAACTTGTACCAAATCCAAGTTTTTCTTACACAAAATTCTACCATCATCATATAATATACATTGTCGGTTGCCTAATCACTCACAATTATTATCTTCTTTCTTGAAAACAAAAACCTATTTGGTACAAGAAAATGACATACTAAGTCCCAGCAGAAATTTTAACTTTCCCAGTTTCCCTCATCAACATGAGAGAGACCACGGGGCACAGTCCTGGCCAATGAGATGTAAGGAGAAGTCATTAGGGTTTCTGGAAAGCAATCTTCTTTCCCTGAAACATCCCCTCAGTGTTTTTAGCTTTGAACATCAACTACATCATATGGTGACTATGTGAAGTACACACATAAGGGAACACTGAGAGAATCAGAACTGCCAGCCCGAATGTCAATAAACCACTCGACTTCTGTCAGCAATCATCTACCAAGACATTTCTTATTAAATCATTAAAAATATCACTTTTTGCTTAAGTCACTGTAATAAAAATTTACTGTTGCTTTGAAAATGCTCCTAATGGAATCATATGGCTTTACCCCTGGCTATTGTTATCCATTTTTTTCTAATTTATGCACTTGGTCATTCAATTCCCTTAAGTATAAGTAGGAAAAAAAAAAGAAAATTAGTATTACTAGAGAGTGAAAAAAGACATACATGGTAGGTGGGACATATGCATAATTATTTTTCATGACACCTTCAGAGTGACTCAGGAGGCTGCAGGACCATGAGACTGAGAACTGCATAGTTCATGGCATCTGTGAGGAGGTAGGCAGCTGAGGCTTGCTAGGAGTTGCATTTAATTTACAGGCCAGATTGAGACTATACAACCATGACGTTTGCAAGGAGATTTGGAAAATCCCATCTCATTTGTAAAGATAAATTAGACACATTTTTGTTTTGCTATCACAAGCATCTACACAGCCCTGGTCTAGCCGAATGCTTTAACATACCTGATACATGCAATCAGCATCACTCCAGTCTCTGCTCCAGATAAAAACCATGTGGGGGGCTTCCCTGGTGGCGCAGTCGTTGAGAATCTACCTGCTAATGCAGGGGACACGGGTTCGAGCCCTGATCTGGGAAGATCCCACATGCCGCAGAGCAACTAGGCCCGTGAGCCACAACTACTAAGCCTGCACGTCTGGAGCCTGTGCTCCACAACAAGAGAGGCCGCGACAGTGAGAGAGGCCCACGCACCACGATGAAGAGTGGCCCCCCACTTGCTGCAACTAGAGAAAGCCCTCACACAGAAACGAAGACCCAACACAGCAAAAATTAATTAATTAATTAATAAATTCCTACCCCCAACATCTTCTTAAAAAAAAAAAAATGTGGCATAAATCCAATCACTAATCTGCAAGTATGCATCCCACTAATCGCTTTGCAAAAGCAGTGCCTGCTGGTTTAACATGGTTTCTTCTTTATATTACTAGTTTTCCATTTAATCTTGGGTTTGAAGTATGAGAGGTCTGTTTGGCACCTTTCTGATGTGCATCAGGAGAGAATATTAATTGCAGTGTTCTCCATAGGGTAAGGGTAAAGGAGGCAGAATAAAATGGAGAAATATTAAAGTTCAAGCTACATATTAATGAAAAAAAACCCTACTGCTGGCTTTACTTACCTATATTTTGCCATATTTTATTCCATAAGACAACACAATTCTGGTGGGAGCTGATTAACTTGTGATCTGTACCTGAGCCTCCAGTGTAGTTTTAAAGAAATGGTCTGTTCTAAAGGGATAGTAATACTGGAGAGTGGCTAACCAATCCAATCATACTCACTTTCGTGAGAAATTTGAATAGGAGGCATACAGAGAGGTATTTTTGTGTCCACAGCAGCTGGGAGACATATGGGGTGAAGGGAGTAAGCAAAAGCTGTAAGGGAGTAGAAACCATGAATAAGCCAAAACCATAAGATAGTTGTGACAGGGAAACTCAAATAACACTACTAACAGCTAACAGTTGTGGAAGATTTGCAATAGTCAGGCACTGTCCTGAATACATTAATGGAATTTTATCACATACCTATGAAATACGCATCTCACCATTCTAATTTTATGTGCAGTGAAACAGAAGTATAAGCAGATTGAACATCCTCCTCAAGTTTAAAGAACCAATACATGAATGAGCTGAGATTTGAACACAGGCAGTCTTATCCCAGACTCTCTACTCTTACCCATTCCACGGCATTACCTCTCCTGGAGCGACTGGGACAATGTAATTTTGCTATGGTATCTTAAATAACGTTCTTTAAGGGGCCCTGAGGACAAACATTTTCTGTGCCTTTTCATTTGGCTCCTGTGTCCTTATAATAAGCCTTAGCTGCTTCCCCTCTGTCCTTGCAACACATTCATGAGCTTTTGGACCAAGTTCTGCTCGTCATGAGAGGTTATACTATGGGAAAATCACTGAAGTTACCTGACCCTTGGTTTCTCCTCTGTAACCTAGGAATAATAATAATAACAATAACAACAAGGTGACTGAGGTGTGTGGGATACAGATGTTCAGGAAACACTGTTGGACACAGCCTTTTTACCATCTAACACAGGACTTAGAACAGCTGTCTAAGGAAGTTATTTGATTAAACTCAAGAGAACTCAATATGCCGAAGAAATAATAAATGCTCACTAAGATGCCAAAGCTCTTTCTGTGAAAATTTACTCTTTTTTTTTTCCCCTCTCTATGATATTTCAGCTAGATTGCACTGGGGGTTACTTACACGCTACAAAATGAATCTTTCACGCAAAGGAAAAATGGAAAGTGGTGATATGTTCATTTCTCTGGTTTGAGGGTTTTGGGGGTGTTTTTGTTGTTGTTTTTCATTCTGCATTAGCTATATGGCATACATAACCCCCCTTTTTTTTTCCTGAAGGGACAGATCTTACAAATCACTCCTCAATTCTGAACAAATATTGTAGTGAACATTGCTGCTAGGAAGAATCTTGCCTCAAGGCAAGATTGACTTATTGTCAACTAGCTTTCAGAGAAGCTGAAATTATGTTGTTTTGCTCAACTAATATCACCTTTAGCATCATGTTTTTCAAAGTGTAAATGTAAAAACAGTAGAGCAAGGATCCCTTCTTCTTCTACTTCCTTTTTTTTTTTTTAAATTTACAGACCTCCCCCGGCATGTGTACTTACCCATAGTTTCACACAAGACTAGAGCATGAGCCCACGGTTCTGAATTATTTTTAAAGTTTTCTTCATCTCACTAAGTCAATATAATTTTGTCCCATGTAAAAATAAAATAGTGACAAAAAGTTATATATACACACACACACACACACACACACACACACACATATATACACATGTACACTTATACGTACATAATCATTAGCACCAAAAGTAACTGAAGATGGTAAGGACTAGACGTTTCATGACAAGTAACAATCATTTTTTGTTTGCTTGTTTGTTTTTGAGCATCTATAACTAGCCAGACAACAGCTTTAGGTGTTTATTTAATTCCCAGCAACGCTTTGAGAAGAACATTTTTACCTTATATTATCCATCTGAAATTCAAATTATGGCTAGTTTACTGCAATACAACTCTTGATATTTTATAATGATGCCCTGGATGTCTTTGCCTTCTAAATGGGGTTTGGGGCTGTATTTTGGATTCCTGGAAATTTTCAGTTGTGCATTTAATGTTTCTAATCAAAGTTCATATCATTTAATTTGTGAGGTTCTTCTCTTGAAGTTTAAAGTTTTATGAAATTGTAGAACTTTACACAACAGGGCAGCCAATTGTATAGTCAAATTCTTTTTAAGTAAAGTATGTGGGTAAGACTAAACTTCAATAATTTTGTGTCTTTTTATTTCTCCTTTTCTGAGAAAAACGGTAGTAGCTCATTGTCTTGGATGCATAAGAGCATTCATATTTAAAATGCTAAAGTTAAAAATCTGCATTATAATGAAACTGGTAACTGTCCAATGTCTTATTCTAAACCATAGGTTTCAAACATTCTACCTTCGGGGCAAGAAGTCAAACTTTCGACCTAAGATAAAGATTTGAAAAAATATCATAAAATTTAAATGCCTTTAATTATAATTTTTAAAAATAGGTCTATTTCATATCTTATTTCTACCTTGTCTTCATCAATGTAAGCCTGTGACATAAATTTTAACACATGATTTATGGTTACAAATTCATTTTTTCATTCTCATTTATTATGGGGTGTCACATTCTATCATGCCTGCATTTAATCACCTCCTGTCTGCATATTAATGGTTACAAATATGATACCTGTGTAGACCGAAGAAGCCAGGAGCTTAGCTGTCTCAGAGTGTAACGGTTGAGTGCCTTGAAAAGTGGGGCTGGAAAAAAAAAAAAAACTTTAGATGTCTTTGTACATGCATATGCATTACAGAATAACTCATGTAGTGAAAAAGAGGGTTTTCTACTGTGTAGAGTCAATTTGTTTAAATCGATTTTTCATAAGCCCCCATAATCTGTACATCCATAACTGTATTGAACACATAATAAGCCTTGTGTCAAAATTAGGTGAGATCATTGCCAAGACATTGCCAAGTTTTAGTGTGTCAAGTTTAGACCAAGAGGAAATATGCCAATGCCCCTAGGTGCATTCATTTATATTGACACATTTCATGTATCATTGGCTAAAATGCATAAATGAAAAGGCATGTTTTTAGGAAGTTAGTGTTTATCTGAACTTGATGACATATGGTTTTGAGAGCTGAACAGGGAATTTTCAATTAAAGATGAGTAGAGAAACTGTTGCTACTAAATTATAGGTGCTTGACAAAAAGCATGTGCTCAATATATGTTTTATTAAGGAATAAGTATTTTATTTTCTCTTGCCAACAAATAGTACCTGGGAGCTGTATCTGGTATTAATGCAAATTGAGTTGCAATACCACCCATGGAAATGGTACAGTGGGCTAGATGTGGAGGAGGAAAAGGGGCTGAGTTCTAGTAACAAACTACAAGAAAAGGGGAAACAAATCATGGGCAGGGCACCAGCTGCAAAGAACAAAATCAAACCAAGATCAACGAACAGACAAAAATACATGGGAAGGAAAGGAATTGTGACAAGCTTCGGAGGAGAGGTAATTTGGGAAGTAAAGTACAAAGTGTTAGTATAATCAGGAAAGAACTAAGTCTGTGATCAGTGACAGTGTGTGCTGCTGACTATGCAAATTGAGGTTAAGTTTGAGGACTTCAAGAACCCATTAGGAAGGAGGAAGTGTATTAATTAAGAGGAGTTGCATGCATGATTGGTATTGTAGTAGAGAAACAGAAATAGGATAAGTTGTCATCCTTGGCCTCCAGGATGACTACATGGGAAGAGTCTCCTAACACACGCACATGCACGTGCACGCGTGAAGACAAAATAACTGAAGGCATGCTAAAGTATAGAAATGAAAAGAGAAGAGAAGATGGTTCGTCATGGATGTCTATGTGGCCATAGTTAAGGACTGAGAATAAAGGCATATGGACCTTTATTTTCAAAAGGGGATATTGGTCTTGAAATAAACCGGACAAGCCTCCAAAAATCTCTGTTAGCCCAGTTTCTTGTTTCTAAAGGAGAAAAGCTTCTAGACAGAAGCTTCATGGTTGAAACATAAGGTTCCTGGCCAATATTCCTTTGATTCTATCTATATATTTTTTGTCCTTTTAGGCAAAACTTTAAAATTAAAACATCAGTGTAAGAAAAGAAGGCCTATGAAGCTGTTAAGCCACTTCACTTATAGAAATGTAGGTTTATGAGACAGAAGGGAAATTGTACTTTCCCAGAGGATCTGAAGAATTATTTGTGCCTTTTCAGATATGACGAAGTTCACATGAGTAGTAACTCCTTTGGATGTCAACAAAGTCAACCATACCTTTGCAAGGAAATACATTGTACAATTAAAAATTTCAACAGCTAATAAAAGTACAACAGTGTTGCTCTGTAAACACTGTGGAATTGCCAGGTATGTTATGTGCGCTTTCCCATACCCGGGATTTAATACCTCTCCAGCTGTCTTCCATTCAAGAAAGCACATCATCTGCAACTTTACAGGTGACTGATATTATTCTAGTAACTTGAATCTGCCCTACTGTATAAATTTAATGACCATTGATTTAAACTAAATTGCTTGTGATGATACAACTTAGGCCATGATCTTAATGGCTGAACACTTCCCCTAAGTATCACCTTTTTCTGAGGAAGGAGCAGAATGGGACTTTGTAAGATTTATTAAAACACAGGGTGGAAAATATAGGTATTTATTTACTTTGGTTGATAGGTATTTTTAAATATCATTAGACTATTTGCCTTAAGCAACTCAAGGACATACACAAACAAATGTAAACACATTTCTCTTTAATAAGAAAACAACACTAAAAATATAAAATTGAAATATTCATTTTAAATATATAAAATATTTTATCATATAAAATATTTTTTAAAATCTATTTTAACCATACCAATATATGCGACCAACCCCCATTTCTCACTGCTCTCTTGTTCTTAAGCCTCTCTGTATGTAGTTAAAAAAGCACTGAATATGGTGTAAGAAAACTTGGTTTCATATAACTCCCACCCTGGCCCTGTCTCACTGTGTACCTTTAGACAAGTTTCTTAACTTCTCTAAACTTTTCATTTTTCTCACCTGTAAGTTTGAAATGGGGACATATGTGTAGGAGAATTAAATGAAATAAGTAATTATAAGATGAATTATGGGAGCTTAATTATATATTATATGAATATATCATATATTATGCCACATTAACATACAATATTCAACGTGTACATACATATATATCACAAAATCAAGTAAGCATCAATGAGTTTTTTAAATGAAATTTTGTAAAAGTTGTCAAAGTCAATTACTGATGCTTAAATTTTGCAGTTCCACCTCATGGGAACTTTCAGAATATCGTATTTAAAATACACTATAAAGTCAGAAATACTAGCATTAGCCTCACTGGTATGCTGTGAAGACGAATTAGTACTTTTAAAGTGCTGAGGACCAAGCCAGGCACAGGGTAAACATTCAATAAATGTCAGCTATTTTTTATCATTCCCACAACTCATCACCTGATTTGTTAACTTTCTCTTTAGTTATACCCATGGCTTGGTTCTTTATCCCTCTTACTTCCTTTGATCTCTCTCTCAAGTTGATGCCAAGCTAATCTTGGCATCAGAGCTAAACTTTAGCTCTAATCTTTGTGCTTCCCTGAACAAAAACTGGATAGGTCCCCAAATGCCTTTCTTCTTTTGGCATTCAAAGCTCTTCCACAATCTGGAACCATCTTAACCCTCCAGACTTAGGTCTCCATGTCTCTTTTACTCCAAGACTCAAGCATACAGACATCCCTATGCCGCCCTCTGATCAGCCTTCCCTTTTGCATAAGCAGTGGTCTCCTTCCCCTGAAATCTTTTAACCTTTCCTTCTGTGCTTATTAGACATCTCCAAGGCCTATAAGGACAGTGTATTACTTAATGTAAACTGACTGACTGCTGTAAAAATAAAAAGAATATCTCAAAACATAAAAGTTTCATGCAATAAAAGTGATGTACATCATGGTCCAATGAGTCAGAATGGTCAACATGGAAGGAGAAAATCTGGAAGACCACACTGGGGTTTTATGGTCCACATGGTAAATGGCATAAGACACTTCCAGTTGTATTTCACTGGCTGAATTCAGTCAAGTGATACATATTAACTATATGGGAGACAGGAAAAATTTAGTGTTCCTGAGTGCAGTGGAAGAAAATTTAACAGTGTTAGCGAAAATAGCACTTTTCTCCACCACATTACCTCTGTCCTCAGACTTCCTCCCTTCCCTTCCCTTTCCTCTCCGCCAGCCTCCCTCTTCCCTTCTCCAGTTATATTCATTCTCTGCTGCTAGCTGATCTCACCAATCTTTTACCTGAAAAAACAAACAATAACAAAAAAACTATACTAATCATGCCCAAATTTCTTTCTCCAGCAACAGCATCTCCCCTGAAACCTACAAGGATATATCCAACTATCTTTCAAACACCTGCACTCGGATATTTCATAGACATTTTAAACTTATCAAGTTTAAATAAAACTAATGATTAGCCCAGACCCCAAACCTGGTCATCCTGAATATTCCAACTCTGTAAATGGCAATTCTTAGAGTGTTCCAGAAAAATTTCTCTCTCTCTCTTCAAAATTCATATAAAAGTCCTAAATATTTTACCTTTGAATTGCATCCTGATTCTGAGCGCTCACCTAGCCACCACTTGGATCCTTAGATGAGAGCTCACCACTCTCATCTCTCACCTGGATCACTACAATGACCTCTTAACTGATTTTCTTTTTTCTCCAAGTATATCCCCTGCAATTTATTTTTAACAATTGTCCAAAATAATTCTTTTAAATCTTAGTACAGAATATATCACTCCATTCCTAAAAGCTCGCTAATGTTTTCCCATATTCCACAGCACAAAGTCTTAAAATGGCCTCAGGATACATGTCCTGCCCTCTCCCTGCTTCTTTGACCTCACCTCCTACCTACCAATCTTCCCTTAGCTAATTCCACCCTGTCTGCCTGGTCACTTTCCTAGTTCTTAAACGTGAAAAGTCTGCTTCCACCTCCCGCACTTGAGGTGCATTGCTCTACCCACCCGCATAGCGCCTCTCCAGTCGCTACCAGGTATCTTTGAAATTTCATCCCAAATGTCATCCTATTAAAGATGACTTCCCGGGCTTCCCTGGTGGCTCAGTGGTTGAGAGTCCGCCTGCCCATGCAGGGGACACTGGTTCGCGCCCCGGTCTGGGAAGATCCCACATGCCACGGAGCGGCTGGGCCCATGAGCCATGGCCGTTAAGCCTGTGCGTCCGGAGCCTGTGCTCCGCAACGGGAGAGGCCACAACGGTGAGAGGCCCGAGTACCGCAAAAAAAAAAAAAGATGACTTCCCAAAAACCCCATATAAAATTACAGCCATCTCCATATATATATCCACTTTCTTCCACTTTACCCTGATTAACTCTTTTTCCCTCATTCTATTTATCATCAGAGAACATATTATTTATTATGACTTTCTAGAGAGCCTTATATAAAATTGCAGCTCTCAAACTTCCTTCTCCTCTATCCTGCTTTACTGTTTTTTTTCCCCTTATAAAACATCACCAAAGAATATATTATTTAATTTGTTGTTTGCTTGTTGTATTCGTTTTTTTATGGCTGCTGTAACAAATTTCCACAAATTTAGCAGCTCAAAAGACACAAATTTATAATTCTGTAGGTCAGAAATCTAACGTAGGTTTCATGCTAAAATCAAGGTGTTGGCAAGGCTAGAATCTTTTTCTGGAGGCTCTAGGGAAAATGTATTTCCTTACTCTTCCCACCTTCTCAAGGCTGCCTGCATTCCTTAGCTCATGACCCCCTTCCATTTTCAAAGCCAGTAATGTCTGGTCAAGACCTTCTCACATCACTGCTGTGACTTCGACAATTTTGCCTCCTTTATTCCATATTTAAGGACCCTTGAGATTACACTGGGCCCACCCAGATAATCCAGGATGGTCTCCCAATCTCAAGGTCAGCTGATTAACAAACTTAATTCTGTATATAGTCTTAACTCCCCTTTGCCATAAACTTAATACGTTCACAGGTTCCAAGGATTAGGATGTGGGTATCATTTTGCCTAATACACTTTTTTTTTTTTTTTTTTTTTTTTTTTTTTTTT